>NC_056747.1:1177301112-1177571112 GCF_019279795.1 Protopterus annectens | reverse complement strand
ATTTAGCTTGCATAATTAGCTTAAAATCAGTCATTCATTCAGTGTGAGTGAACTTCTTAAAATATATTATTCAGTCAAGGGACTAAAATTTTGTTGTTATCTGAATCAGGGTGCTGTAAAGAAAATTACTCAATAAAGCATTTTTTTTCTGAAACAAAATGTATTTTGTGGGCTTACAAGGTAATTTAGCTGTGATATATTGTGGCAATCCTTAAATTAATTTCAAAATTCACATGATATCTGTGGAACCGTGTGTCTCATTTACCACTATAAACTGTAGTACATGTAATCTCAGAGGTGTTATGAAAATGTTTGGAAGTGTGCACCTATTTTATGCACCATCTTTAGAGAATGGAGGCCTAGGGTACCGTTCATTCTGAAATAAAAAGTCACCATACAAATTTACAGCTTAATAAAATAAAACCATAGTAAATATGCAAGCACTTTTTAGTTGGACTATACACCTCATAGCACAAAATAAATATAGAAATTATTTTTTTTTTTTAAAAATGAATGCTGTGTTGTACATAGTAAGAAAGCAAAGACACTGCTGTTGACGGCAGATAAATCATATAATATCCACCCATCCTTTTTGTTTTTTCCACCTGCAGAAGAAAATGAAAACCTTGCTTCATTTCTGACTTTGACCTCTTGCCTCTTTCTTTATTTCAAATGTCATCATTTCCTTTTTGGCATACAGTTCTGAATATCCCTAGTGAGTTTGCATCCCAGATGGTTACCATATGGAAAGGATGTCCTATGAGTAAATCTTAAAAGATGTTATGATAAAGCCATTGTTTCTGCTTTTTTTTTCCGGGTGCAAGACACAGTGGAAGTATTTAATTTTCTGTGCTTCCTGGGAAAGTATGATCAGGTTGCATTAACTTATATGAACAACATCATTTCTCTTAACTGTAACTTTTAACACCCAGAATTAAAATATATAGAGCTAGCTCCATACACATAACTGTGTAAGTAAATAAAGTAAATCCAAACAAAGCAATTTAATAGTTTTATTTATTAATTATCGCACTATATGTGCTTTCAGTTTCTAAAATAAAAAAGTACCCTTGATATGTTGAGAGCTGCTAACTGGTGTCTTTATTTTTGTTGTTAGTCTAAAGAATAATATCTAAGCTCTGACAATCAGTATGAGCCTGATGTGTTTCTAACTGTACCACCTGTCTACTAATGTATGTAGAAATGTTTTGCTTAATGCATGTAAACAAAATAAATTAGAGGTGTAATGATTTACCTCTGATCAGAGTTATTGCAGAAAAGCGGTCTCAGGAACAACCTACAAACAACCTTCAACATACAAAGTCATCAAATAATCTAAGGGCTGATTAGTCATGCTTTTTCAACATGGTAGTTATCATTCTTTGTTTTAAATTTGTCATTTTGCTAGCTGGACATTTTGACCAGATGTTGACTGTTTTCTCTGATTTTTGATGCAGTTTTACCAAAAAAAAAAAAAAAAAAAACAGAAGAAGCATTAGTTTGCTTAGTTCTGGCATTTCATTTAGCTAACGTCTGTCAAAGGATCATTCCCTAGCATTAAACAGACTTAGGTTTGTGTTTCCTTAATAAGTCTCACAATAGTGTAATATTGATTTGCCCTGTTTTTGTAACACATATATATTAATACATCAAGCAAGAAGTAAATTCCTGCCCAGAATCATTGGTTGCTCATTAAAGATACACATGCCTCTGAAATGTATAGATTTTCACAGAATGTCCAGATTTTTTCTTCAAATATTTGGTTTATTACTCATAAAATCTGTGGTTTTCTGGCAAATTACTGAGGACTGAAGTCAGTAAATGATGAACACATGACATATATTTGATTTTCAGACTTTATTTCCTTCAGAAAATGCATGCTAACACAAATCCTATTATTCTAGCAGCTTTCTAAGTTTATAAGAGATATTTAAAATCTATTCCTATTTTTGGACCTTTGCCCCCCGTCCAGATTTATTGCATTAAGAGGTTGAGAGGTATGAAGATACAGTCACAGTAAACATGATTATAATAAATGACTACGGGCATGAACTGGTGATTGGGAGACTATTTTTGGGGGGTACTCATACAGGCGGATGTGGCCTATATAAAAATATTTATGTCCATTTATTTAAAGGTTAACACAAAACGTTGTTCTAGTGGAACATTTAAGCATCTTTAATTAAATAATGATTTATTGTCCTACTGTACAAACTGTGTGAATTGTATCAGCTATTGCATTATCTTTGTTAATCTTTGCTATTTTTGTAGTGGTTTTCCAACATGGACTTAACATATGATTGCATCATGTAAATAAATTGGTGTATTCATTATGCATGATTAGATGGCAGTCTTGTGGCTTGCAGCATCACATGGAGATTTACCCTGCAGGATTTTCCTTCTCATAGCACAGATGTCCAAATGGATTCGGTGTTGTTTAAGCTTGCATTGATAGTCCTGATAGAATATCTTGAAAAATACGTATTAAAATATTAATATCAGTGCATTATATTGTGCAGTTTGCTAGCCACAAGGAGCTTTCATCCATTTTCCTCTATCAAGATTCCTAAAAAGCCTTATAGTATCCTGACAATTTATCCTGTTATTGTTAACGTATTGAATTATTACATTCTGTTTTACGGGGCTATAGATCTTGTGCAGTATATATTATTTTGTCATCTGACAGGTTTAGTAATTCATAGATCATGCCTGATGCTACATGCATTACTGATAACAATAATCAGCTTTTACTTGTATTACTACAGCAATAATTCCAATACTGTTTTTTGTGCATGCAAACAGTTCCTATTACTCCCTTAAATGTACCTTAATCTACTTCAGGAGCAAAAGTTTGAGGTCACCTGCTTTTCCAAACCCACTTACCCACAGATCATGTATCAGCAACAACTGGAAAACAGCCTAATCAAGGTGCAGGGATATGGTATAAGGATGATGCTTCTGGGTATATTATATTCGTAGCGTGTATAGTGTTATAGTGTAGGAAAGCAGATTTTGTGCTAATGAATCTTTATGGTGGTAACCCATAGAGGTTCATGTGTGCTCCATGTCATGCTTAAGTATTCACTGCGGAATGCTGCTGTCTGCAGTGTTATAACGGAGGAAGACACTTCTCCCTCAGGGGATGATTTCTGCAGGCTGCAGAACACTCATATTTGAGTGCAGCCATTTGTGTCAATGAGTAGGCCACCTGTGAATCCAAAAATCAGTTTTCTCTATCACTAACAATGCACTGGAGCAGTGTCGGACGTAACGAGTGACTGTGTACAAGTCTGCACAAGTTTATAACTTTTCTAGCAACTTCTCTGGCATGCACAATATCATATCAGTTTCAGCAGACATTTTGCACAGACAGGTAGGATTGGCATCATCACTAATCACACTTAAGCAGCAGAGAAGCAACTGAGAAGCATGGGTGTTCTCAAAGACTGGCTCACTGACATGGGTCCTGGAAATCCTGTTAAAAGCTACGAATAGCTTGTATTACATACACCCGCATGGGTGTTCTCAAAGACTGGCTCACTGACATGGGTCCTGGAAACCCTGTTAAAAGCTACAAATAGCTTGTATTACATACACCCACATGAGTGTTCTCAAAGACTGGCTCACTGACATGGGTCCTGGAAGCCCTGTTAAAAAGCTACAAATAGCTTGTATTACATACACCCGCATGGGTGTTCTCAAAGACAGGCTCACTGACATGGGTCCTGGAAGCCCTGTTAAAAGCTACAAATAGCTTGTATTACATACACCCTTTCTATACTTTTCCTGACTCTCTCAGGTGGCACAGAAGAGATAAACAGGTGTCATTCCTGGTATAGTAGAGAGTATAATGTTCATCATTGCCATGCTTGTGGGAGTGATTTCCATTCTTTTACAGCTTGTGTGTCCCCCACCCAACATGTACACAAACTGGACTTTCACACCAGGTCACCTTACAGAATACAGATACCAAAGAGCAAATTACCTCCTTCCAAAGTTAAGAAACAAAGATTGTACAATGGCTGATATTCTACTGCTTTATAGGATCACTTTAAATACCAAGGACAAATGGTATAATAATAAAAAAAAATACTCTTTTCGGAGTTCAGTAATGTTTACTGCCTAAGTGGATGGCAGGCTACCTGACCTCATTGATTACTTGATGAAACAAATAAAAACAAAAATAAAAAGGAAAAAGAAAGAAGGAATTGTTGAGCCACAAAAAGGGCTGAAGACAAGGAGTAGGGCCGGTGCTTTTTCTCTCTCTTTCTGTTGTGCAGTTCTCAACTTCTGTGCTCAAGAATTCTGGACAAATCCAAAAATAACAAAGGGAAAAAGACCCCAAATCAGGGACAATTTATAAATATTACACAAATTAACTTTAAAAAGTTACTAGAACAACAAGTTTTATGTCGACATACATTTTCCTAAAGTACATAACCCTAATGTGTGACATTACTGACTGTAATCATCAGTGATGCATTGTAAAACCAACAATTTTAGAGGGGACAATACAATAATATGATGCAAAATTAGGGAAGTTATGTAATATCAGATACAATTGAAAGGAGGTGTGTGTGTGTGTGTGTGTGTGTGTGTGTGTGTGTGTGTGTGTGTGTGTGTGTGTGTGTGTGTGTGTGTAGGTGATAAAAAAGTGCATGGCATTGCCATTTGGCTGGAATCAATGCAGCAGTAAGTGTGGATGTCTCCACCAGGTGACATAGCTCTCAACCTTCCATCTCCAAAATGAGGAACACTAGCCCTCATAATGTGGAACAAATGGGCAAAATGTGGAACACATACTAATGGCTTACTAACGATGTCAACTAGGAAGGTCATAGGATGGTTAAAATATGCTGGTTTTACTTATAAAGAAGATATTTTAATGAATTAATATGGTTAATTTCTATTTACCATGGATTTCACTTAAAAGAAAATTCCTAACACTGAATGTGTGACAGAGTCTTTCAATATGGAACTTCGAGGAACATTAACTTTTTAAGACCCCAAATGAAGTACATTCCTCGTAATGAGGTACACCTGAGAGGTATGCTAGGTGATGGTATAGCCCATCTTCTTCCTGTGTCATGTACTGCAACAATGCACACACCATAGCTACCACCACATTCAATATCAGCTTTGTTACTCTGCCTTTATGCCCGTTCCAACTTCCCCCAAGCTGTAATGCTCACCTACTAGGACATAACCTAACATATCTCATCTCCTTCAGCCTATGATGTAGCCTTCAGAAGGCACTAAGATGTCCTGCAGTCTTCCCTTTGACCAATGACATTCTTGGGTCCAAGTAGGTAAGGTCAGCCAAAGCAGTATAAACATGAAGAAAGACTGAAGCCTCACATAAAAAGGTACCAAGGGCAACTAGCAGGATAGTTTATATTTGTATATAGCTTCCATATTAGTAATGGTGGAGTTAGTATTTATAATTAAGAGGGTGTTGTGGCAATGATCTTCATGTGGGGGGGTGCAGGGGGCTTATTGCTTTTTTTTTCTAACCAGTGTAGGTGGTTATGGGGTAAGCTGTTTCTCAGTCAGTTGAGAGCAATGAATTGGCTTACAAATGTTATAGGCTACAGTGAGAATGACTTAGGAGTGAGGGGAGAAAGCTGCATTTTTGTTGGATATGGGTAAGGCTTATGATGGTGCAACCAGATGTAGCATTACTTTTCATGTCATTTTTTTCCTTGTATTTATTTCATTTGAAGAGAACTGATCACAAAACACCCCTATATCAGTCTCAGCTCAGAGAGAACAGTATGGATTTTTGGACATTTGTTAAGTGGGTATGTCCCGACTGAGCATGAGCTCATTTTCAGTGGAGGCCCGGGGACAAAAGCTCTATACAGAAACACTTATCTACATTGAAAATACAGTTTTTATAAAAAACTTCACATATAAGCCAAATTCTAATGCAATGGTAACTGTAGATGCAGAACAATGTCTAAATACAAGACAATAGCAAATAAATCAGCAGGCTGTGAAGTAAGTGATAGTAGAAACTGAAGTTGGTAACTATAATCACATATAAACCTCAGACTGTAGTACAAAGTTGAACAGGTTAGCAAGTTCAGTCGTAATAAAAATGAAAATAAGAAACACAACTAAGAAAAGTAGACAAGTGCAGTGCACAGACAGAATAGAAAGGAGATCTGAATAATAAATTGTAATATGCTTAAAGTACTAGGGGTGGTCTGGGAATGAATGGGTGAGGGGATTAAAGTCTAAAAACAGCACTATAAAATCTTCCTGGTAGTGTAAGCCGAACGGAATAAAACTCTCAATGGACCGTAAAAACACTTTTATTAAGAATAAGTCAAGTGTTTTCGTCACAAAAAATGTAACAAGAAGTCCCATGTTTTGTGATGAAAGCGCTTGACTTATTCTTTAATAAAAGTATTTTTACGGACCGTTGAGAGTTTTATTCCGTTCGGCTTACACTACCAGGAAGATTTTAAACTGTTGTTTTTGTCGTAGTGTGTCATTTTAGTTTTTGTTACCAGTTGTGGTGAAAGACACACACATTCACTGTTTCTGTTATTAAAGTTTAAAAGTAATGAGGCGCTACACAGTAAGACAGTTACTTTGGGCTTTGGCAGGAGAAGAATATATATTTCATTATGGTAAGGAAGTTATCGTGAATATACAATACAAACAGAAGCAATCACTACATGTATATGATATACAGAGAAGCAGTCATACAAGTGTAGAAATATAATGTAGAATCACTGTGACTCCAGAATTAGCTGCAATTGCAAGTGATATCACAGAAACCTGTTCAGAGGCAGCCTGATGCAACAGAACAAGATTCTGTCAGGTAATGTGCCCAGACTGGTGGCATTTGTATGAAGCATTCTTAGGAAGATATTGTTTTTTGTTATGCATGGAATTTTGGATAAGAAGATAGATTCTAGTACTTTAGGGACTTGTAAGGAGAAGAAAAGATGTCTGCCTTGTAGGTTAGCCATAAGAACCTGTAGGGGTTGGCATAATAGTTAAGGTTTATACCTCAAAGAAAGAAGGGAAATGGTTTAATTTTCATTTTTGGTCACTGTCAGGTCATTGAATGGACATGTAATAGTCTGCAGACTGATAACCTAATATTTACCTATGCAAGGTAGGATGTAGGTGGTTTTAATATCTGAAGTTGTAGGAAGAAGGTTAAACTATTAGTCTGGCTGCCAGAGATGAAACTATATAGCTGTGTAGGAGTTTGTACATTCGAGAGCATAAGAGCAGGTCAAATATTTGTTTGACTAGGAGCCATTCTGTTTTTGTATTGTTATGCAGTGGTGTTCATGTGTGCAGACGTGTGTGATAAACTTGCAGATTCTGTTGGAAATCATCTAAATCATTGTGAAGCTTCTTTTGCAGACATCTATGGTATTGAGGCGAGTCCATATTCTATTTATCTCCTGTCATGGAGCCAGAAAAGAAAAAAGCAAAAAGAAGCAGAATGTAACCATCCTATTCTGTGACTGATATCAATTGTACGGATCAATGTTGTAGATCAGTCAAAAATTATGAAACATGTTGTGTCCTTGATTACTGTTGATTAAATATTCTCTTGTACAGCATTACATTAAATTATGTTTATTTTTCTTTAGAAACTGTTAAAGAAAATGTTTTATGAAAGTCAGTTGGAAAGCCTACGGTTTGTTGACAGAATGAGGACTGATGCTTAAAATCTCATCACTGGAAGGTCACTAATGTACCGTAATGCCAGCTAAATTTGGAGAAGAGCAAGAGAATGACTGCTGTGTTCTCATCACTTCCTCCCTCTTCTCGGAGTTTAAATGATCTCATTGTTGATATACATAGGGTTGGGACTTGCTCCCATATCAAGGGGGGGTGGAGGTGCCTACCCCTCCAACAGATTTTTGTGATCAAGAAAGCATTTTTTTTAAGTAGCAACTTGCAAATGTTTTCGATTTTTAGGGGTTGAATAACTATGTGTAGATTAAATTAGACATATTAATTGCAAGCATGAGACAATGTAATTACCTGCTTATCAAAATAATAAATAAATGCAAAAATGTATGTATATATATATATATATATATATATATATATATATATATATATGTATATATATATATAGATACCTCAAAAATCTTCAAATGCTCAAAATTTCGAATGATACATGGTCAAGACCAAACATTCGAAATTTTGAGTGTTCGAAAATAGACTTTCAACGGCGTTGTACGGTGCAGATAGGAAGAATTTCCCTTTTATGCACTGAAGAGCAGTCTCGAACTTGGTATATTTAAGTAGGGGGGGGTGTGGTGGGCACTGCACCCCCATGTGGGGGGTGCAGGGGGGGCTTGCCTACACTGTTAAAGTGTTTTTTTCTTTTTTTAATTTTTTTTTTTATTTGATGTTCGAACATCCAAATATCAAACATTTGGTCTAAATCATGTAATGTTCGACATTTTGGATATTCTAACATTTAACATACACCCTATATATATATATATATATATATATATATATATATATATACATATATATATATATATATCTGTGTGTGTGTGTGTATACACACACACACACACAAATATCTTTATCTATATCTATCAAAAAAAATACACAACTATATATATATATATGGGTCTACTTACACAGAAATCACCGACACCAGAAAACCGACAACACACAACAAACCCGACACGCAAACACCAACACCATAACACACCACCACATAATGTAAACAACACACTACACTACATAGCATACACACTAGCCCTGACCCACCCTAACCCTAAGGTCCGACACTATAGCACCACTCACCTACCTGCTCCTAACCTAACCTCACTTCACCCCCCAGCCCGACACTAGCACACTACACTTACACTACCTAACCCTAACCCCTTAACTCCCTAACCCTACCCCCCACCCCCACCACTAACCACTTCACCTACCTGCCTACCCTAACCTAACCTAACCCACACTACCTCCCTCACTCCTACCTCACACTTACTACTTACTGGCACCACATTCACACATCTTCTTCTGTCGGTCGGCCGAATCACCCTGTTTCTGTGTCGAGATCGGGCGTCGGTCTTTAGAATATATATATATATATATATATATATATATATATATATATATATAAAGACATGGAAGAGCTCTCAGATCATGTGACCCAGGCAGGTATGACCCTAGCCCTGAGTAGCATCCTGCCTTCACCCAGAATGATACCACAGTATAAGGACAAAATGACTGACTTCAACAATTGGCTAAGCTTCTCGTGTCATTCAAAGGGAATCCAGTATTTGTCTGTCTGGGACGACATGATCGACAAACCACTATGTTTTGCCAGAGATGGTCTGCACCTGTCACCCCTGGGATTCAGGTTACTGGCTAAAGCTCTTGCCACCCCTAAAGGGCTTTTTTTAGGCAAGGCTCAAAGGAGAAAACCACCACCATAACAGATATAAGCATGCAAAATCTGAAGGTAATGCTACTCAGTGCAAGAAGTCTAAACCTCAAACTGCACTCTCTCTAGGCACTCCTAAAAATGGAGAACATTGATATTTGTGCAGTAACTAAGACCTGGTTCAAGGCTCCAGAGAGCACCCCTGCAATACCAGGCTACAACTCTTACCACACTTTTCGGCCACCAAACCAAGACCAAAACACTAAAGGTGGAGGAGTGTCCATATTCACCAAGGATATTCACACCTCCAGGCTAGTTGCCCAACAAAATGCATCTGAAATTCTCCAGGTGCAACTAACACTAGGTAAGACTGCAATCCAAATTGTAACTTGCTACAGATCCCCCACCATGCCCCAATATTCTCACTACACCTTTCTAAACATACTGGACAATATTAAGATACAATCAAACACCCTAATACTGGGTGATTTCAACTACCCTGCCATTAACTGGGAAAACTATTCGGGTACCAAGACCTTTTCCCAGCGGTTCTTGGAATTCATAAATTCCAATGCCCTGGATCAACTAATCCATTGTCTCACCAGGGGCTCCAATATCCTAGACCTGGTCATTACCAACATGGGAGATAGACGCTCAACACCAGTGGTCACACCCTCATTGGTTAGGTCTGACCATAAGCAAATCACCCTTGACATCCATATCCCACCCCCCAGTAAGGAAACCTCTATAAAAAACATCTCTAAAGCCAACTTCATATTACTCAAGTCAGAAGTGACAAACTTCATGACACCCATGCAGACGGGAGCTAAACGTTTGACTGCTGAATCCTACATTAAGGCACTGTGCAAGCACATCCATTCGTGCATGAATTGTGCCATCCCAAATAGAACCAAGACGCTCTCCTCCAAAAAAATGAAGCCAATCTGGTGGTCTCCTGCCATAAGCAAACTATACAACAGAAGAAAGAAACTGTTGCAGAAAAGTGGAAAATCCCAGGATGCAAAAAACTCCCTTACCAGCGTCAGTAAGAAGCTGAGATCCCTCACAAAATCCTCCAAAGCTAGTTACGAAAATAAAATTGCCAAAAATTCCAAAGACAACCACAAGGCATTCTGTAGTTATGTCAAGAATCTAAATGGCAATGCTCAGATATGCTCTGGGCTACAACAGAGTACCATTAAATATACTGATCCAACGATATTGCCAATATCCTGGCAGGTCAATTTAGTGCAAACTTCAACCCCTAAAGGGCCCATCTCAATACCAAAAGACTGCCAAATTCCGGTAATCACGGCCACACAGGTAGAAACCACACTCTCCAAAGCAAAGAATACAGCATCCATGGGACCAGATGACATCCCGGGCTGTGTACTACATGAACTACAAAATGAACTGGCACCTCACCTAAGTGTCATGTTTAATCATAGCCTCGCCTCGGGCTTCATGCCCAGTGAGTGGCTCACAGCCTCAGTAATCCCACTCCACAAGGGGGGATCCACCTTGGATCCTGGGAACTACCGTTGCATCAGTCTGATGAGCCTGATCTGCAAAGGCATGGAATGCATTATCATGGAACTTATAAACAAAGATATTGGCAACCTTCAAACACTGGACCCCACCCAGTTTGGGTTTGTGAATGGCCGATCTTGTCTCCTGAATCTGATTGACTTCTTTGAATCAGTCTCCAGAGCTGTGGAAGAGGGTAAGGCAGTCCACACAGCCTATCTGGACCTCGGCAAGGCTTTCAACACCATTCCTGACTCTGGAATCATAGATAAACTTACTAAGCTGGGTATAAACCCTACATCACTCGATGGGTTGCCAACTAGCATACTGACAGAACCCAGACTGTAAAAGAAGCCGACGCCAAATCCAGCTCCAGACAAGTGACAAGTGGAGTACTTCAGGGTTCAGTCCTGGGACCGCTCTTGTTTGACATCTACTTCTCTGAAGTACAGGCCAACACTAAGGGACTTTGGCTAACAAAGTTTGCAGATGACTGCAAACTGGGAGCCATTATTGAATCCCGAAATGATGCAGATATTCTAAAAAAGGGCCTTACAGAAGAGCCATGGGATAACCACATCACCACAACAGTCAGGAAATCCTTCTATGTGGCACACCTCATCACTAAGGGCTTTTCATCCAGGAAAAAGGAGGTCATTGTCCCACTGTACTCATCCCTCATTAGACCCATTATAGAGTACAACGCTCTGTTTGATATGTACCTGACAAGACATCTGCAACAACTGGAAAGGCTGCAGAAATACCTCACTAAAAGAATCACAGACCTACAGCAGATGCCCTATACTGACTGTCTAAAAATCTCCAGCTATACCCTGTGGCATATCGTCTGCTCAGAGGCGATCTCCGCTTAAAATAAAAGGCCATGTCAAACCCTGAGCTGTTGGACATGCTCCACTTAAAGTAATCCGAATCCCACAGAGCCACACACTCCAGGGATCTAAATCTTGTCATCACAATGAACAAAACATGCTGGAGGGATAGGTTCCTGAACCAGAGACTCCCCATACTCTGGAATAGACTGCCCATACAGGTCAAGCAGAGTGCCTCCTTGGTGCTCTTCAAAAGGAACCTTGACGATTGGATGGGAGATAGGAAATTCACCCTAGGGATCAAGTCAGTTGCACTGCTAGACAGGATCCAGGGAAGTAAATACTGCGGGAAGAAACATCCAGGGAATTGTTATGGCTAGGCTTGTATAGGCCCCAGGGCCGATAGCCTAGTACCAACCTATGAACCTATGTAACCTATAAAATGTATACATGTATATGGCAATATATATATATATATATATATATATATATATATATATATATACATATATATATATGTGTGTGTGTGTGTGTGTGTGTGTGTGTATATATATATATACACACATACACACATATATATAAACATACACATATATGGGTCTACTTCACTATATCGAAATACCACATCATCAAATTTTAATTCATCAAGACCAGTTCAACAAAACCTCACCATATCGACCATGCAAATTATCGAGTCCCGTTTCAGCGAACCTACTATCGAAATCTTACAGGACACTGCAGTCAGAGCACCTCCTAAACTGACCAAAATAATTTAACATAAAACTATAGCTATGTTAACAGTTATGCGGGTGGGCAAACCCCCCTGCACCCCCCACACCTCCTGTATATTTTTTATACCAACTCCAAGATCACACTACAGTGGGGTAAGGACAAATTTCTTGATCCCCAGTGTACTGCAATCTCCATTCACAATGTTAAACAACAATAAAGTTTTTTTTACATACTCTTTTGCAATGCAGAAACTGCTCTTATAACTGCAGTGCGATCATGCATAACTGACTGCTATAGCAACGGCACTAAAAACTGTAAATAAAGTTACATCTTTTTGAGTAGTAGCTATTTATTTTCACAGTCCTTTCTGGAACATCTGCAAGAGTAGATTTGATGAAACTGGACTCAATAATTTGCGTTGTCGATATGGTGGGATTTGAATAATCTGATCTCAATGAATTACAATTTGATAATGTGGTATTTCGATATAGAGAAGTAGACCCATATAGATATAGATATATATATATATATATATATATATATATATATATATATATATATATATATATAGGTCCCCTTCAGATGGTCGAAGTTTTAAAAGCTCGACCGGTCTGAATGGGGATCTCCATAGAGTGTGGAATGTGAAAATTTCCCTTTACTGCAACGTAGTGCGATCTCAGAGTTGGTATATTTAATAAGCGGAGGGGTGGGGGGGTGCATGGGGGCTTGCCCCCCTGCTAGCACTGCTTAGTTTTCTTTTTGTTTATTTCTTTTTGTTCACATTTTCGAACATTCAAATGTTCGATCATATGGTCTCGACCATATGAAAGTCGAGCATTTGGATGTTTGATTATGTGAAGTAGACCCATATATCTATATATGTATGTATATATATATATATATGTATATATATATATATATATATATATAGATATATATATATATATATATATATATATATATATATATATATATATATATATATATATATATAGGTCCACTATGTAATCCCAAAATACTGAAATCCCGAATTTCAGTACTTCAAAATTACATAGCCAAAAACACAACTGCAACACAAATTCCCAAAACCCCATAACCACGAAATTTAAAATCCCGAACGTACTCTACACATACAGCACACACATACACATACACACAACTTCCCCCCCACAATCAAATATATAATACTACACTAGAGATAAACAGGGGGGCAAGCCCCCCACACTCCCCTACTTAAATATTCTAACTCCGAGATCACACAGACACACAAAGGAAACTCACACCCACACATTTTACAGTCCCTCACACACATCACAGACACAACACACACTTACACACACTAAAGCCCCTAACCAACACACTTTCACATACATACTTACCTAAACTTCCACCCATCAATTCACACACCAAGCCAGCAGAAGTGCTAATTCAACATCTTCGTGCTTTGGGATTTTGAATTTCGCGCTTCTACGGGTTTCGGAATTATGTGTCTTCGGCTATGTAATTTCAAAATACTGAAATTCGGGATTACATTGTGGACATATATATATATATATATATATATATATATATATATATATATATATATATATATATATATATATACACATATGGAGGGAGAGAGAGAGATATGTAAAAAAACACTGAAATAAAAAAAGAAGAACACAAAGTAATTTAGGAAAACGGTACAGTGGCTTGCTCTGTGTGGTTCCTTTCTTAACATTTTATTTAGTATTTTTTTATTTTTAAGTTCTGAAGTGTTTTTCTAAAATATATTTATATATACATATATATATATATATATATATATATATATATATATATATATATATATATATATATATATATATATATATATATATATATATATATATATATATATATATAGATCTATATATATAAGCGCTACGGAATCCTGAAATACCAACATCCTGAAAGTTCAAAATTCTGAAAGCTCAAAATCCTGAAAACACACAGAATACCAACATTTACTATATTGCAACACAAGTACATACAGAAACAAATAAAACACAAACCATATTACTCTTTTCCAAGTATAAGCAGGGGGGAAAGCCACCCTGCACCCCCAATGTGGGGGGCTGTGCCCCCCACACCCCCTGCTACTGAAATATATCAACTCTGAGATTGCACTTAGTGTGCTGAAGTGCAATCTCGGAGTTGTTATATTTAAGTAGCAGGGGGTGTGGGGGACGCAGGGGGGCTTACCCCCCTGCATATAGTTGAAGGGTAACATGTTTTTGTATGTACTTGTGCTGGAATATAGTAAGTGTTGGTATCCTGTGTGTTTTCAGGATTTTGAGTTTTCAGGATTTTGGGCTTTCAGGATTCTGTAACGCTTCCATATATACATACTTATATATATATATATATATATATATATATATATATATATATATATATAAATATTTGCAGTCCATAAGAGCAAATGCTTGTTTTCACTTGTTTTTCAGACCATCAGATGCTTTCTGTGTGAGACTGGGGTACAGCAGTTTTTGGATATTTGCCCTTTTACCTCCTTGTTGTGCATTCTCAGAGTTGGTGTATATAATTATCAGGAAGTGTGGGATTGCATGGGGGTTTAAAATGATTAGCCTTTTTTCTTTTGTTCTTTACAAACGATTTGATATTTAATGATAGAAATATATATGTTGTTGTTGTCTTTCGGCTTTTCCCGGTTAGGGGTCGCCACAGCAGGAACGCCGCGGTGCCAACTCAACGTCCAACCTTCAGCGAAGGCATGCCCATTTACGCATGTCTTTCGAATGCCCACCCAACCGCGGGGAGGATATGCAGACTCCATACAGAAGGCACTCCCCGCACACCAGCCGAGAATGGAATGGGAGAACCTCTTGCTGTGAGGCAACAATGCTACATACACATAATACACACACACACACACACACACACACACACACACACATATATATATATATATATATATATATATATATATGTATATACAGAGATAAACAAGGGGAGATGCATATTTATCTACTACTAATAGTGAATCCACACAAATGTTGGCGTGCTTAATATTCACATTATTACATCGACAAAAAACATGTTAACAGGCAACTGTGCATGTTGTGAGGTTAATCCTTGGAACACAAAAAGCTAAGAAAACGTGCACACATCCACACTACCCGATAATTATATATTTGAACTCTGAGATCACATGATCTCTAGCGAAGGGGCATATTTCTCTTCCCCAAGGATCATCTTTTATCATACAACTGTCAACCAGAAACCGTGTCGACCAAATTAGGTCTTACCACGATCGAGTGACCAAACTAATATATATAGTTCCCCTTCAAAACATCTAAAATCCATAAAATCTAAAATCTATAACATCTGAAATGTGCATCACATCGAACACTATAAATCACACGAAAATAACATCCCCTCCACATATTACGACACCAAACTAACAAACACACTTCATCCTATGTTTCCGAGATCGCACTACAGTGGAAAAAAGTAAATTTCCTAACCCCACTGTATCACGATCACCATAAAGAATGTACACATAATGTCTATATCACTTACCTGTATGGCCTAAAAACACATACAGAGTGGCAAAATAAACACTATATAAATAGTATAACTTCCTACACTATAGGAATAAAAACTACAACATCTCATAGTGATACCACAAGATTAACAGATTAAACTATAACATTTACACGTTTGATGATACTCTATTCAATATTATACATTTTAGATGTTATGAAATTCGATGCTATGGATTTTAGATGTTATGGTCTCGATGTTTTGATTTTAGATGTTATGAGTTTTAGATGTTTTGAAGAGGAACCATACCTGTGTGTGTGTGTGAGAGAGAGAGCATATCTATGTATATGCATGTATATATATATATATATATATATATATATATATGTATATACATATATACACACACACACACACACACACACACACACACACACACACACACACACACACACACATGTATATTTACAGATAAGATATGGATATATAGCTATACTTATATGTGCATGTGTGTGTGTGTGTGTGTGTGTGTGTGTGTGTGTGTGTGTGTGTATGTAGACACTAATGCCTTATGATGGAAGTCGTTGTAAAGTAACAGACCAACCAAAATATTATGATGCTCAGCATGTTAGGTGAAGCACCTGCCACCCCTGGAAGACTGCTTATTTCCCTATGGTGGTACCCCAGACAAAATTATCTGTTAATATATCAGGATGTGTGTGACGACACAGTACAGAGAGGACTGTGATGTCCTTTCCCCGCTGCTGTCTGATTTCAGAGTTGGTAAATATGAAATAAAGGAGGTTTGCAGAGGGGCTTTGGCCCTGGAGAAACACTGGAAATAAATTGTTTTGGATCTGTTAGGTGTGTACTATGCTAATGATCATGAGGACCTTTGTAAGCCTAGCCATGCATCCCAAATCTCTTACAAGTTCTGGCACCCTTGATAAGTGTTAGCAGGAGCTAGAAAGGTGAAACATTTAAAAGCAGAGGTCTGGGAAATGAACCATTAACAGACTACCTGTGTCAATTAGTCAAATAGGACTAGGGATGAATTTTCTGTGCCCCATCCAATTATCCAAGTTATACTTGAACTGTGTTAGGGAGGAACTCTGCTTCACATGGATTGGGAGCCTGCTCCAGAGAAGGGGTAGTCCCTGGGATGCACAGCTGTTTCTCCAGAAGGTGCTATTTATATGACAGGTAAGGTTTAAGTCTTTAGAATGGGTAATTCTGGTGTATTTTTTTTTACGATAAGCAGGAGGTCCATCGGAGTTGAGTCTGACAATCCCTTGTATGGCAGGCATAGATGTCCCCTCAACAGTCTGTAGAAGACAGATAGGCCCTTGGATGGTTTGCACAGGACATGTTAATTATGCCCTGCATTCTTTTAATGAAGAACCTCTGTGGATGTTCCAACTGTTGGATATGCCTGGTTAGGTACATACCAAATGGGGCACATATAGGTCTCATGAATGCTGAATACAGTGGAACAATGACTTCTTTGGACCTAGATGCCATACCTTTTTTTATAAGTTGCACAACATAGAATGATTTCCTCACTAGTGCAGACAGGTTATGATCAAAGGCTAGAGTACTGTCTATGTGTGTCCCCAAATCCCTGACTACTGGGTCAACTCTTAGGGTTGTGTTGTCAATATGATAGTTTCCAGGGGTGGATGACTTCCCAAAGGATACTATAATGCATTTCTTGGCATTTAGCTTTAGTCCATGGTTGTGGCACCAGTTGATTGCCTGTGTTATCTCTTCCTGGAAAATATTTGTGTAAGTGGGAGATTCAATAATATCTCCTAATTTGCAGTCATTGGCAAATTTAGTCAGCCAGAGACCACTGAAGTTGGCCTTGACTTCAGTGAAGTAAATGCCAAAAAGGAGCAGTCCCAGGACCGATTTCTGATGGACTGCACTTGTGACTGGCCTCTTTGTAGAGATGGACTCCCCAGTTCTAACTTCCTAGTTCCTGTCTGTGAGCAAGCTGGGTGACATAAGGGTTTGTACCAAACCTCTTAAGTTTGCCAACAATACCTGAGTGTGTGATTGTGTCATCTGCCTTGGCCAGGTCAAGGGTAGGCAGTGTGAATCATTTTTCCCTCATCCATTTGTTTGGTGACCTTCTCAAAAAAGTCTACAAAACTGAGTAGGCATGACCTGCCCTTGATGAAACCATATTGGGCTGGATCCAGTGTCTAGAGGTTTTTTATGTCGTTATTGATCATTTCCATGATAATTCTTTCCGTGGTTTTGCATATGACACTAGTGAGACTTACGCATCTGTAGTTTCCAGGGTCTGTAGATGGCCCATTTTGTGCAGAGGGGCTTTGTTGCTGTTTTCCATTCATGAGGTACAAAGTTTGTTTTCAGGCTGCAGTTAAATAGCAGTTCCACGGGGCCTTATAGATCTTGTTTCATGCTATTTATAAGGTATCCTGGAATATTATCTGGGCCCACTGATGCAGTGTTCTTGGCATTAGACAGAGCATTAAGGACCTGGTCCCTAGTGATAGCAGAGGGAGTTATATTTGATGGTATGTCCTGAGGAAAGTTGATAGAGAGAGGGGGAATAAAGTTGGATCTAGATTTGTCAGCCAGTAGGTTTGTTATAGCTCCTGGCTTCTTGCATTTTAATTTCTTCAAGTCTTTCGTATTTCTAATACTATGAAGGGAATGGACCCCATTTCTAAGTCAAAGTATGATTAAAGTTTTGGAAATTAGTATTGTTTCAATCTTTGATTTTAGCCAGATTCACAGCACCTGCAGTGTGCCCAGTAATGACTCCTCCTGCAATTTCTCTCAGTATTTGTCATTGCCTTTGAGGTTGCGGATATAGGTAAAGAATGCCTTATGGTTGTCCTTGGCCTAGGAGGCAAATTTCAAATTTGGCTTTTTTAGAATTTATTTATGCTCTGAGTTGTTTGCTTAGTTTGATGAGAATACTTTTATCCTGCTGGGTGCTGCACCTCCTAATTTTTGCCATGATTTTCTTCCTTCTGTTATACAGCCTACTGATTTTGTGATTTCACCAGGGTGGTTTGTTTTCTGAGTTAGTTCTGTACTTCTTCCTGGTGGGTACAGCTGCCTTTATGCAGCTATTAACATGCTTGTATAGGGTTTCTGTGACCAGTTCTGCATAGACGACTTTCTTACTGTATTAATCGCAGGTTTAGCCAATAAGTTGGAATCAAATGGATCAAACAGTAGTCAAAGAAATCCAAAGCTGCATGGGAAAGAGCACAATAAGCATGCTTTAACACTGTATAACAATGTTCCAACATATTTCTGTCTCTAGCAGGACACATTATGTGCTGTGTAAATTTACGAAGTTTATGGCTAAGATTTGCCTTATTAACATCCCCTAAAATAATCAAAAAATAATCAAAAAATAATTTGTATAGTTTTGCTCCATGCCAGATCTGATCAGTCAGATATATTAACATACATAGACACACACACACACACACACACACACACACACACACACACACACACACACACACGCATGTATCTCATTATATAAGCGATGACTGAACACACAAAAGAGTAATAATGGCTATCAAATTAGCTAACCAAGAAGCCTGGCTACATACACAGGTTCATAGGTAGGTACTAGGCTATCGGCCCTAGGGCATATAAGCCTAGACAAACAGTACCCTGGCATGTTCTTCGTGTTTCACTGTTGCAGTCATTACATTTGGGTAATCCTGCTGGCAGGTAGCCCTCAGCCGGCCTGAATTCCAAAGTCTTGGGTCCTGCGTCGGCCGCTGTCGCCCCTTCCCTGACGTCAGGTCAGCAGGGGTATAAAAGAAGCAGCAGACGCCATTTTCTTCAGTCTTTCTTGCCGCGCGGTGCCCGAAGCAGAAGCAGTTCGCAAGTGCCAGTCGGCTGACTCCTGAGATTTCCGTGATTGAGTTTTGGATCTGAAGTTTTCAATAAAGCTAAGTACCCCGTTGTGGAAACATTTTTCTTTCTCCAGACCGATGTCAGAAAAAGTTAATAATTGTATTTCTTGTGGACAGCAAATACCTCATAAGGATTTTCATTCTTACTGTATTCCTTGCCTAGGCCCTGATCACGTTACTGGTTGTCGGTTTTGCGCTTAATTTTAACCAATGCACTATTAAGCGTCGGTATGATTTTGCTTTAAACATTTTTGGACGCCAGTTTAATTATCCTGAAATGTCGTCGGATAGCCATCCGACTATCGGAGTTTACAAAAAACGCAAAGAAAAGGATAGAGAAAAACAACCGAGGCCCAAAACCGATGACGAAGCTTCTCCTAAGCCAGTCGCCGGTTCTCAATGAGGCGCTTTCACAGCCCCTGACGCCCACTACTTTAGAGTTGCAGGCCACTACCGACTCCCACGTGGAGTCGGCCATGCCACTGGATATTCAAGGTATTGGAGGCTCGGATGCTAATCCCTCAGATGGGTCTGGAGCCGCTGAGCAGGAACCGGCTTCTGAGGGTGTATTCAGACCTAAACATCTTTACATTAAAACTACTTCAAAGGCAAAGGACTAAAGCACCTTCTAAAGCAAGGAAACAAACTCAAGAGCCACGTGGACAGGCCTCTATGCCCAAAAAACAGATGCTCAAAATGGCCGAAGACTTGATTACCTTGATCAGGGGTTCCCATCCCCCTCCTGATAAGAGGCCTAGGCAAGACACTGACTATGAATCTTCAGATCAGGTTTCTATTTTTTCTCATTCCTCTTCTGATCAGGAATATTCTCTTCCCCCCATGAGGATTCTGATGCTGAAGAATCTATACCTTCAGCATTGCCTCCTGAGGACTATTCCTTTGGGGGAAACCTTGCATACTATGAGGGAGCATTTCCACTGGGAGAGCCAAGATTTTTCAGAATCTAAAAAGAGGCTCAGGGATTTTCTTTTACTACCTCAGCACAGGCCTCTAGCCATTCCACCTGTGTTAGACATTGTAGATGATGTGTTTTTGGAGTCTAGTCTGACCCCTGACTCCTTACCCCCAGCTCCTGTTAAGCCTGACAGATATTACAGAGTTCCTGACTCTCACAAATTTCTATTTAAAAACCCTGCTGCTGACCCAGAAACTATTTCACAGGCCAGTCACAAGGGAGTTAAGGCTTCCACTGCAAAAAACCCAACCCCCACTGACAGAGATTCAAGTGCACTGGATAGATGGGGAAAAACGGTTTACACATCTGCAACTTTGGCTATAAGGGTCTTAAATTGTCAATTCCATATGCTTAAGTATCAGCAACGTGTCATGGGATTGCTTAAACAGAAAATGTTGTTAAATTCTGAATGTGCAGCAAACAAGGAAATGCAGGATTTATTGTATGCAGCAGAACAAGTTGGAAAACATACTTTGCAATGTGGTTTTGATTCTCTGTAATTAGGAGGCATGCTTGGTTAAAGGAACAAAATCTACCTAATCATGTTAAAGTTAAATTACTAGATGCATCTTTACAGCATGATACTTTGTTTGGCGTTAAGGCAGAAGAGGTGTTAAAGAAAATGGAGAACAAAGCTAAATCTATGCAAACCGTCAAAGATTTTTTACAAGTACAGCCATCTAGATTTAGTAGACAGTGGCCTACAAAAAACTGGTCCTTTCCTGTGTCAGACAGACTTCAAAGGGGCAGATCCAGACGCCCTAGGGGCAATACCTCCAAAGCTGGAGAAGATAGATCACAAACATACAAAAAACAGTCACAATGACTTCCCCCTGCCTGCACCAAGCACTTATCTTCTGGCAGCACCCTTAGCGGGAAAATTAGCACTTTTTGTTCAAAATTGGCACATCATAACCCAGGACAAGTGGGTTCTAAACATAGTATCACAAGGCTACAAGTTCCATTTCCATACTCTGCCAAAGGCAAACGGCTGGCCAGATCTGCCAAAATATCAATGGGCAGAGGCACAAAAACAAGTCTCATCCCTCATGGACATGGGGGCCAGTCAACAAGTACCAGAGCAAGAGCAGGGACAAGGATTTTACTCAAGACTGTTCTTGGTACCCAGAAAGGACAAGCCCTGGAGGCCGATAGTGGACCTATCTATTCTGAACACTTTCCTGGATATTCCAAAATTCAAAATGTTGACTTTGCAGCAGCTTCTGCCCATGCTGGGCAAGAATGCTTGGCTTGTGACTTTACACCTCAAACAGGCATACCTGCATGTCCCAATCAGACAATCATGTAGAAGATACCTAAGATGCAAGGCTGGTTCAATGCATTACTAATTCTCTGCACTGCCCTTTGGCTTATCTACTGCGCCCAGGGTCTTCACAAAGTGCCTGGCACCAGTAATTGCATTCTGCAGACAAAGAGGAATACAAATATATCCTTACTTGGACGACTGTCTCATTCAAGCAGAGGACAAGGACATTCTTCTTCAACATCTGGCTTTTGTGAAAAGATTTCTGACATGCCTAGGGTACACAGTCAACAAAAAGAAATCAAAACTAGTACCCTCACAAGAGATAACATTCCTGGGTGCAAGCTTGAATACAACTGCCCAGATGGCTTATCTTATGCCAGACAAACAAAGACAAGTGACTACCTATTTCAAAATGTTGGCAACAAAGGCCCAGTTATCTGCAAGAAAAAATCTGCAGGCTTTGGGCTTCATGGCATCCTGCATCCTACTAATTCCATATGCAAGACTGCATATGAGGAAACTTCAATGGTACCTAAAAAGTGTTTGGACTCAACATTGCCACAGCCTGGAAACAGTCATTACTCTCATTCCCTGCCTGTAACAGGAGTTTCGATGGTGGGCAAAGGCTTGTCACCAGAACAAGGGACAGCCATTCACATTACCTCCAGCCAGGCAGATGCTAACAACGGATGCATCAGACTTTGCCTGGGGAGCCCACATGGCAGGAAGATGCATTCAGAGCACATGGTCCTCAAACCAAATGCATCTACATATCAATCAAAAAGAGATGTTAGCTGTTCAAAATGCCCTGACAGCCTTCAAGGACCTACTTCATCCGGGACAACTACTGATAAAGACAGACAACACCACGGTCATGTGGTATATAAACAAGCAGGGGGGCACACATTCTTACCCCCTTTGCAGACTAGCCATGACCTTGTGGGACACAGCTTTGACTTACCAAGGACATCTGCAGGCACAATTCCTGCCAGGAAAGGAAAATACTCTGGCAGACGAACTAAGCAGAAACCTCATGGATCCCCACAAGTGGAAGCTGGATCCACAAGTCTTCAGCATGATAACAAGGAAATGGGGATGCCCGGACATAGATCTATTTGCCTCCCCTCTCAATTACCAACTAAAGAGATTCTGCACAAAGACTTATTACAGACAAGCATGGAAAGTGGACGCCCTATCAGTATGTGCCTTTCCTCCACTGCCTCTCCTCCCCAAGGTGCTCCTAAAGGTCAGACAGGAACAGCCAAAGATGATACTAATTGTCCCAGACTGGCCACACCAGTACTGGTATCCAATACTAAGAAACTTATCTCTATACCCAGCTTGGACCTTACCTCAAATACCTTGACTACTGTCCCAACAAAACAATCAGATCATGCACAGCCAACTCAGGACATTAAACTTGGCAGCATGGCGGATAATGTAGTCATACAAAAAACACCTCTCAGTAAAGCTGTGATGGATGTCATTCTGGAAGCCAGAAGGCCTAGTACTAGAAAGTCTTATGCTGGAAAATGGAAGAGATTCTGTGCCTGGAACCAGGGACAAGGCCTATCTTTTTCATCAATTAAAATTCATGCCTCTGCCATTTTGGCTCATTACAATACAGAGCCACCACTTTTTTCTCACCCTTTATTAAGGCAGTACCCAGAGAAGCCAAAAAATTAAGGCCCCCAAGGAGACTACCAATACCTGCATGGGACCTCAACTATGTCTTGGAAAAGCTCACCCTGCCTCCTTTTGAGCCAGCTGCTACTGCTGATATGAAGTTTCTATCTTGGAAAACAGCTCTGCTCTTAGCAATTACTTCTGCAAGACAAGTTTCAGAGCTACAGGCGCTCATGGCTGTGGAACCTTTCATCATTTTTCATCCAGACAGGGTCTCCCTGAGGACAAACCCAACATTTATGCCTAAAGTAGTGTCCAGTGTGGCTCTTAACCAAGCCATCCATCTGTCAACCTTTTACCCGAATCCACAGAGCAAGGGGGTGAGAATTCTGCATTCTTTGGACATACACAGACAACTTAGATTCTACTTGGACAGAACCAAAGCTTTCAGGAAGACAGAGCAATTACTAGTGGCATATGCTGCAGGATCACAAGGAAAGCCTATCTCAAAGCAGACAATTTCTAAGTTGTTAGGCCACTGCATTTGTTTCTGCTACTTACACCATGGCAAGCCAGTGCCTAAGGGCATTAGGCCTCATTTCACCAGAGCTGCAGCCACCTCAGCAGCCTTTCTCAGGGGAGTAGCAACCAGAGACATTTTAGAGGAGGCTACCTGGAGTTCAGTGCACACCTTTACAAAGCATTATCATCTGCCACTCTACTCTAAATCCAGGGCAGGCTTTGCCACTGCACTTCTGCAGGGCCTCATAGCCATTCCTACTGCTGTCTAGTTCCATCCTCTCAACCACAGCTTTGGGACTCTACCCAAATGTAATGACTGCAACAGTGAAACATGAAGAACATAGTACAGTTGTATACACTTACCATAAATGTAGATGTTCGAGTGTATTCATTGTTGCAGTCCAGGTTACCCACCCGCCTTCCCCCTTTTATCTTTTGGATCTTATCTTTCCTTCTCTGATTTATACTACCTATGTGGTGTATTTGCTTATAGATGAAGGTAAAATGTATATTGGTGTATTTCTGAATATATATGTAAACTTTGGCTACCCTTTTTGGGGGCACCTGACATCTGAGGCAAGAAAAACTGAAGAAAATGGCGTTGGCTGCTTCTTTTATACCCCTGACGACCTCATGTCAAGGAAGGGGCGACAGCGGCCGATGCAGGACCCAAGACTTTGGAATTCAGGCTGGCTGAGGGCAACCTGCCAGCAGGATTACCCAAATGTAATGACTGCAACAGTGAATACACTCGAACATCTACATTTATGGTAAGTGTACACAACTGTACTTTTTGCCACCCAAGAAAATTATTTTCCTGTGCCCCTGTCAAGCAGAGCCACAGAAGTGATCCCTGGGGTGAATTTCCTATCTCCCATCCAATCATCAGGATTTTTATACGTTCATAGGTAGGTACTAGGCTATTGGTCCTAGGGCCTATAAACCAGCAATAAATACTATTTTATTGCTAAAAACTAGATAAACATAATTTTTTTGTAGGGAATAAACCCCCAAGAACTCCAACACCCCTGTAAACTATATATACCAACTCTGAGACCACACATCATGGGAGGGAAATATTCCCAATCCCACTGCACAATAACTTTGAACATCTCTTAAAAATATACATACATATCTCAGCCTTTCCCACACAAATAAAACACAACACTAAACCTACCTATAGGATGCTATCAACAGCCCTGAGTTTACTGACAGCAAATAACAACATATCCATTGTTGGCATTCACTCAATAACCACATTGCTGACAAAAACAACTAAATAGTTAATTGTAGATGGACCAGAGAGCAAATGACATCTAGACAACTCTTTTTATATTATGTTTATTGCACAGATCATAAATGCAACTGACCCTGTAAGGAATGACTTTACTGGCAGTGACAAAACAGAAGTACCTTGGGATTCTGACTAATTAAATCCTCAACCTTTCCCACACATATTTTATATATATGTCTGACAAAATCTTGCTTCAATACCTTTGCTGAACATCTCCAAAATATTTATACACAAATTTCACATATTTTATACTGTACGTTTCTGACAGCAGTCTTGCTGCTCCCTGAGTAGAAACAATTAAATGAAAATATAGTTTTCTGTCTGCATTTCCGTTATGAATTTCCAGCACTTCCTCTAAGATATGTGTGTGTGTGTGTGTGTGTGTGTGTGTGTGTGTGTGTGTGTGTGTGTGTGTGTGTGTGTGTGTGTGTGTGTGGTGTGTGTGTGTGTGTGTGTGTGTGTGTGTGTGTGTGTGTGTGTGTGTATATATATATATATATATATATATATATATATATATATATATTATATTATATTATATTATATATTGAGAGACAGCGTCAGACAGCTGTAGACACTATAATATTTGCATTTTCAAGCAAATTTGGCACTTTCTAGGAAAGGTCCATTTAGTACCTAGTGGCCTCAGATGATGTAGGAATAGCCCTAACAGTGAATATAGGAATTTGACGGGGTCAGAGTCAAAGAAATTAACAGCAGGTATGGCCAATGCTAGAGCTTTGCAGAAATCCCACAGACTCCTGTCATTAATTTTGAAACTTTGGAACATAGGAATACTTTTACCACAAAGCCTTTGACACTATACAATTTTTAAAAATGTCCATCAGCTATAATGGGAAATGTGGTCAAAACTATAGAAAGGTAGCAAATAATAACTGTAGTTAACAAAAAATCCATTAACAGTAAAACAAAGCAAATAAATATGTAAATCACGTATTTTCAAGTTGTGTGAGATACCGCTTTGAGGTCTGTAAATCCTGATATTGTTTCATTTCTTTTTATTTTTAGGAGAGTTGGTATGAAGGAATGTGGCATTTCTTTGCTGATGGAATAATATTTTATGGGAGTACAGAGTGATGAACTGGATGAGCTTTAAGATTAGAAGTACCCTAATACAGCTTGCCTTCCATATTACTGATGATTTGAGGTGGGACAGTAGCGCTCTAGCAACATTTTTCCTCTTTTTACAGAAAATATAAATTTGCTTTACCATAAATGTGTTATCATTTCTATATTGCAGTTGTGTGCCTCAACCTGACAGCTGTGCTTCTGTTTCATTATACTAAATTGCCGTATCCAGTTAAAATCTTGTTGGCTTTTCCCTAAAATGGGTATCTCTATGCAGAAAGGAACCCTGTGTAAGCAAAATGCACATAAATCACTAGATAATCATAGTTCAGGTGATTTTTACACACTGCTGTTGCTTTAAGTTCTTCAAATGCAGCCCAGTTTTCTAGAGATGCATTCATATCATACAGTTGTACGTGTACAAAATAAAATACATAACAGAATTTTGATTCTGTACGGAACTGGATTTATTAATTACTCATTAAAAACAATTATCGTGTTTGGAACTCATCAAAAAATATATATACCCTTTCTTAAGTATTACTGGCTTTCCAAGGTATGCTTTAATGGCAGAGAAATCACAAAAGTATCTTGGGATAATGTTTGACCGAACCCTTACCTTTTCCCGAAATATACAAACATATCACAACCACTGCCCTTAATCAACTAAGACTGGAATACAAATATACCATTTCCCCTTAAAGCATGATGTCACCTAGTAATACACATGATAATGCCAAGGTCTGTATAATATTTATTTCTATTTGCACTTTACGCTGCACAAAACACCCAGAGTTTTCACACAGTAGTAACTAAAGCCTGCAGGTACATACCCTTAGATGGCCTGAGGAATTGCCATTATAACATGCTGAAGAAAACTAATTCGCTACCAATAAAACACAAAGCAACTCTGCTTCTAAACGTCTTCACTTTTAAGTTATTCAATTATTACTCGCCATTAGCTGCAAAACTATTCCCTTCAACACAACTGAGAGAACACAACATTACTGGTAAAGCCCCATTTCACAAAATGTATAGGTGAAAAACATTTTCAAAAGTTGTACCAGCTGCCTGCAATTCATTACCGCAAAGCATGTATACTCAAGTCATTTCAATAAATTCAAAAAGGAGTTACTGAAATGCCTCCCTAATGAGACAGGTGTTCTTTCTTTGATATAGGCTGACCATAAAACCTAGAGCACCAGATATAAATACAGATGGGCCTAAATAATTGCAACATTTAAGCATCTGACTACAAACCTGTACGTACATTTGTATTGACTGTATTCTAGGAACATAAAACTTACTACTTCCTGTCTCTATACTCTTACACAGTTAATATCTACTTTCTATATTCCTACATGTTATACAAAGTTATTCCAAGTTCTAGATTGTTTTGCAATGATTTAACTGTTTAATACTACTTTCTCTCTATCTTTCTCTCGCTCTCTCGTTGTAGTATGGATAATTATTACACATTGTTCGATGTCAAACAAAGCTGTGACTGACTATATGGCCCAGGCTGTCGCTGAAAAGAGGTCAGTGGACCAGTCCAACAACACAGTTAAACCAGATAGATTAAATAATAATTAATAAAAGATGCTTCCTTTTGTATGGTCATGCCAGAGACATTATAGACATTATCTATAAGGTTACTTTTTCAATGCGGGAATACAGAGTGCTGAATAATGCAGCAGGTGGAAAGCAATCTTTAATAACGTAAACCTGACCAGTGACAGTTCCTGTTATTTCAGAAGTAACAAAGTATGCCCTGCCCCAAGAGGCAACCAGGCTTACAGCCTGGGATCTTTAAAGCTGTTGTAGTAAGTATCTGTATAACATTCAGAAGAGCAGGAAGCACATCAACTCGTTGCTCAAGTAACCCATAAAACTGGGCAAAAAAACTCATAGGTTCAGTAAATGTATCATATACTGGTTACAATGGTGAGAAATAGATACTTCAGAGAAACAGACACCTAAACAGATGTTCTGAGCATAAGGTCTTATTACAGGTAATGTCTGATACAATACAAAGTAACTGAGAATATTACCACCTTGAATAGCATGCGAATATGCAGCGCTTCTTCTTCTTCTGGCTTTTCCCGGTTAGGGGTCGCCACAGTGGATCACCTGTCCACTCATGATTGGCAGTGGCGTTTTACAGTGTCGAGTTGCCAGCCCGGCACCCAACCTTCTACAGAAGGCACACACATCCACGCACTCACATCTAGGGCCAATTTAGAGTTGTCCAATCGACCTACAGCATGTCTTTGGGATGTGGGAGGAAACCGGAGCACCCGGAGGAAACCCACGCAACCACAGGGAGGGCATGCAGACTCCACTCCGCACAGAAGGCACCCCAGCCGAGGATCAAACCGGAGAACCTCTTGCTGTGAGGCGGCAACGCTAACCACTGCACCACTGTGGCCGCCCTATATATACTAAATCTGAGAGTGCTGTGTCTCAAGAGAATTCCATTTCCTCTGAAGTATTGTGATCTTGGAGTTAGCAGGGTCATACGTCTCAACTGCTAATATTTTCGCTGAATGTCCAGAAATTTTGTTTCATATGTTTTGGTCTGTTCCTCATAAAATCACTAACTAATGACAAAGATTTGAGTTTCAGTACTCATATTTTTCAGAAGATTCATGCCAATACAAAACATGTTATTTCAGCAATTCAGCAGGTTTATAAGAGCAATATTTAAAAACTGTCCCTGATTTTGAGCCTTTGCCCCATCCCCCCATTATTTTTAGCTTTGTCCACATTTCTTCAGTAGAGGCTAGGTACATCCCGCACGATGAGGGTGCAGGAGGGAGAAAAGTACTGTTCGGCAATGCATTTGCCATTCTGCTGTATTTTTTCCCCTCACAATTCCAGGACTAGCAGTTACAAGTCTGCAGGCTACTAGTCACTTATAACGGTACTGAAGATTTTTACAGTATTACATATACATTCCAATATAAGGATCCATGAAACTGCTTTGCAAAAATATAGTGAAATAAGGCATGCATTGTAGCTCAAAATACAGGAACCACTTGCACAAAGACAACTGTACACATTTAAAGTTGATATTGATATTGTTAACTGTAGCAGCTCAGAAAATTGTGAACCATCGAAGTAAATGGGAACAAAGTAAGCCTGGGACATCAGTAGGTTCTATTAAAATCCATACACTCTCTTCAGAAACTTAGACCCCTTGAAGTCCATCATCGCTAAAGGAGGATTTCCTATCACAGCAGACTGAAAAAAAATGGTAATGAATACTGCTCACTGAGAAAAAAAACAAGTAAAGAAATGCAAAAACAATAATTCATATTTACAATTTAATAGTTTATAGAATTGCAATTTTTTTCTAAGCCAAAGCTAAATTACTAGGGTACAAGGCATCATTCTGTGATCTGCACAACTCATATATTAGGCAACTGCTCTGAGTTTGTTTCAAGTATAACAGCTGAGATGTTATATTTGCCAGACGTTTACAGGATATGGAGGTGGGTGGATTACTGGGAAAAAGAATATTATACCCACACAAAAATCTTAGTATTTAATGGAGGCAGCCAGGAGTAGACGGCAGAAATATGAGCCTCTAGACCGTATATGGAAGAACGGTCCCTCAAAGTCCCAAAGCATCCACAGCACTTTGTTTGAAAGAATCTTAAGTAGATCTTTTTTCACGTTCATATAATTATTGGAATGTCTATAATAATGCTCTTTTGTGGGTTCTAGCTATGTTTTAAAAGGGAAGACTGAAAGAAAAGTGAATGTGATGAGAAAGAGTCTACAAAAAAAGATTGTGTGAGCACACCTGCAACAGCAATTATTATTATATATAAAAAAGTGGTATGACATCAGTTACATTTAGCATGATGTCATTGGTATTTACATTGTTTTCCATTTCGCTGCATTTGTAAACAGAACATTTAAAATGAGGAATGAACAATTACATTCCAGTAAAACTGATTGCTCTGTAAACTGTACAGGAATAGGACTGTGAAAACTGTCACATTCCTATGTTTATTACAACCTCAGACTGTTAGGGGTTTTAAGAACTCCTTTTCTTTCGTTGTGTTACACGTCTGCATTTTGTCACCCTAACAAATGTCTTGAAGACAACACAGATGGTTAAAATATTTGCTAGTTAATTCACAGTACAGTACTGTTCCTTAACATTTGTAGGTGTACTGTTTTTTGCATAAATGATGAGTCTCACTTTATATGTCACTTTGCTAATACAGTTAAAGTTGGCTAAAAAGGGTATGATTTAGAACAGCATGCTTACACAATTAACAAAAAGAAAAAAAAATGAAATATCCCGCACTCTGTACTGAATGTATGACAAAATCCTGCTTCAATACCTTTGCTGAACATCTCCAAAATATTTATATACAAATGTCACATATTTTATACTGTACATTTCTGACAACACTCTGCAGCAAATTAAATGAAAATGTAGTTTTCTGTCTGCATTTCCTTTATGAATTTTCAGCACTTCCTCTACGATATTCTATAAACTGGTATACGACAGGCAAGCAAATTAAATTGCCCTGCTGGTCATTTGCTCTGTAAGTTTCTATATTTTAAAGCAATAAGTATATTTACATGCTGTAAACTATCATGTGACAAGTAATGTAAACAGCGAAGCTATTGTACTGTTCTTAAGAAAACCAACCTTGTCTCGAGGATGCTATGCTACAATTTAACATGAACCAAGGCCCAATGAGAAAGTAAGTAACAATGGATAAAAGAACAGTATTTTTAAATAGTACTGGATTTCATTGCTGAATGTATTGTTTGTCTAATAGAATTCTGAAGTTACACAATCTAACCTTTCTGATTCTAGGCAACATTTTACAAACAAAAATGGTTTCACTGAAGTTTCTACATTTAGAATGAATTACTGGTTTAGATTTTAACTATCTCCCAAAAGATTTACCAATATATTGAGTAAAGAACTAAAACTGAATCTAAATGGGCTAACTTGCTAGATACCTAGCTAGTGTGACTAGTGACGATCTAACTCATGCTGAAAAAGTGGAACTGCTGATGTGAATTTTATAATTTCACAAATTGTTCACAATCTGGTTGTAAATATACCTGTACTAACAACAATGGAAACAACTCTGAGTTCAAAAACTATAGGTTAGTAAAGGGTGTTATAAAAAAGGGTTTTCCATTTATGACTACAACCAAAAGCTGAATACAGGATACTCTGATTAGACAGGAAACAACTACAGCTTAAAAAATGCAACACATTTGGATCGTTATATAACGTATGATGAGAATTATTGAGGGTCAGTGTATGTGTACAATGTTTGCTATTTTGTTGAGTTTATATACACACACACACACACACACACACACACACACACACACACACACACACACACATGCACATAACCATTTTGCAATTGCTGATTTTAAGGCACAGTGGACTACAGCAGCTGTCATCCGAGGGTTTGGAAAATCACTGTAATGCAGAGATTTTATTTATTTATACATAGGGAGTGTTATTAAAATGCTTACCAAACTATTATACAATCATAAAATGAATGAACAAGTTCTGCAAACATAATGCTGCTACTGATTCTGTATACTGGTTAGAAATTTAGGATGTACCCCCCCCCCCCCCACCACCAAAAAAAAAAAACAAGCAAAATACTAAGAGCCTAAGAAAATGTCATATTTTGGAGTGCTTACCAGTCTATAATGTCTGAAAAGAAGACAGTTTGAAAAACTATTTTCTTGTATTATCTTGTCTTAACAGCTCTCACAGTCTTAGGCCATATTTCTTATATGTTTGGTGTTTTTTTTTTCTTTTATAAACAGTGGTTTATGCTCTGTAGTTGTTTTTTCCCTTTTTACTTAAAATCTTTGTGATAAAAGTGATAAAACCTCTTTTTTATAGTTGAATGTGCACTTGTATGCCACCATGTCTGACATACAGGTTTGTGTATAAAATGCAGAAACTGCAATCAATTTAAACATGCAATATAGCCACATTTGTAAAATTACACTTTTGCTTTCTTCTTAATTTTCTTAAAAAATAGAGTTACCTTCCATGAAGTGTTCAGGAATGACGACTTCTATCATTCCGCACTAGAATTTGGATCATTACATACACACACATCTGTCTTCTAATGGGATCCAGGATACACATGCATGATTTATTCATGAATCCCCCCTTAGCCAACTCCATGCTCACTTCAGGTTTGAGGAAGCAAAGAAAACAGCATTTAAAGACGTGCCTGGCATTTTGGGTTTCATAGTTTTTTTTACTGTATTATTATTTTTTCATGAGTCTTTTTTGAAACCAAATACACTGACTTGCACTCACAAGACTATAAATTGGAAAACACTTCGTTTGTGTCTTTCGGCTTTTCCCGGTTAAGGGTCGCCACAGCGGAACTCCGGTCCGCTAATGATTGGCAGTAGATTTTTACGTGCTGGCTTGCCGGGCCTAACGCACAACCTTCAACGAAGGAACGCGCATTCACGCATGTCGCAAACGAGCAACGTCTAACTGTCAGGCGACAACGCTACCGCAGCACCACCAACGCAGTATTGTATAAATTGGAAAACACTAAAAAACAATATTTTATGCATGATGGTGAGACCTTTTAACTCATTTGTGAGTGAGGGTAAGAGCCCTCCATAACCCCTACTAAATTATCAAACCACCTCTGATGTTGCAGTTGAGTGTAGGAACGGGAAATACTTGGGTTTTGACAAAACTCAGATATTTTCCTTTCACTTCTGTATTATGAATTCTAAACGAGAAACTGCTTTCTGAAATACAATGCTTGAAAATATATGATTCAAGAGTCTGTACTTCAATAAATACCTGTATCCCATACTAGGATCTTAACGTAACATTGGAAGCTGGTGGGGATATTTCTTAAAATCTACGAAGGGATAGTTCTACTGGGATATTTGTACAATCTGAATAAAAAGAAATTGCAACAGTCCTAAGAAAATACCATAGGTATACACCAAGTTCTAAGTGCCAATAAGAGATAGATTGCAGAAAAATAATTTTAGTGGAAAACACTGGGTGAGTAAAATTTGGTAGACTATAGAAACAAACAGCATGCAACAGGTCAGAATTTATAATGTGCAAACAGTCATAAGATAAATGTTGTTGTTGTCTTTTGGCTTTTCCCGGTTAGGGGTTGCCACAGCAGAACACCAGTCCTCTAATGATTGGCAGTAGATTTTCATGAATGCTGAGGTGCCAGCTCGACATTCAACGAAGGCAAGCCCATTTACGCATGTCTTTCGAATGCCCACCCAACCGCGGGGAGGACATGCAGACTCCACACAGAAGGCACTCCCCGCACTCCAGTCGAGAATCGAACAGGAGAACCTCTTGCTGTGAGGCAACAACACTACCACTGCACCACCATGGAATCTGAAATCAAAATCCAGTGCAACACATCAGAAAATAACTAAAATGGAGGGGGGCTCTATGTTTGCAGTGACAGATGAGAGAGAAGCACATAGAAGTAGCTCAGGACAAGGTCTAACACAAGTGCTTGTGTGCTGGATACTTAGAAAGAAAGCAAAATGAAATGCAAGAGTGGAAGAAAATGGCAGATAGCAAACAGTAAAAAGGTAAAAAAAAATACTAAGTAGAGATGAAACAGTTGTGTAAAGGAAGACGCAAGATAAATGTAATATTTTTGTAAAAAATACTGCACTATAAATTATTGTCTAACATTTTTAAGTATCGCAAATCCATGGTCTCTACTTCTGATATAAGGTTATTCTTAACTTTTTTATCAAACCTTTAAAAGTTAAAATAAAGGGTTGCATGATGAGTTCTCTACAGCACTATGAAAAGCACATTATTGTGAATGTTAATAGACATAACTGTATGACAGATCATGTTTAAGTTGACAAATGAAGGGAACGTTCTTTTCTGAAATATAGTCATACAAGAATTTTATGTGGGTGGTAAAAGCGATATTATTAAAAAGTTAAAAAGAGCACAGATATCCTTAAGTCAGTCAGGATGGGAAATAGGAAATTCACCCCGGGGATCACCTCTGTGGCTCTACTCGACAGGGGCACAGGAAAATAATTTTCTTGGGTGGCAAAAGCCAGGGTACCTTTTTGGCTGGGCTTCTATAGTCCCCAGGGCTGATAGCCTAGTACCTACCTATGAACCTATATCCAATGCACTTCCAGGACAGGGAATGTATCTCTCCTGTATAGAAACTCCTCAAGAGCTCTTCTTCAATATAATATACCCATTTGCAAAATTATACATTAAGTGATGTGCACAACCTACTTGGTCAATGAAGGAAGGGACAACTGCGCACTTTGCTTGCTACTGGACATAAATTATATAAATATATAACATCTAACTATAAGGAATATGTGGCAAGCAAGTGATTATTATTTCTTTGTTAAGTTGTGAACTGCAGCAGCAAACCTGGAAAACATGGCACTTAAATGTCTTTTTATGATAATTTCTAAATAACCGAATATCAGTCAGATAATTAGTGTGATCACACAGTATTGTTTATTTATCTGATCATTATCTTATAACTGCTTTATCCAGTTCAGGGATGTGAATGAGATAGATACTATGCTGGAATTCAGTGGGCCCAAGACAGAGAAACTAATCCTCAGCAGGATGCCAGTATAATTACAGGGTCTATATTATCATACTGCATGCTCAGAAGAACGAACAATAGATAATCGACCCCATGTAAGAGAAAGCTTACAAAGTCAAAACTTCAGAATTGCGATTATTTTCCAATGGAAAAGAATCACTGTTCCGAAAAAAAAAAAAAAATAACAGTAAAACATTACTTAATGTGGGGGTGCTTTGCCCCCACGCCCCCCATGCCCCCCTACTTAATATACCAACTCCAAGATCGCACTACAGTGCCGAAAAGGCAAAGTAGTGAAAGCGGCCAAACTAATTCTTTTCCAGGGAAAGAATTCACTAAACAGCCGTTTCGCTGTTTTGGCTTTTCGCACATTACTGTTCGACGCGTCTGCGACAGCGTAATAGGGAACCTAATTATATTATACTTTTGGTTATTAAACTTAACATACTTTTTCTAATCTCCTAACCACACTACTGGTAAAGAATGACTTGTACCCACCTATGATATATATACATAGCAAATAATCTTTTATTTTTCTAATGATCTCTTTTTCCTGATCACTGCTTTCAGTGTTGTATAATTTAATAGGTACAGCTACTTTATGTCTATGTATTTAACTATCAGTTTACAACCTTTTAAATTTGTAGCTCTATTTTAAAGGTGATACATCAAACACAGAACGAATTTACAACAGACAAGACTAAAGTCACACAAAATGATAGACAATGATGCTACATTAGAAATTTATGTAAATGATCCTGGCAGAAATATTCTGTGATATTCACTATAGATCAATGTATGTGAAAATTAAGCTACTCCTGAAATCCACTGTGTAGTGTGTATGTGTGTGTGTGTGTGTGTGTGTGTGTGTGTGTGTGCATATGCAGATACACATACACGGTAATGATTAGTTGTAGTGGATAGATATTAACTATAAGGGAAGTGTTGGAACTAAAAGAGAAAGACTGAGGGAATACTTAAACTATGACATGATAAAACCTGTATATAGACAAAGTGAGAATAAGCATAGGAATGGAGTCTGTAAAACTGGTTCAAGTGCATTAAAAAATATGAAGTGGGCAGTGGGTTCTGGATGAGAGGACTGCTATATGTCAAGAGAGGATGAGAGTATAGCTTAAATGAAGAAAGAGGTAGCAGAAATTGAATCATCAACAGGAAAGATAAAATGCTAAATGGTTAATATGAGCTGAAAGCGTCTAAAGGATAGTAAGCCAAATAAAGAGGTAATGTAGAATAAGAATAGATTTCCCTTGGAACGTGAGTAAATGAGAACAGGATAGTCATGAAAGGATGAGTTGTAAAGAACAAACTAAAATGGCCTAGAGTTTGTCTGTTTAGGGGACAGGTGATAACTTATCACATGAAACCAAGTTTTGATATTAAAAGAACAACGTCTCAGTATTTCTTTTTAAAGGCATTCTATGAATGAAATGAGGCAAAGAACAATATCTCTGACTGCTAAACCGTGCTTGTATCATCTAAGTATTTAGGACCTATTCAGTAAGAAACAGCAGCAGTGAAAACAGTGTGTCAAGGTTTTGAAACAAATTAGAAATTGTACATCATTAGAACAGGTACGGATGGAAACCATAATCACAGAGACCAGTACAACCACGTTAGTCCAGGAGTGGGCAGAAGGAACTTGTACATCTAGTCAACTAACTGACATACCACAGGTGCTCACATATTGTAGTTTTGAAACAGTTTGTAGTGAGTCATCAAAAAGACCTTCTTAGAAATATGGTAATGCAATACTATGACCTACTTAAATTTATCACTCGATATCTGGCATCACAAATGAGGTACAGGAACCGCAAATTAGAGTACTGTTGCATACATTCAGACAGCTGCTGGAATAAGAGAACTGTAATATATATCTTCAGCAAAAGGACATTTTTACAGCTTTATATCATATTTATTTATTTATTTATTTACTTATTCATTTATTTTTGCAAAAGTACATTTTATTGGATGCACTTGCAAAACTTCAATAAGAGAAATATTAAACAGTATCTTACTGCAAAATGATTATGTTAAAAACATGTAATGCATAGCATTGCTTTGTCATAACATACCATTTGTTAATCATACCATGAGCAGCCTTACGTATTTATTTTGTGGTTTTAATTCATACCCTTCTGTTGCAAAGAAACACACTTTCATGCTTAACAGAAGGAGATTCTGCAGTAAAATCAGAAACAGTAGAAACATCTGTGTTAATTCTGTCCAGAAAACACTCAAATTTCAACCTACATAATTTTCAAGAAAACAGATCCACATCAGCCCTAAAATATCCCCCTCTCAAAGCACTATGCCACCAAATATAGAGTTTTATGCTTAATGATCAAGAAAAAAAAAACACTACATGGACACATACGCGCACACATTTATGTGTCGTATGAGACAATAAAGCTAAGAAATAGCAGGCAAATTCTCTCTGCAAGTGACAGCCAGTCTGTCTTGACTTACAAAAGATAAATGAGAACAGATTGCTGATGTCAGGAATGCACTCCTAGTGATTAACTCTGTGCAAAATGTGAAATAAAATAGCCTGTACAAGCAATTAGGTTCATACCATGTTGGCTCAGTCATCATCAAGTTGGTGGTTCCTCACTTCTAATGTTTTCCATTCCTCCTGTGGTGTCTAGTATGAGATCTTTACTCTGTATGAATATTTAAATCTGTTTAGCTGATATCATCAGTCAGATAGCAATAAGTACTATGTTTTTCTGGCCCCTCACACTGAGGTAAGCCCTTTAAGATCAGATCCATCTGTGCTAAGGTGTTGAATAAAAGCACTAGAGTGCATTTCTGAAAGCTTTATATTTGGAATCAAGTCATCAAATGCTTAGCAATGGAGACTTGTTTTGGTATGCATATGTTGCTAGGTACATTGTTCAAACCCTCAAGGTAAGTTACTAAACTGTTGTTGAGGACGGGGGCTTATAGCTAGAAAAGAAGTCTGTTGTTGTCCCTTGAGTATTGATGGAAAACAAAGATCATATTATAAAGCTGATTGGAGGCACCTTGTAACTTTTGCCACATTGCCTACTAGCTGCATAGCAAAGACCTTGGAGAAAAATCTTCTTGAAGTATTCTCCATCCCTGTAACCCCCACTCCCACACAAAACCTGAAGCATTCCCCATCCTTTTAACCCCCACTCCCACACAAATCCTGAAGCATTCCCCATTCCTGTAACCCACTCCCACATAAAACCTGAAGCATTCCCCATCCCTGTAACCCCCACTCCCACACAAAAACTGAAGCATTCCCCATCCCTGTAACCCCCACTCCCACACAAAACCTGAAGCATTCCCCATCCCTGGAACCCCCACTCCCACACAAAACCTGAAGCATTCCCCATCCTTTTAACCCCCACTCCCACACAAATCCTGAAGCATTCCCCATTCCTGTAACCCACTCCCACATAAAACCTGAAGCATTCCCCATCCCTGTAACCCCTACTCCCACACAAAAACTGAAGCATTCCCCATCCCTGTAACCCCCACTCCCACACAACTCCCAAAGCATTCCCCATCCCTGGAATCCCCACTCCCACACAAAACCTGAAGCATTCCCCATCCCTGGAACCCCCACTCCCACACAAAACCTGAAGCATTTCCCATTCCTGTAACCCCCACTCCCACACAAAACCTGAAGCATTTCCCATTCCTGTAACCCCCACTCCCACACAAAACCTGAAGCATTTCCCATCCCTGTAACCCCCAGGCCCCACTCCCACACAAAACCTGAAGCATTCCCCATCCCGGTAACCCCCACTTCCATCACTATGGATTGCTTCACATATGTCATTTGGATTGCAAGGTAGTTTAAGTAGATCCATGTTCTGGTATAAAAACAGCACATATCGCTAAGCTATTCTCTCATGTAGTCTGTCCTGATCTGATTTATAGCTGTTTGTCCGCTCAGTCACTGTGGTTTGAAACATTGTAGATATTGTTAGGGAAATTCCTAGAAGAGTTGGAAGAAATGTAGGTTTGTGTAACAGAAGCCTTACATCCCCCTTACATGTTGAGTGTTCCTCTTATAGAAAAAGGATCAGTTCAGTGGTGCAGCCACACACACACACACACACACACACACACACACACACACACACACACACACACACACTCACACACTCACACACACACACACAAACAGGCGCGCACGCACACACAAACAGGCATACATACACACACACACACACACACACGTGCAAACACAACATTCATGCACTCATAACAACTTCTTTATAAATTTGATGCTTTTACAGTAAAAATGTGAAATAAACATAAAAAATCTGTAGCATAAAATAATTGTTTGACTTTTAAGATTCATTTTTCGCTTGACTATTTCTGCTTTAAGAAAATGATCAGATTATTTAGAACAGAATGATAGAGCTATAGAAGTGATCCAGTCCATGTAGATGGGAATACAAGTTCTGGGGACTGTGCTATAAGTTCTTAAATATCCTAAGATTTAATGACATTGTGTATGTGTATTCCAAAAAGTGAAAACAGAGCTAGGATGGAAGTATTTATACCTTTAGAAGATCAGTTCAACAGACAAAAGCATATATTTAAATGTAAAATTGTTATAGAAGAAGAAGGCAACATCTGAGTGAAGCTACCTAAAAGAGAGCTAAGAGGTATTGTGAAAAAGCATTGTTTTGCACAGAAAGTAATGGACGATTGAAGCAGTCTTCCTGAGGAAGCTACCAAACTAAAAACAGAAAGTGACCTGAAAGTTCATTCAGAAAGGTAAACATGGTTTGGAGAGAAAGGAAAGAAAATATTACACTAAATACTAAAGATAACAAATATTTTACATAAAACATGCTCTTACAGACTGACACAAATTCCATGCAGGGTTGTCATTGTTTTGACAATCCACATGGGGAAGGCAACACCTGCAGCCAATACAGGTTTGTTTCATTTTATTATTACGATTAAGATTCAGTTACAGAATCGTAATGGTGTTACTGTTTGATATCACTTGAATCTGTTTCAGCTGTAATTATCATGTTCTGCAACGGTGTGATGGATGTCAGGAAACATACACATATTTTTTTGTTGTTTTTGCTTCCAAAGTACCCTCACCCCACAGGATACAACCACTCTAATTAGGCTTGAATGCAAAAATCAGGATGGTGGCAACCCTAATCTTATGGTTTTGATTAAATCTGTGAATCCCTTACTTCCCAAAAAAGTAAGGTGCTTGAATTCATGTTCCAGAACTGAAACTGCAATGCAGCATTGGGATTTGGGATGTCTGTACCCACTAGGGTGTCATTCTATAGATGGGACATTAAAGTTAAGTTTCATATTTCTACATTAGTGGTAGTTTAGGTGGATGTTATATAGCCACTGGCACTTATTAAACAAGTATGGGATGTATCTATTTATTCATTCGTTAATCAAATAAACCCACTAGGTCCAGTTGCCTCTTTTCATGGGCACCCCTGAAGTACTGTCTGTCTAGTTGCTTAGTCCAAGTGGTAACTGAGGTTTTGAAAAAGACAACAGGAAAAATCTCATTAGCAGCTCACAACCTTAATTATCTGTGCTAAACTGTCATAATTTTACTGGTCTGATGGCCAATTTTTATCAGTCTGAATAAATATCACCTCTGATCTCTTGAGGTCTTCCCTGAAAATAAGTTTTATGCCTAGTGGAAGTAACCTGATCAACAACATTGGAGTAAGTAAATAAATAAACAAATTACATTACTTTTAAGTGGTCACTGGTAATAAGAAAAAGGTACATACCTGAAGTCTCCTTTTTCCTCTTTCCTGCTTTCTTTGTATTTTCTGAAGTCGTATTTGGCTGCATCATGTAGTTTTCTGTCAGACATCCAACAGCATCCATCAGGATGGTACCATTGGGCTCCAACTCTGTTGAGTTAGAGGGCAAACAGGATGTCTGTCGGCCCCTGGCTTCCGCAGCAGAGAAGTGCCAGTCAGAGTGCTGAAAAGCAGGGTGCTGCTCTGTGTACATCTGTTCCTCTCGGGGATAGCTATGAGGGGCAGCAGCAAGACATGATGCAGAGAAGTCAGGATATGTGGCAAAGTCTGGTCTGGGGTGAAAAGTAAAAGGAGGTGGAGGTTGGTAATGGTGCAGTCCTGGGCCACCAATATCCGCATGAGGGTTGCGCATACAGCCCCAGAGGGCAGTAGATGGGTGGTTACTTTTCATGCAACTGCTCGCTGGATGATCCATTAGTGACCACTGCAGCTGCTGTATCCCCCGTCTGAAAGTTCACAAAGTCCCTGTTCTTTAAGGTTCTGCAGCTGGTATTAGTAAAAAAATAAATAAATAAATGTTTCGCAGGAAAGTAAACTGCTTAAGCATGTAAATTTCTTATCTAAAATAAAAAAAAAAAATCTGCCAGATAAAAATATATATCCAAGTGCTTTGTTTCTGCAGTATGAAAAACACTGCTCAACTTATTAAAACAACATTTCTTTCCTTCTTCAGTCCTTGAACCGCAATCTGCAACCACTTTTGTTTTCAAGTACAAGCAGCTTCCAGCTGGAATAGTGTTTTCAGTATCTTTCCATTTGGTGTGAAACTGTCCCCTTGATGAAGAATGCGATTAGTTGATTTTAACTGAGTTAGTCACCTTTTTAAGTACTTTGGTGGGAAAGACTGACACAAGTTTATGGAGTGTAATGTGAGAGAGAAGGTGGGGGTGTGGGTTTGGGAGGGGTCATTCACCAGAAGGAGGCCTCTAACCAAAGCAAACTTAGGCGGACTATTAATCTTCAGAAACTTTAGATGCACATCTAATGGGATTTGCAGATGCTGACGTTTAAAGAAACATCATCTGTAAAGAAATATACATACGGATGCATATGTGCATTTTGTATCACACAATCACACATTGCTTTTGTAGTGTATGTTTATAAAATATACAGTAACTAGAAAATGCTGCCTCAAAATAAGTATTTATGTTATCTTACCCTACAGGCATTTATTGTCAGAACAAAATGACTTTTCAGGTCATACTAAAAATTATTTACTGACATGCTGGCACATTCTCAGAAGTATGTGCACATGTTTAGAGAAACACAATTTGTATATCTGTGAATTATGTTGGGGGAATCATTCAAGGTGTTTTCCAATAGTATATGTAAGCTCATGTTTGTTAAATGAGCAGAATAGAAAGAATCAGTCAAGCAAGAAAAAAAAAGATAATAATATATTAAAAAAATGCTATCTAAGATTACAAACTTATCTTTCTACACCAAACGGTTCAATGATGTATCACATATAGTATGCATTTTAGCATGTGTTTGTGTTCCCAGTCCTGGCAAGAAATTAATTATTTTGTGTAAAGTTTTACTTTTATTCCATTCTAAATCTAAGGAACTTAAGAAATATTCAGAATTAGCTGGCTCTTTACATTGGTAAGTTTGTAATACAGATGTTTTAAATTTATCTCACTTTGTATATAAGGAACTATGCATAAAAAGCACCCTGTAACACACTATAATTTTCAACATGGTTTACATATAATGGGCAGAAACAAGAAAGTTATTCCAGGTTTTACTTCACAATAAATGGGCATATCTGGTTGTCCTTGTATCATTTAAATCAGCATTTTAGAGTGTCATATTATGTTAATTATAAATCTAATTACTGTATAATACTGTTAATGGAGAATTTTCTCCCTGGTACTTCACTGAAAAAGGTTTACATGTCAAGTCAGACTTTTCCAATAAACAAATACAAATAAATAATAAATAAACAAATATCTGCTGGTGTCAAATGTTTAGTTGCAGTGTGACAGAATGCATAACCACCATAGATGATTTAACAATTGTGTTTATACATCATACTTATTTCTATCATCTGCAAGAAAAGAAAGGGGATATCTACCCCACCCAGATGGTGCATTATTTGCCATGGTTGCCTCTCATTTCCAGGGTTCATTCCTGCCCTCTGGCTGCTGAACAGGTATATTTTGCATGTGCTTTTTATGTTCAAATGGGTTTCCACAAGGTACTCTGATTTCCACCCAAAGAAAAACTAGATATGCTGACTGGAACCCTTAAAACTTTATTGTAGAGCTTTCACACTCAGTTAAATCTGTAAAGGAAACTTGTTGTTGGTGGTATTTACTAATTTAAAATGAATAAAAATAAATAAATAGGAGTTATTTGTTTGTCTGCATGTGTTGATAAGTACTATTTATGACCATTCAGTCTCATGACATGAAAATACATCTGAGATCTCTTGACTGCTGTTGCAATGTCATCTGTAGAAAAGTACCCACACATTAAACCCCAAGAGATGTCTTCCCTTTTCTCTCACAAATAAAGGGAAAGAGGAAAACACTGTAAAAAGAAAATTATGGCTAAGTAATAGAATGAGTTAAAGCACAGAACTGAAAATTGGTGATTGTGGGTTTACCCACTTTCTGATCTTAGATAACACTCTCTTAAGGAACCCTGCTCTACAGTACACATACCATATTCAAAGTTACATTAACATTTGGTCATTGGTCTCCTCTTCTGTTGTGTTAGTAGACTAGGTTCTAGACTTCTCTAGGTTTACTTTGAACTTGGATACTGGAAAAGTGAGCCTGTCTGGGGAAAATGCAGACTGAGTACCCTAAAACAGAATAGCCTTATTGGGTCTAGGGTAAAAGTGTATTTCAGAATAAACAAGGCTACAGCTGGGACTCATTTACAGCTCCACTTATCTCCAAAACTTAGGTTACAGATTTTTCAAAAATGTATGTGAAGACTGTGATTTTCTTGAAAGGGGAGTTTTCAACCATTGTGATTTTGCTGAAATACATTTTAGTGGAATCATACAACTTTGTGCCTCTTGGCTGCCATCTAGAGAACGAAAGCAGCATAGCAGCTATTACTGTGTATACTATTCAATGGTGGGAAATAAAGCATGTATTGCCTGGATGCCCTAAATGCCCTATCTGTGATTCAGGAGATGTAGAAAGAGAAGAAATATCGTGCGACAGGATGGCACTGCTGCATGTATGTAACCCACTGACATGGTAGCTGATAGGATAAATACAACTAGCACTAGTAGAAATATAACTGGTCTTGGAAAAGCAGAACACCATCTCAGCATGCCTGAATTTTAAAGTTTAACCACTGGACATGATAAGTTATGTTAAGGAATGCGAAACCTTCTATTTTAAAATTGCTTGTACTTGTGTTGCTGCTTGTTTCTGTTGACATGCTTTTAATATAACTGTCGGCAGTTTATTTGCATTTTGCATACACAGCATGCTTCTACACTTCATTTGAAACTATTCCAAGGCATAGTTTGCACTTTTCTGTTAGCAACGTTGGGAAACACTGGAAGAGGAAATACACACACACAGCTATACAGAGGACCCAACCAGGAAGATCACATAAAATAAAGAAATGCATGCAGAAAATGTTACTGTGGGTAGCTTATAACTGGGTATCTTGTATGCTACATAAAATTGGATTATCAGATTTACATCAGGTATACTCTCAGTCATGACATAAACACTGACAGTGTTATACATATTTATTTCTGCATTGTTGGCTGGTTGGGTGGACCTTTTTTACCCATGACCCAGGTGTACATGCACAGTTACAGAAATACATCAGAAAAACAGTCATTCACTTACACAAATGAGAATATTTCAGATACAGAAAATTGCAGGTGTAAAAAGCAGTTGCTAATGAAATAACTAAGTCAGTTCACTTATCTTCTGTATCATACTATATTATAATGATTTATTACATTTATTATTCACTACAAAGACATGCCTCTGGAACATTTCTCCCCGGGCCTCTGATGAAAATTGGCTTGTTCCAAGTTGGATTTCCCAGTAAAAAATGCTGCATAAATAAATAGTAAAATAAATAAAATAATATTGTACAGAGATTGGAATTTTGTTTTTTTTTGTTTTTTTGGAATTTTATTTTTTGGTTCCTCCTCTTTTTCATTCCTTCTAGCTAACCCCAGAGCCACTGTAGATCACCAGGTATACCAGCCTCTCCTACAGCATCTCCCAAACTATCACCATTCTAAGGCTGAGGTCACTGCAGAACCTAAGGGGTGTCTTGGGGGATTGTGCCATTGATTGCGTTCACTGCTTTTTTTTTTTTGATTGATTACCTACCCCCTGGTTCCCCCTCTCTGCATTCACCTGTTTACATCTGACGGCTACTCCCCTCTATGAACCATACCTCCTCACATGGAACACTTAAACAAATCCCATTCTGGGATGGGTTTTCCAATACCTACCTGCCAGCACCTCAAATGTCCAAGACACTAGCTGAACCTGGGTCACCTAAAACGTAGTTAGGGCTTTGTCCTTTTAGGCCATGGCACTGACCTAGAGCCAGCATTGTTAATATTTTGTAATGCAAAATAACACAACTAGTTGCATATTTACAGAAAAATAATTTCCCCTTTGGTGGGGGATCCATGGAAGGTACTGCATCCTTAAGCCTACAAAAGGGGTTAAAAAGGAACACTTGATAAAAAGATGAGAAGGGATGAGGATTAGGTCTTATCAAGAAAACATATACAAGCTAAGTTGTTTTAAAATGTTCTACTAATTTTTTTTCTTGAAAGGGTAATATTCGATTATCTCTCTGAATTCTCTGGGAAGGTGATTCCATTTACCAGGGATAATTATGAAGATGCTTTTTTCTTCAGATGAGGGTCTGAAAGGGGGTTTGATTAGTGTTAATGCACCATTTTTGTGAATTCTGAGAGCATTTGGGGAGGACAAAATTTATTATAGTTTGCTTTCACAGCAGGTGAGTAATAAGTCCCTCGTGACACCACTTAACTTTGTTTGTAGTGCACACACATGGCCATGAAATTATTGATTTATACTAATCATTTCAGCCCATGAATGAGTGACACAGAATACTAAAACTAAGCCTGTTCAATGGGAGTACTACTCAATACAAAAAATGTGGGGGGAAGCACCCCAAAACCGGTAGAGATTTTAAATGTTGCTCTTATAAACTTAGAAAGTTGCTAAAATAACAGGATTTGTGTTAAAATGTGTTTTCTGAAGGGTATAAAGTCTGAAATCCAAATGTATGTCATTATTTAACTACTTCAGTCCTCAGTGATTTGCCAGAAAAACACAAATATTATGAGAAAAAGACCAACTATATGAGGCAAAAATCTGAACACTCTGAGAAGCTCTGGACAGTTGAGAGTTAATGGCTGATATGAAATACATAAAATCTAAATCTAGTCATGGGTGATTCAGGATAATGCTAATCTAGACCCCATCCTTGAGTGATGCAAGATGCTAATAATCTAAACTCATCCATGGGGTCTATATGACATTTTTAATCTAATCCTACCCATGAGTGATAGAAGATACGTATAATCTAAAACCATCCATGGGCTCTGCATGACACATGTAATCTAAGGCCACCCATGGGTGACCGAAGATACTTATAATCTAAGCCCACCCAAATTTAATTGGTAAAATCTCTATTTGATAAAGCTGAACTATTAAGGGTCTAGCCTAATGATATATTTTTAAATATCTTTATTAAACTGTCACTTAAAATATAAACATACATACATACATTAACAGGAAAGAAATGTGTTTTCATTTACATACATGATATATTACATATATGTTTTCCTTCTTTATAACAACTCTCATTTAGTCCAGCATTACACAAATTGCTCAGTTCTTACCTTCTCTTAAACCTCACTCCTCCTCCTGGACATTATTTTGCATATATTTTCCCACAACTTCCATTCATGTCTATATACTTTGCTCCTCCCCTTTCTAAAGATTTCATTTTCAATTATTTTTATCCCTTTTACAATGCTTAGTACTTCAAATGCAGCTGTTTTAGATTTTAGTTTCCATTTTCTAGTAATTACTTTTTTGGCAGTGAATAGAATTTAATTTAATAAGATCTTGCTGTGATTCTTGTGAGCTGGGACACAGGAATTGAACAGCCTAATGAGATTTTGATGTAATTATTGATGAGAATGTTTATGATGCATGCCACTGCTTTGCATATCAGGCTCCAGGACTGCTGGATCTATAATCACCGGGGTCTATGATGGCGATGTGGCCACCCTTGTGAAGGAGTATCATCACTACAATGTGCCATAATTCTGGAACAAAACTTGTTGCCAAGCTTAGATTAAAAAATTAGTGGAGAAGTTCAGAGAGGCATTTTTGGTGCTATTTATTAAATATCCAGGTATAGTGAGTCGCAAAGAGGATGCATTCTTGATCTTTGATAGCACCTTCAGGACCTGCTATTTGGTGACAATACAGAGTGTATGGAATTATGGATAGGTGGCATTTTAATAGATGTTTTAGGATGAAGTTTGTAATACAAATGTTTGCTAGTATATCAGCATTGTCTCTTGGGTCAGAATGAGTGGTTCCATTTAGGATAATTTCTGAGCATTGCTAGGTATCATTCCTTAGTTTCCTAACATATCTAAAGAAGGACTTTTAATTACTGTTAACTTCCAAAGCTATACAAGGTTATTGAGTTCCTTTACTAGTTTTAATAGTATGTCTCAATCTCCTGATAATATCCTTTACTCATCATCATCATCTTCATCTTCATCTTCTTTCGGCTGTTCCCGTTAGGGGTCGCCACAGCAGATAATCTGTTTCCATTTCTTCCTGTCCTCTGCATCTTGCTCTGTCACACCAGCCACCTGCATGTCCTCTCTCACCACATCCATAAACTTTATCTTAGACCTTCCTCTTTTCCTGTTACCTGGTAGCTTCATCCTTAACATCTTTTTCCCAATATACTCAGCATCCCTCCTCAGCACATGTCCAAACCAATGTAATCTTGCCTCTCTGGCTTTGTCTCCAAACCTTCCAACCTGGGATGACCCTCTCCAAACCTTCCAACCTGGGATGACCCTCTAATATACTCTATATAATATTCCTAATCCTGTCCACCCTCGCCACACCCAGTGCAAATCTTAACATCTTTAACTCTGCCACATCCAGATCTAACTCATGCCTTGCCAATGCCACTGTCTCCAACCCATAACATAGCTGGTCTCACTACCCTCTTGTAGACCTTCCCTTTCACTCTTACTGGTACTTGTCTGTCACAAATCACTCCTGACACTCTTCTCCACCCACTCCATCCTGCCTGTACTCTCTTCTTCACCTCTCTTTCACACTCACCATTACTCAGAACTATTGATTTCAAGTATTTAAACTCATCCACCTTTGCCACCTCTACTCCTTGCATCCTCACCATTCCTCTATCCTCCCTCTCATTCACACACATATATTCTGTCTTAGTCCTGCTGACCTTCATTCCTCTTCTCTCTAGAGCATATCTCCATCTCTCCAGGGTCTCCTCCACCTGTTCCCTACTCTCACTACAAATCACAATGTCATCTGCAAACATCATAGTCCACGGCGACTCCTGTCTGATCTCGTCTGTCAACCTGTCCATCACCATTGCAACTAAGAAAGGGCTCAGAGCTGATCCTTGATGTAATCCCACCTCCACCTTAAACGCATCCGTCACTCCCACCGCAGTCCTCACCACTGTCACACTACCCTCGTACATATCCTGTACCACTCTTACATACTTCTCTGGCACTCACAACTTCCTCAGACAATACCACAACTCCTCTCTAGGCACCCTGTCATATGCTTTCTCTAAGTCTACAAAAACACAATGCAACTTCTTCTGACCTTCTCTGTACTTCTCCATCAACACTCTCAGAGAAAACATTGCATCTGTAGTGCTCTTTCCCAGCATGAAACCATACTGCTGATCACTAATCATCACGTCCCTTCTTAACCTAGCTTCCACTACTCTTTCCCATAACTTCATGCTGTGACTGATCAATTTAATCCCTCTGTAGTTACTACAGCTCTGCACATAACCCTTATTCTTAAAAATTGGTACCAAAACATTTTTCTCCATTCCTCAGTCATCCTCTCACTTTCCAAAATTTCATTAAACAATCTGGTTAAAAACTCCACTGCCATTTCATCCAAATACCTCCATGCTTCCACAGGTATGTCATCTGGACCAACAGCCTTTCCATTCTTCATCCTCTTCATAGCTATCCTTACTTCCTCCTTGCTAATACATTGCACTTCATGATTCACTATCCCCCATCATCCAACCTTCTTTCTCTCTCATTCTCTTCATTCATCAACCCCTCAAAGTACTCTTTCCATCTGCTCAACACACTGTCCTCGCTTGTGAGTATGTTTCCCTCATTATCCTTTATCACCTTTACCTACTGCACATCTTTCCTAGCTCAGTCCCTCCGTCTAGCCAATCAGTACAGGTCTTTTTCTCTCTCCTTAGTGTCCAACCTTTCATACAACTCTTCATATACCTTATCCTTAGCCTTTGCCACCACCCTCTTTGCCATGTACCTCATCTCCTTATACTCCTGTCTACTTTCTTCATCTCTCTGACAATCCCACTTCTTCTTTGCCAACCACTTTTTCTGTATACTTTCCTGTACTTCCTCATTCCATCACTATGTCTCATTGTCGTCCTTCCTCTGTCCAGATGTCATACCAAGCACCTTTCTAGCCATCTCCCTTACTAGCTATGCTGTAGTTACCCAGCTATTTGGTAACTCTTCACTACCACCCAGTGCCTGTCTTAACTCTTTCTTGAACTCCACCTCACAATTACCCTTTTTCAATTTCCACCATTTGATCCTTGATGCTGCCCTCACACTCCTCCTCTTCTTCTTGATCATCAATGTCTTCCTACAAACCACCATCCTATGCTGCCTAATTACACTTTCCCCAGTCACCACTTTACAGTCTCCAATCTCCTTCAAACTGGCCCTCCTACATAAGATATAATCCACCTGTGTGCATTTTCCTCCAGTCTTGTATGTCACCCTATGCTCCTCCCTCTTGTTAAAATACATATTCACCACAGCCATGTCCATCTTTTTTGCAAAATCCACTACCATCTGACCTTCTGCATTCCTTTAACACCATCTGTACCCATCACTTCCTCATCCCCTCTGTTCCCTTCACCAACATGCCCATTGAAATCTGCTCTAATCACCACTCTCTCACCCTTGGGTACAGTCATCACCACTTCGTCTAACTCACTCCAAAATGTTTCTTTCTCATCCATCACACACCCAACTTGTGGAGCATATGCACTAACAACATTCATCATTACACCATCACTTTCCAGCTTCATAAACATCACTCCATCCAACATTCACCTCCAAAACACTCTTAGCATACTGTTCCTTCAGGATAACTCCTACGCTATTTCTCCTCTGATCCACACCATGATAAAACAATTTGAACCCACCTCTGATACACCTAGCCTTACTCCCCTTCCATCTGGTCTCTTGCACACACAATATACCAACCTTCCTTCTGTCCATCATATCGGCTAGCTCTCTCCCTATTCCAGTCATACTGCCAACATTCAAAGTTCTGACCCTCACTACCACAGTCCTAGCCTTTCTCCTCTCTTCCTGCCTTCTGCCATGCCTTCCCCCTCTTCTCCTCCTTCGGCCAACAGTAGCCCAATTTCCGCCAGCACCCTGTTGGCTAACAGTACTGGTGGAGGATGTTGTTAACCCGGGCCTCAACCGATCCGGTATGTAAATATTTACTGCTGTCCGCATGAATGATTTGGCGAAGTTTTATGCCGGATGCCCTTCCTGACGCAACCCTCTGCATTTATCCGGGCTTGGGACCGGCACAAAAAAATGAAATGGCTTGTGCATCCCCAGTATCCTTTACTATCTTTGTTAAATGGAGATCTGGATCTACTATATATATTTTCTCTCATGTAAAGTTTTTTTTTTTATTTTAGTGGAAATTACTTTAACCTAAGACCACTCATGTATGACACAGAAGATTTATAATTTAAGGTTATTCATAGGTGATACAACACACAAATAATCTAATCTCATCCATGTGTGACATAGGATACTAGAAATCTAAGACCACCCTAGGTGATGCATGGCATTTATACTCTAATCCCACACATGGATGATACGAGACACAAGTAATCTAAACCCATCCATGGGTGAAGTAGGATAGTAATAACCTAATTCCACCCACGGGTGATATAGGAAACTAATAACCTAATCCTACCCACGGGTGATATAGGATACTAATAACTTAATCCCACCCACAGGTGATGTATATCACTAATAACCTGATTCTACCCATGGGTGATACAGGATACTACTAACCTGATTCCCCCCATGGATGATATAAGATACGAATAACCTGATTCCACCCATGGGTGATATAGGATTCTAATAACCTAATCCCACCCATGGGTGATATAGGATGCTAATAACCTGATTCCACCCACTGGTGATATAGGATACTAATAACCTGATTCCACCCACAGGTGATATAGGATATTAATAACCTGATTCCACCCATGGGTGATATAGGATACTAATAACCTAATGCCCCCCATGGATGATATAGGATACTAATAACCTAATCCCATCCATGGGTGATATAGAATACTAATAACATAATCCCACCACGAGTGATGTAGGATACTAAAAACCTAATCCCACCCACAGGTGATGTAGGATACTAATAACCTAATCCCAACCACAGGTGATGTAGGATACTAATAACCTAATCCCACCCATGGATGATGTAGGATACTAATAACCTGATTTCACCCATGGGTGATATAGGATACTAATAACCTAATATCACCAGTGGGTGATATAGGATACTAATAACCTGATTCCACCCATGGGTGATATAAGATACTAATAGCCTAATTCAACCCATTGGTGATATAGGATACAAATGATCCGATTCCACCCATGGGTGATATATGATACTAATAACCTAATCCCACCCACAGGTGATATAGGATACTAATAACCTGATTCTACCCACGGGTGATATAGGATACTAATAACCTAATCCCACCCGTGGGTGATATAGGATACTAATAACCTGATTCCACCCATGGGTGATATAAGATACTAATAACCTAATTCAACCCATTGGTGATATAGGATACAAATGATCTGATTCCACCCATGGATGATATATGATACTAATAACCTAATCCCATCCACGGGTGATATAGGATACTAATAACCTGATTCCACCCACGGGTGATATAGGATACTAATAACCTAATCCCACCCGTGGGTGATATAGAATACTAATAACATAATCCCACCACGAGTGATGTAGGATACTAAAAACCTAATCCCACCCACAGGTGATGTAGGATACTAATAACCTAATCCCAACCACAGGTGATGTAGGATACTAATAACCTAATCCCACCCACGGATGATGTAGGATACTAATAACCTGATTTCACCCACGGGTGATATAGGATACTAATAACCTAATCCCACCCATGGATGATGTAGGATACTAATAACCTGATTTCACCCATGGGTGATATGGGATACTAATATCCTAATCCCACCCGTGGGTGATATAGGATATTAATAACCTAATCCCACCCGTGGGTGATATAGAATACTAATAACATAATCCCACCCACGAGTGATGTAGGATACTAATAACCTAATCCCACCCACAGGTGATATAGAATACTAATAACATAATCCCACCCACGAGTGATGTAGGATACTAATAACCTAATCCCACCCACAGGTGATGTAGGATACTAATAACCTAATCCCACCCACAGGTGATGTAGGATACTAATAACCTAATCCCACCCGTGGGTGATATAGGATACTAATAACCTGATTCCACCCATGGGTTATTTATGATACTAATAACCTAATCCCACCCACGGGTGATATAGGGTACTAATAACCTGATTCCACCCATGGGTGATATAGGATACTAATAACCTGATTCCACCCATGGGTGATGTAGGATACTAATAACCTAATCCCACCAATGGGTGATATAGGATACTAATAACCTGATTCCACCCATGGGTGATATAGGATACTAATAACCTAATCCCACCCATGGGTGATATAGGATACTAATAACCTAATCTCACCCATGGGTGATGTAGGATACTAATAACCTGATCCCACCCATGGGTGATATAGGATACTAATAAACTAATCCCACCCATGGGTGATATAGGATACTAATAATCTGATTCCACCTATGGTTGCTATAGGATACTAATAACCTAATCTAACCCATGGGTGATATAAGATACTAATAACCTAATCCAACCTATGGGTGATATAGGATACTAATGACCTGATTTCACCCATGGGTGATATATGATACTAATAACCTAATACCACCCATGGGTGATATAGGATACTAATAACCTAAGCCAACCCATGGGTGATATAGGATACTAATAACCTAAGCCAACCCATGGGTGATATAGGATACTAATAACCTAATCCCACCCATGGGTGATGTAGGACACTAATAACCTGATTCCACCTATGGGTGATAATGGATACTAATAACTTAATTCAACCCATGGGTGGTAATACAAGGCACCTATAATCTAAGTTTACAGCTGGGTGGTGTAAAATGTAGATAATCTAAAACCACGTCAAGATATACATTATCTGAACTCACTCATGGATAATATGGGATACTACAATCTAAAATAATCCATGGGTGATACAGGATAATAATAATCTGAACTCACTTATGGGTAATACAGATTTTACCCAACAGTTAGTTAACATCAAGAGTGGGTAAATTTGCCAATGGCTATGTCCAGCTAATAAAAGTTGATTCATTCATTCCTAAGTTAATTCCTTGATAAATACTTTACCAGTTTTAGGATCACAGGTGGGCTGGAAGCCATCCCTTCAAGCAATAGTCAGAATATTAATCCAGGATGAGACATCTGTCTATCCATAGACATGCACACACACACGCACACACACACACACACACACACACACACACACACACACACACACACACACACACACACACACACACACACACACAATTTAGAAAAGTATCTCTTCACTTTGCAATATTTTTAGTAGGGTGTGAGAGGAAACCAAAGTTGGTGAAAAACACAGAAACACAGGGAGTTAATTTTCTTTAAATAACTATATTATAAAAGGGCATACTTTCATCTGGAGCATTTCTGTAGATTCAGTTTATTAGAGGTCTGTTACAGATGTGCTGTAAAAAAGCACAGTACCGTACGTGTTGATCTACACACAGTTCAACAGTGCTGTGCAGTTTTTGTTACTGATACTTGGAATATGGAATATTACCAGTTGTTTTATTATGGTGCTGCGGTAGCGTTGTCGCCTCTCAGTACGACGTTGTCCTGTTCGATTCTCAGCTAGAGCGTCTTCTGTGTGGAGACATGTGTGAATGGGCATACCTTCGATGAAGGGTGTGCGCCAGGGCCGGCAACTCGGCATGTAAAAATCTACTGCCAATCATTAGCGGACCGGATTTCCACTGTGGCGACCCCTAACCGGGAAAAGCCGAAAGACACAACAACAACCAGTTGTTTTATTATCTTAAGTTTATAACTGCATTAAATGTGAATAAATCTATATTCTGAAACAGCTAGCATATACGCTGCTTACATGGTAGAAGAGCAGACAGTTTATCTATTTACTATATATTTTAATGAACTTACTTCTCATCTTTAAATTATGCCAAGTTTAGTTTTATTTACTGCATTAAGTGACCAGAACATTGAGCAGCGATAACACAGTTTAACTACTACACACATTATCTGAGTAAAACAGCTGGGTTATGCTGTTTTAGTGTTTACTCAAAGACTGTTCCACGGCTACTATTAAAATAATCAAACTGAATGGTCATGAGTTGAAATTCCAGGAATTATATTTATTAAGTTGTATTTCTATTAATTATGATACTTCTTTCATAATTTTTGAATCTACTATTAATCAGAATCAAACAGATCCTAAAAGATAATGGAATAGATTGTTGATAAACACAGTAATGCTAACAATAAAAAATAACAACAGTCACATATGTCACACGACAGCCCAGACCATGCTTATGTTACATCAACTGCACATTGTCACATCAAGTAAAGAGACATGCTGTACAGGGGAATGTAATGCTGATCCAATAATGCATATTGCGATTCTCTCAGTATTTCAGGGTGTTACTAACAAATAACATTGTTAGCATACATATGATTAATGGCATGTAACACTTGAGTCAATTTGTATGTAAATTTTATTACATTTTCAAATACGACATAATAAGATTACAGATATGTGCAATCGTCAAGAACACATCCAAATAAAGTTTATAACAAAGTAATACTGAAAGCATTTGCAAACATGACCAGACATAAACATGTATAAGGAAGAAAGGAGAAAATAACATTGGAGGAATACAACACCTTCAGTTACAACCATTTATGATTCCCATCCATAGAGGGCCGCATCCCTTCTTACCCCTATGCCCTAAAGTTCTCCTTCATCTCCCATGGACTACACACATGCTCTAGACTAGATAATATTTCCTACTTTGACTTAAAACACCATCCAAGAGGTGTAACGGTCTTCTGCACTAGTGAACTGAACTCTCTCACTAATTTGCTCTGCAGCACAAATGACACATCCAACCTGTACTGAAAGAAAACTGAAGTTCACCAGATTATATTAACTATTGAATTACACCTTCCCTGCCCTCATTGCTTACCAAAACAGAAATAACAGAAGTAGAGCCTCATGTCTCAGGCAAGTGCCATTTTTGAATCCCAGGATGCATCTCCCACTCCCTGGCCAGTGTCACATTATTTACATTTTTTCCACCCTCCTATCCATCCTGCACCACCCCCACAAGATCCTGTCTGAACTTCTCCAAGCACTTCACACATTTATCCTGTTTCTGCTCTACTGCTTGGAGCAGAACCTTCCAATAATCTGCATTCACTTTCTTCACTCAGCCTCCATTTCAATGAGTGATTTCAGGATAAGGCTGTTTGAAATTCAGTCCGCATCCACAAGGTGATGTTATTAAATCAAATCAAAAAGGTATTGTAAAATAATACAAGACAATGGACTGTATTTGTTGGTCACCTGACAATGTTCAAAAATAATAATTCCTGTACTGAGAATACATGCCAACATATGTGCATATAAATCCTGTTTTGGGAGACCATTACTTTCATTTTAAAAAAAAGAAACCTTTACAAATGATGTTAGAAAGCATCATATAATAACCAAATGAAAAAAATTCCATTTAATCAATAACTGCTGATAAGTACACACAATTACAGTTATCAATTTACAATTACAGTTATTATCAATTTAAAGTTGCAGGAGTGGGAGGTTGGCGGAATGGTTAAGGTGTTTACCTTACAAACGCAAAGTTCAGGGTTTGATTCTCACATTGAGTAACTGTCTAGGCTTAAAATGACCCACAACAGCAGTTAGCCTAGCACTAATCTAGGAACAGTAATATGTTATCAATAGACAAGCACATCACCAAAATAAAAATGTACTGCACATCTGTTTTTCTAAGCTGGACTGTAACTGCAAGCTTATAAATTTATACACTTGACCACACATTATTGCCTCCATATTTTTAAAAAAAGCATATCTCTCTCCTATGTAAACTGTTCAAACTTTTTTCTACTGTATGCTTTTGGCCGTGTGCCTGCTAATCCACGAACGTCCTTGAAATGGGCTGAGCCCATTTGTTCTGTCCATAATTGGGTAGTGTCCAGTACAATGCAGGGGCAAGAACCATCTGAAGGGGCTGTAATTTCAACAGCTATAAGGGTTCTTTTGTCTACACAGTATTTCAGCAATGAGAGTATATTTACTAGCCCTAAACTCTCTTCTCAGTGGTGACAAAACACCTGTCTCACTGCAAAAACTACCAGAACCCCATGTATTAACGAGTGCTGCATTGCCCACTCACAAAGGCTATCATCACTGAGTTTGGTAACCACAGCCTGTGTCCTCTTCAGTTCTCAGCGCTACCTCTGCATTCTTATGAACTAGCCGGCCTACCACATCCTCCCCTGCAGGCTATATGAACTGTATGGCCTTCACTTCCCATCCAATCCTGCCCAGATCTTCTGTCACTTGAACCACTACTCAAAGTCAGGTCTTCTGGTTCTCTGTCATGGCTTCATCCTTATGTGCCACAGTACTGGGTTCCACACACACTTAGTAAATTAATACATTGTTTTCAGCTGGTATATATATATATATATATATATATATATATATATATATATATATATATAGGTCTACTTCAGATAATCAAAGTTTCAAACCTTCGAACCATATGATCAAAGTTTTGAAATGTCGAACATCCAATAACATACAAAAACAAAAAAAGCCTCCTGCACACCCCACACCCCCTAATAATTAAATATATTAACTGCAAGATCCCACTACAGTAAGGAAAAAGGTACATTTCCCATTTTGCGCTGTATAGCGATCTCCATTCAGAACGTTCGAAGATTCAAAACTTCAATCATATGGTCCTCAGCCATATGATGTTCGAACTTTTGAAACTTCAGTCAACTAAAGTAGACATTATATATATATATATATATACATATATATATATATATATATATATATATATATATATATGGATCTACAGTATATTAGCGAATTTACATTTTACCAAAATGTAAATCCAGTAATATAATTACGTAAAAGTGTGTTTTATCGAAAATGCACTTTCGCGTAACAAAGTTTACAAAACAGAGTAATAAGGGGGATGCTGATTGAAAACATGCTGTTTGCATGTTATATTAGTTGTACATCAACATTTAGTGTTGATGTACAACTAATGGGACATTTACTGAGATCGTAGTATAGTGGGTATGAGGGAACGTTTCCTTTTCCCCACTGTAGTGCAATCAGGGAGTAAGAATATTTAAGTAGGGGGGTGGGGGGTGCAAAATGTTTTCAGCATTTTTTGTGTGTTTTTTGAATGGATTTACATGAAAGTGCGTTTTCGTTGAATCGCACTTTCGTGTAAATGCATTCGCGGATTTACATTTCGCTGAAACGTAAATTTGTGCATAGACAGTAGATCCATATATATATATATGGGTCTAGGACAGTCTACCGAAAGACTGTTTCACCGAAAGTGAAATGGGCTGTCACAGTTTCATGAAAGCTCTTTTTATATCAACAAAAAGTTCTTTCGCGAAACTTTTGTAAATGTACAGGGAATTGGGGGGAAGTGGTAGTGGGCGAGATTGGACTACAGTGGGAATAAGGGAATATTCCCTTTTCCCCACTGTAGTGCGATCTTGGAGTGAGAATATTAAAGTAAGAGGGTGTGGGGGGTGCGTAACATGGTGTGTGTGTGTGTGTGTGTGTGTGTGTGTGTGTGTGTGTGTGTGTGTGTGTGTGTGTGTGTGTGTGTTTTGAGTTCCGTTTACCGAAACTGCTTTTTCGGTGAAAGCAGTTTTGGTAAACGGTGTTAGGTAGGGTTGGATTTGGACAGTCTTTCGATCAACTGTCCTAGATCCATATATATATATATATATATCTATATATATATATATATATATCTATATATACACACATACACATATGGGTCCACTATGAAATCCTGAGATCCCACAATCTCGACTTTCAATATCCCAAAGCCATAATGTCAAGATTGGGGAATCTCAAAATTGTTAAATAAAAAATAAAAAAGATGACAACATTTAAAAACATGTTTTTGCAGGGGGGCAAGCCCTCCTTCACCCACCACACCCACTGTAACCTAAATATACTAATTCCGAGATCACTTTACAGTGAAGAGAACGGTAATGTAGATCGTTATACAGTGCCAAACGGGAACATTATCGTTCTCTTCTCTGTATTGTGATCTTGGAGTAAGTATACTTAATTGGCAGGGGGTGTGGCGGGTGCAGGGGGGCTTGCTCCCCTGCAAAAAATTGTTTTAAATGCTGTCATCTTTTTTTTTTTTTTATTTTTGTTTTAGAATTTCGAGATTCCACAATCTTGACATTATGGCTTCAGGATACTGAAAGTCGAGATTGTGGGATCTCCAAATTTCATAGTGGACCCATAGATATATATATATATATATATATATATATATATATATATATATATATATAGATAGATAGATAGATATATAGTTTACTGTCAAATGGTTGAAAGGCCAATAGTTGAAAGTAACATACCTGAATAACATATATGTGAAAATCCTTTATTTGACTGTCATAAACACCTATTCAGAATTTCAAAACTGCAATGCAATTTAAATCAATGGACTCGAGCACTTTATTGTCATCGACAAAAGCCCAAATCACCAAAAACTCATTTAACGAATTTCATTTCTTCCGAACATAGTATTGGCAGTGTATATGCCCTTTTCCCCACTGGAGTGCAATCCTGGAGTAAGAATATATAGTTGGGGGGTGTGCGGGATGTAGCCCCCTACCTAGCTTGATTTCATACTGACCAGTTTCCTGTTAAGAGGGTAAGTAAGTAGTGTTTAATCACACTGGGATTGGTTTGGTGGAAGTCTGGTTTCGCAAAAGGTAGAAAAATGTTGAAACATTTTGATTTTTGACATTTTGAATGCTTTCATGTTATGAATTTTAATAATATGATTCTACATTATGATAGCTTTTACCTGCAATTTTCTGTATCTGAAATATTCTCATTTGTGATAGCATTACATTCTGAACTTCAACCATTTGATAGTAAACCTATATATATATATATATATATATATATATATATATATATATATATATATATATACTTCACTTAGCCAAAAACTCATCTGGTAGAATTTCATTTTACCGAAAGTTCAAATTGCCGAAAACTCATTTCACCGAAACCCATTTCACCGAAGGCTTACAATGCTACATTTCAACATACTAGATTTTATTTGTTTAGAGTACTGTAAGGCATTAAAAAGGTATATGCCCTTTCCCCACTGTAGTGTGATCTTGGAGTTAGTATACATAGTTAGGGGGATGTAGGGGGCACAGTCCCCCACATTGGGGGTGCAGCCCCTCACCTAGTTTGGTTTTATATTGTCCAGTTTCTAAGAGGGTAAGTAAGTGTTTTTTAAGTTCTGGAAAGAGTTAGTCATTGGTGTTGTAAGTGTGCATGTGTATGGTGTAAAATGTAGATGTTGCAACATTGTAAGCTTTTGGTGAAATGAGTTTCAGTCAAATGAGTTTTTGGCACTTTGAACTATCGGCGATTTGGTCTCGGTGAATGAAATTCTACCAAATGAGTTTTCTCGAAGTGAAGTAGACCCATATATATATATATATATAGATATATAGTTTCACTTTATACTCTTGAAATACTGAAATATATAATTTCAGAATCTTTAGACTATAAAGCTGAATTTTCAAAATACCGAAACCCCAAAATCAGGAATGTAAACACACCATACACCACGCAACACATACACCATCCTGCCCACACTACAACAAACAAAATACACACAAACACAAAAACACAAACAAACCAACCTACAAATAAGCACCCCACACCCCCACTACTTATATATACTAACATTGAGGTCGCACGAAACAGAAAAAGACAGTAAACTCACCACTACACACTTTACAGTCCCCTCCCACACACACATTACATATATACAAACACCACCACTTTCAACACTTAAACACTCATACTATTACCTACCTACCTACCCTAACCCACACATAAAACTTCTGAAAACACTCACATACACTCAAATACCTACGCAAAACCCTTAAAATATTCACTTACCTTAATCTCCAGTCAAATCCACACACCAAACCATACATCAGGCACACATTACATCCCACATCACATACCAGAACACAATAAGCGCGACTTTGACATTTCCAGATTCACGTTAATCAAGTTGTGCTACTTTAAAATTTCAACTTTATGGTCTCGCAATATTGAAATTCGATATATCAGTATTTCGAGATTATAAAGTGAAACTATATATATATATATATATATATATATATATATGTGTGTGTGTGTGTACACACACACACACACACACACTTGCACATGTACACACATACACACTCCATGCACAGAGATGTTAGGGAGTGTGACTGTGATATGCACCACAGACAAGGCACATATATTTCCCTGCAAGGCAGTGATGTTGAGCACAAGTGACAATAATCATTTAAGCAGCTGCTGTCAATCATGCAGTTTCTTAAATAAATTTGAAAGATTAAATGAAAAAACTATAATGAACACCACCTCCAACAAACAAATAATCCTGACGGAAATGTGAAAAAAAATTTTGAAAGATTGCCTGCTTATTAGCGACTATAGCAGGGATCCAGTACACATCCTTCCAACAGTTTGTGTAGGAAAAATACACACTGACTAGACGACATGAAGATATTTTTGACAAAAACCCTGTTTTTTGTAGAGGGGCATTATCTGTAGGATTTCCCAGGGCTACAATTGCTCCAGTTACAGATTTGATGTATGACAATATAATTGCATTTGTAAAAGTTAAACTACACTGTTGCTGACTTTCACAGAAATGATCACAATCTGCCAGACAGATTTATTCAAATGTGAGTTAAAATACATAAAAAAAATTATTTGTTTTTCAACGGGACAAACCCCTCAGCACCCCCACACCCCTGCTACTTATACATGCTAATCCTGAGGTGGCACAACAGTGGATTAAAAGGGAAAACTTCCTAAACCCCAGTGTCATAAATTCATACACTAAATGAATACCTCCATGTTCAGCAAACTGTAAATCAATGAAGAAGGTCAGCAGATTCAGAGGTTGAAAAATACACTTTTGATGAAGGAAACTGCTACCACATACATAGACAGATAGATAGAGATGAGGGCATATAAGTGTATTTGCCAATTTTGAATTGCAGAATTGTTGACTCTCACATATTCAGTGAACATCTTCCATTCAAATCTCACTTAACCAGAAAAATCTAAGAGCTGAAAATTAACTGCTCACAAAAGGGGAAAAATATCTTTTAATAATTAGTTAAAAAAACTCTAACAATGTCACCTCTCCAAATTTGTACACACAAAGTGTCTTCTAAAATCTCACTGTGATTTTTTTTCAGTAAATATGTTTTTGGAGTTTTTCTCCATGGGCCTCATCTGAAAAGAAATCTTTCATGACCCACTCAAACCTTGCCTGTAAGCAAATTCAAACAAATGACTAATTAAAGAAAGAAATAAACAAATATCATTAGTGGATGTACACATATAGACAAGCATATAGGAATAAATACAGACACACAAAAGATGTATAGAGGCACATGTATGAAATCAATGTCATATACAGCACAGGGTAAGTGACACATCTAACTAGTGGATGAACTTCAGGAGATATCCATGAGTCCATACTCAAAACCATTTGGGGGGAGGGGGGTCCGAAGGGAGAGATAAGTCAGAAAGTAAAGGAGAGCATTATTGCTGAAAATGAATTCATCCTCAAGTCTTGCTAAGTACCTTCGTGAGGTGGAGGACCCTGTTTTCACAAAATCTGACCAAGATAAGACTGATATATAGACTGTATTTATATAGAATGTATCATGGACAGAAGTAGGTTCAAAATTAAATAAGAGAGCTGGGTGCACAAGACCCAGGATAAGTAAGTGCCCAGTCCTGGTAGGCACACTCATGCCATGACTGGAAAATATGACAGTGTAGATCCTCAAAATATGGAAACAGTCCTACAATGGGGCCAGGCCAGGCCCAGGAGGAGGATGGCCCCCTGTTGTAGACAGAAGTAATAGTCAACAAAAACACAAAAACTGATGGACCAAAAAAGAGCCATAAAGACGATAAAGTGGACTGTTGATGATAAGAAATATATTATGTATTGTTACTATTATGCAAAAAGCCCAGCACTTCCAGACACAAGATATAAAAATGATTAAGAGAAAAATTAGAGGAAAGAAAAATACTTCCACAAGAAAAACTGTCAGAAGCTTCAAATAAAAATCTTTATTTATTAATAGAACAGATTTGTGAAAAATAGTATATAGATCAAGAAACTTTGGAAGAAAGAAGAGCATAGGAGGTTACTAGGCTATTGGCCCTGAGGCCCTTATAAGCCTAGCCAAGAGTTTAGCCCATATTTAGACAAGTCAGCACCCAATGCCCCTGTCCAGCAGGGACACGGGTGGAATCCCAGGGTGCATTTGCTGTTTTCCCATCCAGTTATCCAGGTTGTGCTTAAAAAGGGGTAAAGAGGTACTCTGCTTGATGTGGAGAGTGAGTCTTTTCCACAGATGAGGGAGTCTCTGGGACACAAATCTGTCCCACCAACTAGTCCTGTTGATGTCACAGACCAGGATGAAGCCAAGCATCCAGGTTACTTGACTGGAGCTTGGCTTGCAGATATGCAGCAGTCCCATCAAGGAGAGGTCTGTGATCACTCTGTATGCCAGAGAGGGGTCACGTCTGAGGAGTCTGTATGAAACTATGTAGAGGGATACAGCTTTTAACCTATCTGTGTATGGTAGATGTTTGAGCCCTGGATTCTCCTGGTCAGGAACCTCTGTGGTCTCTCCAGCTGCTGCATGTGCTTTGCAAGGTACATGCCAAAATGGGCATTGTACTCAATAATGGGCCTTATAGGGGAATAATGCAGGGATGTTATGACCCCCTTGTCCCTGGATGAGATACCCTTACTTATGAGGTGGGCCATGTGGAAGGCTTTCCATGCAATGGAAGCAAAATGGTGGTCAAAAGTCAGGTTGCTATCAACCTGGGTGCCCAAATCCCTCATGACTGATTGCGTGCTTAGGACATTGTTATTAATGTGATCATTTGTGGGCACGCCAATCTCCCCAAAGGGGATGATGCATTTTTTGGTATACAGCTTGAGGCCATGTTTCTGGCACCAGTCATTTGTCTGAGTGAGAACTTCTTGGAGGATGCGCATCACTAGGTGAATTGATATCAGCACTCAGCTTGCAGTCATATGTTCATAGGTGTGTACTAGGCTAATGGCCAAGGAGCCTTTACAAGCCTGCAGCATGCATATTACCCTGGCATGCCCTGCCCCCCAAACCTAGTCTCTAGTATCTGTTGAATAGAGCCAATTGGTTGATCCCTTTTTCTATTTCCCATCCACTCATCAAGATTTCTCTTGAAGAAGGCCTGTGAGGTGCTCTGCTTGACATGTATGGGAAGTCTATTCCATAACATGGGAAGTCTCTGGGTTATGAACCTGTCCCTCCAGCATGTTCTGTTGATTGTGGTAATGAGGTTGATGTCTCTGGAGTGTGTGTTTTGGTGGGATTGGGATTTCTTTAGATGTAGCATTTCTAACAAAGCTGGGTCAGACATGGCTTTGTAAGTCAAGCAGTGATCTGCAAACTTGGTCAACCATAGTCCACTGGTTTTGGCCTGCACCTTAGAAAAGTATATCCCAAATAACAGAGGCTCCAAGACCAAACCCTGGGGTACACCACTTGTTATGGGTCTACTGCTTAAGGTGGCTTCCCCAATTTTGACTAGGTGTGTTCTATCAGTGAGCCAGTTTGCTACCCATCTGGTAGCATACAGATTGATGCCTAGTTGAGAGAGTTTACCTATTATGCCCGAGTAGGGAATAGTGTTGAAGGCTTTAGCCAGGTCAAGGTAGGTGGTGTGCACCATCTTCCCCTCGTCGCTTTGGTGACTGTCTCAAAGAAGTTGACCAAATTTATCAGACATAAGCCCCCCCCCCCCTGACAAAGCCAAACTGTTTGGGATTGAGTGTTTGGAGGTTGCCAATGTCCTTGTTAATGAGGTCCATGATAATCCATTCCATGCCCTTGCAGATCAGGCTAGTTAGGCTGATGTGTCTATAATTTCCCAGATCGGTGGATGCTCCACTTTTGTGCAAAGGGATGACTGGGGCTGTCCTCCACTCAGCTGGGACAAACCCGGTACTCAGGCTTTGGCTGAATTGAGCGCCTAATGGCGATGGAAGTTCCTGCCTGAGATCACGTAGGATGCAGCCTGGGATGTTATCAGGTCCCATGGAAGCTGTATTTTTTGCCTTTGAGAGAGCAGTGATGACCTGTTCCCTAGATATAAAGGGAAGGGGGCAGGCACTGGGGATGTCCTGATTTACTGATGGGGGGACAGAGGGGTGAAGTTTTCTCTGAATCTGTCAGTCAGCAAGTTTGCTATATCTACGGCATTTGTATATCTGGTGTCCTTGACCACCAGTTCTGAACAGATCTGGGTGCTTCCTTTGAGGTTGCTGATATATGTGAAGAAGGTCTTATGACTTTAATCCATTTGGAAAAAGAAGCATTTGAGGAAGTGCGAAAAAAATAAACAGCAAATCCTAGAGATTTCTGAAAAGTATTAAAAAGAAATATGGCATGGGAAAGAGAGATTTGATATGGTGCAATATTTATGCAGAGGAGAAAGCCAAACTAATCAATATAAAGAAGGTAGCCCCAAATATATTCGAAGAGAAATACAGGCAAAGGCATCTAGACATGTTAACCAAACTATCAAAACCATCAATAAAAAACTAGGGTCACTTTACATAATAAAAGCCTTCCTAACCCCTCCAGCTAAAATTGCCATAGCTCGCTCTCACCTTCTTTCAACCCTTCTGTATGCATCCCCTCTACTCTCAAATTTGAACAAGACTGTCCTTAACAAACTCTCAATTTGCTACAACGACATTGCCAGGTTTGCCACTGGGCTGCCTTTTAGGACACATCATTGCATCAATCTAAATCAGCTTGGTTGGCTTGAACTACCTAGCCTAATCCAGTATAACCAACTGATTATGGCCTATAAAATCCTCTATAATCCGGACAATACTCCTGCACTTAAAAATATTATCACCCCCTATAACAATGTAGGTAGTAGATACCAGGTTCTCTCACCACGAAACACTTCAAAGTCTCAATGATAAGTCCAATTGGAACCAGCATAAAACAGTCCAGTACAAACTCCAAAAATGATCCAATAGTAATCCAAAAAGAAAAATTTATTGAAGTGAGCGCTTTCGCGTAGCACCTACTACGCTTCATCAGACAGTATAAAATCACTAAAAACTTCTACTTAAATACTAAATGTGTCAGAAAGGGCGCCAAAATTAATAACCATAATTGGTTAATTAATTAAATTAAATTAAATTAAATACATTCAATTAGGTTGGCCTAAGCTTGGTTCACATTCAGTTTTAAACTAAACTAATACATCATGTTTTCAGTTCGTATAACCAGCGACAAAGTGTCATCTAGACTAATGTTAGATGTTAAATATTTCAATCAAGAGCACTGCCAACTAAAGAGCTAGAAAATTTTTTTATATATATATATATATATAAATATAGTTTTATAATTAAAACACAATAATATATGTAATGTAAAACCACAATAATATATGTAATGTAAAAAACAATTTTATAAAGGAATGACCATAGTGAATGAAAAACTGGTACATAACTTGTTAGCCAGTTATAAATACCTGTTGATGGTGATGAATATAAAATATATAAAGTTGTGTATAGAAAGTATAGGGACAGTCAACAATCATTAAATAGAACTAAAACTAATAGAGACATACAATTACAATAGATTCAAATATTATACTTAGATTTGTAATATGTTAAATAATTAATGAATATTAACTATTAAATATTAAATAGATAAATAGCTCTAATGTAAGTAAAATATGTATAAAAATATATATGTATAGCTCTGTATAAATAAATGCATACTCTATTTAAGAAGTGTATGAAGTTAAAATAATGTACAATATAGTGTAGAGAAGCTCATCTAGTTTCTAGAACAGGTTTTATAGAAATATAACTGTTTATACCAGGGAATATGTGGGCACTTAGTCTTAGGATCCATTTTAATTCTTTATTATTCAGGTGTATGGTATTATTACCACCTCTTTTGTTCATCGTAACTATCTCTAAAACTCTGAAGCAGAACTTGTGTAAAGGGTGCTCTATTATATGTTTTGCCAGAGCATTTTGTTCATTTTTTCGCTGTATATCATACAGGTGACCATATATTCTATTCTTCAAACATCTTTTTGTTAGCCCAACATAAAAAGCCTGGCATTTTTTACAAGTTGCAAGATAAATGAGGTTTTTTGTGTAGCAGGTTGCAAAAAATCTTGGTTGAAAAATGTAATTCATAGTAGGATGTTGAAACTCTTGCACTTCAGAAATAAAGTTACATCTATTGCAATTGTGACAAGGGAAAGTACCTGTTCTTTTACTAATAGGAGTGGATACTGGATGAGTAAAATGGATATCATTACATAGTATTCTTTTAAGATTTGGGCTGTTCCTATACATAAAGTGAGGTTTATCTCCTACAATTAACTTAGTGTTTGAGTCCATGATTAAAATCTTCCAATTATTGTAAAAAACTTCCTTTATACTATTTATGTTGCTGGTATAATTTAGGGTTATAGCAACATATTTTGTTTGTATATCCATACTTTCTTTTTTCACGTTTCTAATAGACTTGTTATCTATCTGTATATTATTAATAATGCTGTTTTTGATGTTACTGACTAAGTATGGATGGTAACCTCTCTCATTAAAAAGTTGTTCTAAACGGTCTGCTTCAGAATACAAGTCATTGTCATCCTTACAAAGTCTTGTTAACCTGATGAATTGACTTTTAATTATCCCTGGAAAGATGTACCTGGGGTGCATACTATCGAAAGTTAAGAGGGTATTCTTCCAAGTAGGTTTTCTATAGAGTGTGGATACAACAGAGCCATCATCAGTGATACTAAGTGTTATATCCAAAAAATGAACCTTCTCATGGGAGCATTCCATGGTAAATCTAAGGAAGGTCAAAGTAGTTTCTAAATAGGTTAGAAAGTCCTTAAAATCAGTTTCAGTTCCCTCCCAGATGATAAAAATATCATCCACAAAACGTTTGTAAACTTTTATTTTAGAGAAAGAGGGGTGGTGGAATAGGCAACTCCGTTCCCAGTTTAGAACAACCAAGTTGGCATAATGATAAGTACACGGAGTGCCCATTGCCACCCCCCATTGTTGTATGTAATAACTATCTAGAAACCTAAAAGCATTATTATTAAGGACTAAATCTAAAAGTTGACCTATCAACAATTGCCTATTATTAGTAAAGGAAGTTTCTTTTAATAACAATTCTCTTATGGCTTCAATGCCTAAGTCATTGGGTATAGACGTGAAAAGATTTTTCACGTCTAAAGTAACTAAAAGATATTCATGCTCATTGGGAGTTAAATGTATATCTGATAAATAATTCAAAAGTTGATATGTATCTTTCAAAATAGAAGAAAAAGAGTCAACCATAGGTCTGAGTAAAAACTCAATGAAGGATGATATGTTGGCAGTGACCCATTTGTCCCCCAATACAATAGGTCTTAATGGTATGGGGTACTGGTTTTTGTGTATTTTAGGTAATCCCTTAATTATTGGTATGGTGGGATTATCAATTAAAAGATAATTGTACATCTGTTCACTAACTTGTCTACACATTAAAAGATCATGTAAAACATTGTGTACATTTTTAATTATTCTATTGATATCATGGGGCATTACTTCAGTATAAGTGGCATCATCTTCAAGCATTAGAGACATATTTACATTATAATCAACAGTATCTAAAATAACCACCCCACCACCTTTATCAGCTGGTTTGATGGTAATTTCATTACAATTCCTTAGGTGTTGTAGTGAAGTAAACTCTTCTGGGGTGAGATTATAAAAACATGGTTTCACTCTGTTTGAAAACAAATTATAAAAATCTTGTTCACATAATTTTAAAAAACATTCAATGTTATGTGAAAAAGGAGGCATAAAAGTACTTTTGCGTTTAAAAATAGTTTTCTCACTAACATTAGTAGAACTACATCTGTCTTTAAAAAACAATTTCAATGCTACCTGTCTGCAAAACAGTCTAAGGTCAATAAGCACCTGGCTGATGGTGTCAGGGCAAGCTGGTATAAAATTAAGTCCTCGGTTCAATAATGAAATGTCAGAACCAGAAAGAGAATAGCCAGAATAATTATATAGTAGCTCAGTCACATTCTTGTTCTTCTTATTGGGTTGTAGTTTTCTCTTGAAAGTTTCCTTTTCCTTGGCCCTCGACTTGTTGATCGACCCCTGTTGTAAAACTGTTGCTTCACAGGGTAAGGTAAAAAAGAAGAACAGGAAGGATTATCAGTGCGTAAATCCTTGGGTCTGGCTCCTAATTACCAGATGAATGTTTCAGTGCTTGCTGATTAGGAGGAGGCGTGTCAGTCACAATGGAAGACGTAGCACTAACAGCTTCCAAGGAAGAAGCTGGTAATAATTCATTATTCTCCAATGTGTTGCTTGTACTACAAACAGATTTATCTGTGGCAGATTGAACATTGTTAGATAAGTCAGTTAAATGTAAATTTCTTATACCGTCAGTATCATTTACTGTGTTCAGAACAACTGTGTTGCGTTTCGGCCAAATATCTGTCGGGAGGCAAAATCATTAAAGTCCCTTTGCAGTTTGCGTAACTTAGTTGCTTTAAACCTCTCACTATATGCATTAACTTGTAGGCAAATGTTATGCATTTTCTTAACACAATAATCTGATTTAAAACGGTCATTTAAGTCTTTATAAGTAAGGTCAATTTTGCTACGTAAATCAGTTTCTAGTGGATTAAAATACTCAAGCAGTAACTTAATGTACCTGAACCCAAGGTCAATGTTTAGGTCCTGCCATTTCTTTAGGAGTGTGAGATGTGCCTCTCCATAGGTCGGCATGCAGAGGACCCTCATCCCCCTCGGTACGATACGGTGGTGTAGGCATGCCTCTAAATGCTGTCTTTGCCAGGCGTACCGCTGTAGCCTGTACATATCGTCCTCAAGCTCCTTTGATGTAGTATTGAACTCCATAATATCGTTACCTTCTTCATTATTAGAAACAGTGTTGTTGGTATGTGACAAATCCAGAGCCAATAAAGGGTTTGCTTCTTGGTGTAGAAGTCCCATCCAGATGGTTGAAGCGTCCCTCGTCCCTGGACAATAATCTAATTCTATGTTTGCAGTTTCCATCGCGTGCTATCGGTGTAATAGCCGAAGTGGAAAAATAAGAAGTAATATAAAAAACACCCGATAGCTGAGGAGAGTACCTGTAGAAAAGAGGCAGACAAGGTTGTAGATACCAGGTTCTCTCACCACGAAATACTTCAAAGTCTCAATGATAAGTCCAATTGGAACCAGCATAAAACAGTCCAGTACAAACTCCAAAAATGATCCAATAGTAATCCAAAAATAAAATTTATTGAAGTGAGCGCTTTCGCGTAGCACCTACTACGCTTCATCAGACAGTATAAAATCACTAAAAACTTCTACTTAAATACTAAATGTGTCAGAAAAGGCGCCAAAATTAATAACCATAATTGGTTAATTAATTAAATTAAATTAAATACATTCAATTAGGTTGGCCTAAGCTTGGTTCACATTCAGTTTTAAACTAAACTAATACATCATGTTTTCAGTTCGTATAACCAGCGACAAAGTGTCATCTAGACTGATGTTAGATGTTAAATATTTCAATCAAGAGCATTGCCAACTAAAGAGCTAGAAAATTTTTTTATATATATATATATATAAATATAGTTTTATAATTAAAACACAATAATATATGCAATGTAAAACCACAATAATATATGTAATGTAAAAAACAATTTTATAAAGGAATGACCATAGTGAATGAAAAACTGGTACATAACTTGTTAGCCAGTTATAAATACCTGTTGATGGTGATGAATATAAAATATATAAAGTTGTGTATAGAAAGTATGGGGACAGTCAACAATCATTAAATAGAACTAAAACTAATAGAGACATACAATTACAATAGATTCAAATATTATACTTAGATTTGTAATATGTTAAATAATTAATGAATATTAACTATTAAATATTAAATAGATAAATAGCTCTAATGTAAGTAAAATATGTATAAAAATATATATGCATAGCTCTGTATAAATAAATGCATACTCTATTTAAGAAGTGTATGAAGTTAAAATAATGTACAATATAGTGTAGAGAAGCTCATCTAGTTTCTAGAACAGGTTTTATAGAAATATAACTGTTTATACCAGGGAATATGTGGGCACTTAGTCTTGGGATCCATTTTAATTCTTTATTATTCAGGTGTGTATGGTATTATTACCACCTCTGAGGTTACCAATGTCCTTGTTAATGAGGTCCATGATAATCCATTCCATGCCCTTGCAGATCAGGCTAGTTAGGCTGATGTGTCTATAATTTCCCAGATCGGTGGATGCTCCACTTTTGTGCAAAGGGATGACTGGGGCTGTCCTCCACTCAGCTGGGACAAACCCGGTACTCAGGCTTTGGCTGAATTGAGCGCCTAATGGCGATGGAAGTTCCTGCCTGAGATCACGTAGGATGCAGCCTGGGATGTTATCAGGTCCCATGGAAGCTGTATTTTTTGCCTTTGAGAGAGCAGTGATGACCTGTTCCCTAGATATAAAGGGAAGGGGGCAGACACTGGGAATGTCCTGATTTACTGATGGGGGGAACAGAGGGGTGAAGTTTTCACTGAATCTGTCAGCCAGCAAGTTTGCTATACCTATTGCATTTGTATATCTGGTGTCCTTCACCACCAGTTCTGAACAGATCTGGGTGCTTCCTTTGAGGTTGCTGATATATGTGAAGAAGGTCTTATGACTTTAATCCATTTGGAAAAAGAAGCATTTGAGGAAGTGCGAAAAAAATAAACAGCAAATCCTAGAGATTTCTGAAAAGTATTAAAAAGAAATATGGCATGGGAAAGAGAGATTTGATATGGTGCAATATTTATGCAGAGGAGAAAGCCAAACTAATCAATATAAAGAAGGTAGCCCCAAATATATTCGAAGAGAAATACAGGCAAAGGCATCTAGACATGTTAACCAAACTATCAAAACCATCAATAAAAAACTAGGGTCACTTTACAGAATAAAACCCTTCCTAACCCCTCCAGCTAAAATTGCCATAGCTCGCTCTCACCTTCTTTCAACCCTTCTGTATGCATCCCCTCTACTCTCGAATTTGAACAAGACTGTCCTTAACAAACTCTCAATTTGCTACAACGACATTGCCAGGTTTGCCACTGGGCTGCCTTTTGGGACACATCATTGCATCAATCTAAATCAGCTTGGTTGGCTTGAACTACCTAGCCTAATCCAGTATAACCAACTGATTATGGCCTATAAAATCCTCTATAATCCGGACAATACTCCTGCACTTAAAAATATTATCACCCCCTATAACAATCCTAGACCGCTTCGATCCTCTAAGAAACTACTAATTCAGACTAGCAAAATTAATAACACAGTCGGTGATTCTCTCTTTGCAAACTCTGTAAGTAGATCCTGGAACTCACTTCCAGCTGATATTACCTTACTTTCCACCTTAGGTCAATTTAAAACTAGACTCAAACAACATTTGTCACTTAACTGGCTATGTCAATGTATCAAGCCTGGCTAACTCGAATGTGTAAAAATCTGTTAACCAGTTTACTGTGTAATTTAATTTAATCCTGACTTGTGCTCAGGACTAACTTTAACCTGTGGAACTTGTTTAACTTGCTTACTTATGTAATCTCTGTAAATAATCTGTTTGTAATATGTAATGCTGGTATTATGTAATGCTGTATCTGTTTACCCTTGAGTTTTCTCCGGGCCTCCGCTGAAAATGGACATGCATCCAGTCGGACTATCCCGGTCAACAAATGTAAAATAAATAAATAAAATAAAATAAAATATGGAAAATTTCACAATAAAAAAATAATATATTACAAAGAGGGAATGTAGAAAAAAAGATTAGTAAAGTAGAAGTTAAAAAAATAAAAGTTGAAGTCATGGAGTGTCTGCGAAGTGAAGTATTTCATGTAGAAGGTCTAACACAGGTTATATCACAGCACGATGGAGTAAGTTCCCAAAGTAAGAAGAAACAGGAAGATCAGGAGACATCTGAAGAAGAAATATGGACATGGGAAAGAAAAAGAGATTTAATATGGTGTAATATTTATGAAAGGAGAAAGCAAAACTAGCCAGTATAAAAAGAGCAGTGCCAACATTATTTGAAGGGAAATACAGGGAAAGGAATCTAGACATGGAAAACTTTACAATACAGAAAATACGAAGACAAAGAGGAAAAGTAGAAAAGGAGATTAGTAATGGAGAAGTTAAAGAAATAAAAACTGAGGTAATGGAGTACTTGCAAACTGAAAACTTCAGTGTAGAAAATCTAATTCAGAAAGCACCACAACAGGATAGAGCAATGGATATCCAAATTAAGGGGAAACCAGTGGAAAAGGAAGCAAGTAGTCAGGTGCCATATGGGGATATTTTGGAGCCTTCCACAGGAAACCAGTATAAATGTTCACCTGAAGCTAGACAGCAAAGAAGGTACAGGAATCTGTGGAAACTCTGACGCAGTCAATGTTGAGGAGTGATAGGCCAGTGAGTTCCTATATGACAGAACAACGGATGGCACAGGATGAAATTGAAGAGAAGGTGCCACAGGAAGATGCTATAGAACCTTCTATAGAAAACCCGCAGGAAATGGAAAAAAAGGGAAATGCCCTCAGTATGGAAGAAAATGAGCTAAGAGAAGAGTTGCATGACTTAGTAGACACAGACAGATTAAGGTCAATGAAAGAAATAGACTGCAGAAGGTCAATAAAACCCAAAAAGTCAGACGTTTGATAAAACAAATGAATACAGTAATTAGGACTGCCCATAGAGATCCATGTGATATAACAGAAGTAAACAGGATATATTACTGTGCAACTAAATTAATAACAGATAACATTCTACCACAAGAACACAAGGTAGTGAGTGAAAGGAAGGGGAGAAATTGAATACCATCATGGGAGTATCGAATAGAGAAAACTATATAAAGCAATTAAGATGTGCCACTGTTCAAAGAATACAGAAGAGGGAACAGATCAATAAAAATACTAGACAGACAGTTGTAATAAAAGCTATGTGCAGTATTAGAACAGACCAGGATCTATCATGCACTATCTCAAATAACAAACTAAAAATCTCAGCAAAGGTGGAAAAACATAGAAGATACACAGATAAATATAAAGGAAAAGTACAAAATAAGCAATTTATTGATGACCCAAAAAAGTTTTATAGAGAATTGGGAAACAAGGTAAAAGGAATTGAAAGACCACCAAAAAACGAAGAAATAGATACATTTTGGAGAAGTATCTATGAAGATCCTGTGGAACATAACAAAGATGCTAAATGGATAGAAGAAGTAAAAGAGAGAATATGTTTAAAGGTACAGGATATGAAATGGGATGAAGTAATAGCCAGAGAGACTGAAACAAAGTTAAGAAAAGCCTCTAATTGGAAAACCCCAGGCCCAGATGCAGTACCTAACTTTTGGTTAAAAGTATTAACATCTTTGCATGAAGATTTAGCCATGAGTAAGAACTATTTATATGAACACCCTGAACAGACACCAACCTGGCTAACAAAAACAATGCTCCTACTTAAGAGTGAACCTGCAAGCTACCCTAAAAATTATAACTTGCCTTCCGACAATGTAGAAACTATACATGGGAATTGATGCCGATACAGTTTATAGTCATTTAGAAGAAAACTCAATTATGGCAATAGAACAGATGGGCAATAAAAGAAAGTCTTATGGAACAAAGGATCATTTGTTGTTAAAGTCATAGTGGAGAACTGTAAAAAGGGGAAGAATCTAAGTATGACATGGAATGACTACAAAAAGCATTTGATAGTATCCCACATTCATGGATGAAAGAGTGCTTAAAAATGTATGAGATACACCCTACAATGATCGACTACATTACAGTGACCATGAAACAGTGGCAGACCACTTTGCAACTGAGCCATGATGAAGGACAAATTATTATCCCAGGGATAAAAATTCAAAGGGGGATATTCCAGGGTGACTCTCTGTCACCACTGCTATTCTGCCTTGCCCTTAACCCATTAAGCTGTTTACTTAACAGCTTAGGCCATGGCTACAATTTGGCTCCTAGAAAACAACAAAGTGTAAAGACATCTCATCTTCTCTTTGTCGATGATTTAAAAGTGTATAACTCATCAGATGAGGCACTGAAAAGACAACTGCAAGTTGTCAAAATTTATTCAGATGATATAAGAATGTCATTTTGTCTTGATAAATATGCAAAAGCAACCTTTAAAGCAGAAAAACTGCAGAACCGGGAAAACATTAGTTTGGGACAAGATTGTGATACTTGACCAAGAGGGGGTGCATAAATATTTGGGAAATGATGAAAGATCAACAATAAAACATGAACAAATGTGAATAAAACTTAGTAATACTTTAGAAGACAATCCTGAAAACAATGTTGACATCTAGGAACAAAATCCAAGCTATAAACCAATTTGCTCTTCCTGTCCTAACTTACAGTTTTGGAGTGACTGACTGGCCCCAAAACGTGTTGGATAGATTAGACAGGAAAACGAGAAGGATGCTTCATGCTCACTAAATGATTTATAAAAATCAGTGCATACCAAGATTATGTATTTCCCCATTCTGAAGGAGGGATGGGCCTCCTTGAAACTGATTACGTGTATAGATGTGCAATTGTGGGACTCCACACATCTGCTGACCTTACAAGACCCAAATGTAGTGAAAGTTTTGAAACATGAGGAGAATAAATCTAAGATGATGTCTCTGCTTAATCTAGCAGAAGCATATCTGTGCCAAGCAGGAATGGAAATCAAACCACAAGTAGATAAAAATCAGGCAGCAACTGAATGTGCCAAAAAACAAAAGAATGAATATAAGGTGAAGGACCAGATGAGAAGGCAATATATATGGAAAATGCATAAATATAGTTGCAAGTATAGAAAACTTCTGGACGACCCTCATGTTGAAGCAAATTCAAAGGTTAATTATTGGCAGCCAAAGATAGTGGGATATGTACACACTGGTTTACCAAGTCCATTGAACATGTGGGAGAAACAGACAAATGTAGGTTTTGCAAAATGGAATTGGAAACAGTTGCACACCTTGTTGCTGGTTGTGACATACTAATGGCAGAAGGACTGTATACTGAAAGGCATAATAATGTGGCAAGAGTGTTGCACTGGGGATTGTGCAGACATTACGGTATGAAGTGGGTGAAAAACACTGGAAACATGAGTCACAAAGCATCATAGAAAATGATGAAGTTTACATCACACGGGATCACCCATTACTGACAGTTCAAAAGACAGATGCTAGAAAACCAGATATCATGGTCCGTGAAAAGAAGACAAAAGTAGGATTGATCATTGAAAATCACCACACCCAGTGACTACAGTGTCTTGCATACAGAGAGACACAAAGTCATAAAATATCAGGATCTGCAGAAACGAGAGCAGTGTGGAAGAAAGATACCTAGACAGCTCCAGTAGTAGTAGGAGCAATGGGTCTCATAAAAAAGAATCTACAATCATGTTTAGATATATTACCAATCCATGTAACCCCGTACAAATTGCAGGAGTCATTACTGGGCACATTGTGGGTGCTGCGAAGAGCACATTTGGCTGACATCAAAGACTGAAACAATACTAATTTCATGAACTTTAATCATACTTTGACTTAGGAATGGAGTCCATTCCCATCATGGTGTTAGAAACCTAAAAGACTTGGAGAAATTAAAGAAGAGCAATAAACCATATATGACTGCCAGAGAAACTCAGTGCAAGGACTATGGGATAATGTTCCTCTAAAGCACATAGGTTCATAGGTTCATAGGTTCATACTAGGCTATCTGCCCGAGGGCATTTATAAGCCTAGCCCATAGTTTTGTGGCTTACGCCACCCCTTTTGTATGGGGAACTATACCCATTATTTTGCTGTGCCTCTGTCTAGCAGTGACACTGAGGTAATCTCTGGAGTATATCTGCGATCTCCCATCCATTGGTCAAGATTTCTCTTGAACAAGGCCAGCGAGGTGCTCTGCCTCACATATACCGGGATTTTGTTCCACAGCATAGGGAGTCTTTGGGTGATGAATCTATCCCTCCAGCATGTCCTATTAATAGCCGTGTCGAGGTTTAAGTCTCCGCCCTTGTGGCTCTGACGGATCTAGATTTTTGAGGTGAAGCATATTCATCAAATCTGGGTTAGACATGGCCTTGTATGTCAGGCAAAGGTCACCTCTGAGCAAGCGGTAAGTGACTGAATAGAGCTGGAGTTCTTTCAGTCGGGCAGCATAGGACAGATTTTGAGACCCTTTATCCTTTTGGTGAGGAACTTTTGTGGCCTCTCCAGCTGCTGCAAGTGTCGGGTCAGATACATTCCAAATGGGGCATTGTACTCAATCATTGGTCTGATGAGTGATGAGTATAGGAGACTATGACCTCCTTGATCTAGATGTGAATCCCTTCATGATAAGGTGGGCAATGTAGAAGGTCTTCCTAACTACTTTAGCTACATGGGTGTCGAATGACAGGCTACTGTCAACCTGGGTCCCCAGGTCCCTGATAACTTCTTCTGTGCTCAGAGGATTACCACCTATATGGTAGCTAGGGGTAACCTTGTTTTTCCCGAAGGGTATGACTATGCATTTTTTGGCATTCAACTTTAGGCCATGGCTCTGGCACCAGTCATCCGTTTCTGTGAGACCCTTCTGAAGGATATCTGTGTCAGATGTGTTTTCGACTACGGCGCCCAGTTTGCAGTCATCTGCAAACTTTGTCAGCCATAACCCTCCTGTGTTTGCTTGTACTTCGGAAAAGTAGATGCCAAACAAGAGTGGGCCCAGGACTGAGCCCTGTGGGACACCACTTGTGACAGGCTTTGAGTCTGACATGGCGCCAGCAACTCTGACCCTGTGGGTTCTGTCGCTCAGCCAGTTTGCAACCCATCTTGTGATGTATACCCGAGTGGGGTATTGTGTCGAAGGCCTTCGTCAGATCGCGGTAGGCTGTATGGACTGCCTTTCCCTCATCAATGGCTTTGGTGACTGTTTTGAAAAAGTCAACCAAGTTTAAAAGGCATGATCTGCCTTTGACAAAGCCAAACTGGGTTGGATCCAAAGTCTGCAAATTCCCTATGTCTTTATTTATGAGGTCCATTATGATCCTCTCCATAGCTTTGCAGATAAGGCTTGTCAAGCTAATGGGCCGGTAATTTCCAGGGTCTGTGGAGGCACCGCCTTTGTGAAGTGGGACCACAGTCGCAGTCGCCACTCCTGGAGTGCGTATCCAGAGGTGAGACTATGATTAAACAGCTGTCCTAGCTGTGGGTTTAATTCCTCGTTGAGTTCGTGGAGCACACAGCCTGGGACACCATCAGGTCCCATGGATGCTGTGTTTTTTGCTTTGGAGAGAGCAGTTCTCACTTGGGCGTTTGAGATGTTTGGGGGCTGCAACCATTTGGTATAGATATCTTGCCGTTTGGGGGAGGGGAGAAGTTTGCACTGAACCTGTCAGCCAGTATGTTGGCAATGTCTGTAGGATCAGTAATCTTCACATCATTTTGAACTAGTTCTGAGCATATCTGGGAGTTTCCTCCCAGGTTTATAACATAGCTAAAGAAGGCCTTATGATTGTCTTTTGAGTCTTTAGCTATTTTTCTCTCAAAATTTGCTTTGGATGATTTTATGAGAGCTCTTAGCTTTTTACTTATAGTGATCAAAGGTGTCTTACCTTTTAAGGATTTTGCTCTATCTTGTAGTAGCTTCCTCCTTTTGTTGTAGAGTTTGTTTATGGCTGGGGTCCACCAGACTGGACGCTTGCCCTTGGTACAAAGAGTCTTTGTTTTGCTTGGGATTGCCTTATCCATGCAGTCCTGCAGGTGCTGGTAGAAGGCATTTGTAAGTGATTCAGCGGCTTGAGTACTGTTTTCCGCTGGCTCGGGGCCTTAAAGGAGACCACACTAGTCTTTAGAAGTGTGAAGTCGGCTTTGAGAAGTTTTACTGTGGTCTTTTTATTTCAGGTGGGGTGGGATGAGGACCTCCAGCAAGATTAGTTTGTGATCTGATCTCACCAGTGAGGGTATACTTCGGTGTTGAACATTGTGCTCCCATGTTCGTGATGATGAGATCAAGTATGTTTTCTCCTCTTGTGGGGATGGTGACTAGTTGTTCCATGGCATTTGAGTTTATGAATTCCAGGAACTTTTGGGCTAGGGTGTTTGGGCTTGAGTAGTGTTCCCAGTCTATATTAGGGTAATTGAAATCACCTAGTATGATGGTGTTTGGAGATACATTTATCCCCTCCAGTGTTTTCAGGAAAGCCATGTGAGGTTCCTGAGTTTGTGAGGGTGGCCTGTAACATGCTACAATTTGCAGAGCAGTCTTGCCTATGGTTAATTGCACCTGGATGGTCTCCGATGCATCGTGCGTTGCCACCAGTCTTGAGGTGTGGGTGTCCTTGATGAATATGGATACCCCCCCTCCTTTCTTGGTATTGTCCGGATTTTGGGGCCGGAACGCATGGTATGAGATAAAACCTGTTAGTGCTGGGGTGCTCTCAGGAGCCTTGAACCAGGTTTCTGTCACAGCACAGACATCAATAATCTCCATACTGAGAAGGGCCTCGAGTGCGTGCATTTTGAGATTTAGACTTCTGGCATTGAGCAGCATTACCCTTAGTTTTTTTCTTTTTTGTGTTCTAGGGTGGTAGGTTTAGAATTTGAGCCTTGCCTAAAAAAGGCACTATGGGGGTGGCAAGAGCCTTTGCCAATATCCGGAATCCCAAGGGTGACAGGTGCAAGCCGTCCCTTGCGAAGCAGCGTGGCTTGTCCAGCATGTCATCCCAGGCAGACAGACATTGGATCCCCTTTGAATGACACCAGAGTTTAAGCCAATTGTTAAAGCTGATCATCTTATCTCTGTATTGTGGCATCATTCTTGGTGAAGGTAGGATACTGCTCAAGGTCAGGGTCATACCTGCCTGGGCTACATAATCAGAGAGCTCCTCAATGTCTCTTTTCATGTAGTCCAAGGAGGTACGTCTCAGGTCGTTTACACCAGCGTGGACAATGACTGAGTCGTATTTGTACCTGCTGTTGAGAGACCTGAGTGCTTGCGTTATGTGGCGGATTCTAGCGCCTGACAGGCAGCTTACTGTAACTCTCTCCTTACTCAGTCTGGTGAGCGGGACGTCAGTGTGTCTGACTATGGAGTCACCAATGACTAGTGTGTCTGGCATTGTGTTTGGCCTTAAGGGCTGTGACTGTTTGACACCCTGACTGTGAGGTCTATGTGTTGCAGGTGTTGTGTTCTGAGGTGGTGGTTGTTTGGGTGTCTGCTTTGGTGGCCTCTGCTGTCTTGGTAGATTTCTGATCAGAGCCTCCGAATATGTCTTTGTGTGTTTATGTGTATGATTTGAGGTTGTGATGGTACTATGTGAGACTGGGTCTATAGTGTGTGTGGTAACCTTCTCCTCCTGTCTGGTCTTGCCAGTCCTAAGTTGAGAGAGCTCAGCCTCCAGTTTGGCCGTATAGTTGCATCTCTCGCATGTATTTGTGTTTTGTGGGAGGAGGAGAGGGTTGTCTGTGTACATGAGGCAATTGTAACATTGCCTCAATATTCCCAGGTTCACCAGCTGAGCAGGAGAGGATACTAGCAACTGATTCCTTGACATGCTAGAAGAAATAGACAAAAAACTTTAAAAAGAGATTCCGGGGGATGTGGGTGTCCGAGAAATGGGGTTCACCTTTTTGGGGTACTATCTATAACAAGAGTGCTGTATCTCGGTGATAAGTACTGTAGGAGCAAGTGCTAGGTTTGACAGATACAGAATAGGCTACTCAGAGTCAGGTAGAGATGATCTATTTAGTTATAGGATATGCTGATTAGATCAGTAGTATAGTTCTGGACTCCTCTAATACTTCTGTTATAAGACAGACTCACTCAGAGTCAGGCAAGCATGATGGCTAGAGGGGCAGATGCACAAATGAAGTGTTGTACTAACTCCCCTGTGTTTAAGCTGTTTGGAACAGAAAATACAAAGTTCCAAAATACATCCTTTGTATTCCAAACTGTAGTATCATTAGGGAAAGAGTTTTTTATACAGTAATGTGCGGGTTTAGAGTTAGTGTCAGGGAGGAGGTTAGGGTCAGAGTTATGTTTAGGGTTATAGTTAGCAGACACAAGAAACCTTGACCCTAACCCCAACCCTGCACATTACCTTACAAATCTTTTCCCTGACATTATCACTAAACAAGACACTCCCACGTGCTACTCATACAGTACACACATGCACACACATGCTACTCATACAGCACACACATGCACACACATGCTACTCATACAGCACACACATGCTACTCATACAGTACACACATGCACACACATGCTACTCATACAATACTCACATGCACACACATGCTACTCATACAGGACACACATGCAACTCATACAGTACACACATGTACACACATGCTACTCATACAGTACACATATGCCCAACACTAAATCTATCCCCTTATCTAACACTTAGCCTTAACTTGAACCTGCAAACATACACTCTCACCCTTAATGTCAAAATTATGAGTATATATATATATATATATATATATATATATGAAAGTTTCTGCATTAACACGCATACCTACTTATCTTAATCCACAGCACATCCCATATATACGACACTAGTGAGTGAGTCAAACCAGACAAACCAACAAAACCAACGTTCGGTGTAGAAACACAACAGTTTAATGTGTTGATGAAATCAATGTTCAAGAAGCTAAAGTGCTTCCATATGTGCATAGATGGGTCCCCTACAGAAGACCAACAGCTCACAACACCGACACCCACATCGCTAACACCAAAAGCCCGACGCACGAAATACCGACAATGGGGAAACGGTAAGTCTCCATAGTGCGGAATGGAAATATTTCCATTCCTGCACTGTAGTGCGATCTCGGAGTTGGTATATTAAAGTTACTGGGGGGTGGAGCCTCCCATGGGGGGGGTGCAGGGCGTGCACCCCCTGCTAGCAGAAAAAAGGAAATGTTATTTTCCTTTTTTCTGCAGTAGCGCTGTTGTCAGTATTTTGTGTGTCGGACTTTTGGTGACAGCGATGTGGGTGTCGGTGTTGTGAGCTGTCGGTCTTCTGTAGGGGATCCATATAGATATATAGCTGATGATGCATTATGAAGGCCTTGAGTGCTGGTATGATGTGAATGGTATTATTTTAGAAACAGTATGGAATCTCGGGCTGTATTCATGGACATCTACATAGGATGAGAAGTATTCTCTGCTGAATTTGGCTGAGTTTTTCCGCTCAGCTGTAAGTCAGAGACATGCCTAATTAGCCAGCCACTGAACTCCATTTAAGTCATTCATGCAAACATCTAAAACTCGCCTCCTGTCCAGTTAGCATAAATACAGACAGGCATGATATCAGTAGACTGTGGTTGTCTAGCATTGAGCTGTGTTGCTAAAATCTGCTCCCTTAGTAAAACAACATTACTAATCTCACAAAATAGGTGCAAAGTGGCTGTGAACCACCACACACTCTTTTGTGCAAGTTGTATAGTAAGAGCATCAACAAATAGCCATACTACACAACTTCCATAGTAGGAACAATGTCCAACATGCACAGAGACCTAATTTATATGCACTGTACTGCCTGCCACTTTTGTGTGTGGCTTGGAAATTCTGTGATTGCTCAGCTGAGAGTTGTTGCACAGTAGTGGCAGTTTGTGAATCATTTTCTCCATTCATATTGTAAAAGGCCACACAAGGTGACCTATAATATGCAATACACAAAGCTGTAGGATTGCAATCCCTTATTTTCACCTAGACTTTACTGAAGGCATTCAAAGTATGCCTAAACCCCCTCAGTGTAGATATTAGTAATTCATCCTGAATGTAATGATATAAACAGAATTTTACACTATCATATTGGACTGACTGCAATGTTATAGAGGGGGCTATACGATGCTATAAAGGCAACTGTGAATCATACCTTTCAACTGTCCAGATTTGTGGTCATATTTTTGGTCTTTGCGTCATAAAATCTGTGGTTTTCTGGTAAATCACTGGAAAGATCTAAGGACTGAAGTCACTAAATAATGACATACATTTAAGTTTCAGACTTTAGAGCCTTCAGAAAATGTGTGTTAAAACAAACCCTGTTACTCTAGCAACTTTATAAATTAATAAGAGCAATATTTAAAATATGTCCTTATCTTTGGGCCTTTGTCCCCCATTTTGTCGGGCTTTGTCCAGATTTCTTGCACAAAGCGGTTGATAAGTATGCTGTGAATCCATAAGGTAAATAATTGGTGGGCTGCTTTCCTCAGTATGGCAATTTTCAGCCCCTTCAGTTATCTGCATTAAATAAATATTAATCACTCAACCTTGTCACAAGAAATCCAGTCTAGAAAATTTCATAACATGTTCCACCAACACAGCTCAGTAGCTGTGAAACTCTTTTTGTCTGAAATGTGGATAATATGTGGAAGGGGGCAGTGCATGTACATATTAATCATTTTATCAGTGTTGTTATGTTGCTCACATTTCTGAAGTCTGGTACACATAATGTATGTGTTTACATGGAAAGACACAGCATACAGGGTAGAAATGTGTGTATGTGTGAATGGCGCAATACAGCAGTAACATGTGAAGATTGTTTGTACAGAAGTGTGACTTAACTGGGTGTCAGCAATTTAAAGGGTCAATACAGTCACAGTGCACATACCACTATACTGATCAGAATGCTAATTTTATAGGCTTGTGTTACAGGTTTCTCAGTAGTGAAGGCATACATTGTGTCTCTGATTAAAATATGTTAGGTACAGTAAAGCATTTTGTATGAGGCAGGATGTATGTATAAAATAATCTATGTATAATATGACATATTCATGACACAACAGACCTGTGTAATAATCAGATGTGTATCTCCCAAAATGTGAACCTTAACCTTTATGTTAATGATGAACAGAGTGTACAAATTACTGTGAAAAAGAAACCAAGCCACATGGAAAATTTATTTATTATTTATTTATTACATTTGTTGACCAGGTATGTCCGATTGGGCCAGGGGCTCGTTTTCAGCAGAGGGCCGGGGAGAAAAGCTCCGCATAGATACAGAACAACAAAAGAAAGAAAGAAAAACAAATCATACTAACAGCAAAAAAACTAGTACAACTGAATTATTTTACAGCATCAAAAAACAGTGCAAGGCAAGATCCCGTTATCTAGTGGGTACCCAGGGGGAAACAACAGCAGTAAAGCACAAACAAGTAGAAGCAAATATAATACAATCTGCAGAACTGTACAATTACTGTGGTAGTAACAGCCAAGTAGTAGTAAATGTAATCAGTAGAACTGTACAATTACTGTGGTAGTAACAGCCAAGTAGTAGTAAATGTAATCAGTAGAACTGTACAATTACTGTGGTAGCAACAACCAAGTAGTAGTAAATGTAATCAGTAGAACTGTACAATTACTGTGGTAGCAACAACCAAGTAGTAGTAAATGTAATCAGTAGAACTGTACAATTACTGTGGTAGCAACAACCAAGTAGTAGTAAATGTAGTCAGTAGAACTGTACAATTACTGTTGTAGTAACAACCAAGTAGTAGTAAATGTAATCAGTAGAACTGTACAATTACTGTGGTAGCAACAACCAAGTAGTAGTAAATGTAATCAGTAGAACTGTACAATTACTGTGGTAGTAACAGCCAAGTAGTAGTAAATGTAGTCAGTAGAACTGTACAATTACTGTGGTAGCAACAACCAAGTAGTAGTAAATGTAATCAGTAGAACTGTACAATTACTGTGGTAGCAACAACCAAGTAGTAGTAAATGTAATCAGTAGAACTGTACAATTACTGTGGTAGCAACAACCAAGTAGTAGTAAATGTAGTCAGTAGAACTGTACAATTACTGTGGTAGCAACAACCAAGTAGTAGTAAATGTAATCAGTAGAACTGTACAATTACTGTGGTAGTAACAGCCAAGTAGTAGTAAATGTAATCAGTAGAACTGTACAATTACTGTGGTAGCAACAACCAAGTAGTAGTAAATGTAATCAGTAGAACTGTACAATTACTGTGGTAGCAACAACCAAGTAGTAGTAAATGTAATCAGTAGAACTGTACAATTACTGTTGTAGTAACAACCAAGTAGTAGTAAATGTAATCAGTAGAACTGTACAATTACTGTGGTAGCAACAACCAAGCAGTAGTAAATGTAGTCAGTAGAACTGTACAATTACTGTGGTAGTAACAGCCAAGTAGTAGTAAATGTAATCAGTAGAACTGTACAATTACTGTTGTAGTAACAACCAAGTAGTAGTAAATGTAATCAGTAGAACTGTACAATTACTGTGGTAGCAACAACCAAGCAGTAGTAAATGTAGTCAGTAGAACTGTACAATTACTGTGGTAGCAACAACCAAGTAGTAGTAAATGTAATCAGTAGAACTGTACAATTACTGTGGTAGTAACATAGTAGTAAATGTAATCAGTAGAACTGTACAATTACTGTGGTAGCAACAACCAAGTAGTAGTAAATGTAATCAGTAGAACTGTACAATTACTCTGGTAGTAACAACCAAGTAGTAGTAAATGTAATCAGTAGAACTGTACAATTACTGTTGTAGTAACAACCAAGTAGTAGTAAATGTAATCAGTAGAACTGTACAATTACTGTGGTAGCAACAACCAAGTAGTAGTAAATGTAGTCAGTAGAACTGTACAATTACTGTTGTAGTAACAACCAAGTAGTAGTAAATGTAATCAGTAGAACTGTACAATTACTGTGGTAGTAACAACCAAGTAGTAGTAATTGTAATCAGTAGAACTGTACAATTACTGTGGTAGTAACAACCAAGTAGTAGTAAATGTAATCAGTAGAACTGTACAATTACTGTGGTAGTAACAACCAAGTAGTAGTAAATGTATTCAGCAGAACTGTACAATTCCTGTGGTAGCAACAACCAAGTAGTAGTAAATGTAATCAGTAGAACTGTACAATTACTGTGGTAGCAACAATCAAGTAGTAGTAAATGTAGTCAGTAGAACTGTACAATTACTGTTGTAGTAACAACCAAGTAGTAGTAAATGTAATCAGTAGAACTGTACAATTACTGTGGTAGTAACAACCAAGTAGTAGTAATTGTAATCAGTAGAACTGTACAATTACTGTGGTAGTAACAACCAAGTAGTAGTAAATGTATTCAGTAGAACTGTACAATTCCTGTGGTAGCAACAACCAAGTAGTAGTAAATGTAATCAGTAGAACTGTACAATTACTGTGGTAGTAACAGCCAAGTAGTAGTAAATGTAATCAGTAGAACTGTATAATTACTGTGGTAGTAACAACCAAGTAGTAGTAAATGTAATACGTAGAACTGTATAATTACTGTGGTAGCAACAACCAAGTAGTAGTAAATGTAATCAGTAGAACTGTACAATTACTGTGATAGTAACAACCAAGTAGTAGTAAATGTAGTCAGTAGAACTGTACAATTACTGTGGTAGTAACAGCCAAGTAGTAGTAAATGTAGTTAGTAAAACTGTACAATTACTGTGGTAGCAACAACCAAGTAGTAGTAAATGTAATCAGTAGAACTGTACAATTACTGTGGTAGTAACAGCCAAGTAGTAGTAAATGTAATCAGTAGAACTGTACAATTACTGTGGTAGCAACAACCAAGTAGTAGTAAATGTAATCAGTAGAACTGTACAATTACTGTGGTAGTAACAACCAAGTAGTAGTAAATGTAATCAGTAGAACTGTACAATTACTGTGGTAGTAACAACCAAGTAGTAGTAAATGTATTCAGTAGAACTGTACAATTCCTGTGGTAGCAACAACCAAGTAGTAGTAAATGTAATCAGTAGAACTGTACAATTACTGTGGTAGTAACAACCAAGTAGTAGTAAATGTAATCAGTAGAACTGTATAATTACTGTGGTAGTAACAACCAAGTAGTAGTAAATGTAATCAGTAGAACTGTATAATTACTGTGGTAGCAACAAAGTAGTAGTAGTAAATGTAATCAGTAGAACTGTACAATTACTGTGTAGAAAGAGCAAACACTATACAGTATACAAGTTAAAGTTTATGACAGGGGTGTCAGAAGGTCAGGTGAGAAAGGAAAATGAGAGCGGGAAAGTAGATTAACCTGGGGAGTGGCAGGAGCATCGCCAGTGACTGGTAAATTTGTCCCTTTAGGAGGGATTTGAACTGGGCATGTACTGGATTTTTTGTTATTGTGTCTGGAAGGGTGTTCCAGAGTTTGGCTGTGCTGTGTAAATACAGGGAGTCACCATGATGGTTGTGGGAGTTTGATACCTTCAGTAGGACTTTGTTGGAAGATCTGGGGGATCTGCTATTAGTATTAGGCTGAACTAAAGACGAGATAGCAGGGAAGTTTTTGGGATGGAAGATTATTTTGTGGGCTAAGGATAGTTGATTGAGAAATAGAAGTTTGGGGAGTTTTAGCCAATTTAATATTGAAAGAGCTGAGCAATGGTGAGACCTTTAGTAGCGAATTTACCAATTTTATGGTAACATTATTCTAGAATGTTGAGGTCAGATTTTCTAAGGTTAGTAAAAATGAGAGAGCCGTAGAGAAGGGTAAATAGAAGGTGTGTGCAAGCAGTGGCTAGCCTGGCATTAGGGGTTAGGAATGGTTTGGCCCTATAAAGGGTGCCTAGTTTTATGTGGACTTTTTTCATGGTTTGGGCAAGATGCATGTCTAATTTGAGGTTGCCATCTATGGTAAGACCTAGAAGTTTAGTGTGGTTAGTAGGGGCAATTTTGGTACTGTTTGCAGAGATGATTGATGGAGGGAGATGGGAAGTCTTGGTTTTTTTGTTACTGAAAACTATGATTTTGGTTTTGTTGGGATTTAAAATGAGTTGGTGTTGGGAGAGGTAGATTTCAATGTCCTGAAAAGAAGATTTATTTATTTATTTTATTTATTTTACATTTGTTGACTGGGCTAGTCTAACTGGATATATGCCCATTTTCAGTGGAGACCTGAGGAGATAAGCTCCAAGGCAGAAACAAAAAAACAACAAATAAATAACAGTCATATATACAATGCATATTACAGGTTAACACAGAATTTTCAGCAAGGGCAATTTTTACTCGGAGATTGTGGGGTGAGTGAGCTGAACAGATAAGGGTAGCATCATCTGCATACTGTACTATGGAGGCATGTTGGGTTACTGTACTGAGATTGTTTGTGAATATGATGAAGAGAAGTGGGCTGAGAATAGAACTTTGTGGTACACCCATGGAGATGGGGAGAAGGGGAGAGAGTTTTCACACTTTGTAGCCTGTTGACGGTTGGAAAGATAGCTGTGGAATCAAGTTAGTGAGGGTAAACTGAGGCCACAGGAAGATAGTCTGTTTAGTAGAAGCTAGTGGGATATGGTGTTGAAGACGTTAGACATGTCAAGAAATATGAAAGAGATATTGGCCTTCATTTATGAGATGGTGGATGGTGTTAGTGAAGGTTAGGAGGGCTGTGCTGGTACTGTGCTTTGGTCTGAAACCATGCTGAGAGTTGGAAAGGAGGTTATTGTTAAAGAAGTAGTTTATAAGTTGGTTGTGGATGCACTTTTCTAGAATTTTTGCGAGGGGGGAAAGTATGTCTATGGGAAGATAGTTGGTTAGTTCATTGGAGAGGACACCTTTGTGGAGAGGTGATACTTTCCAAATAAGTGGGACATAATGTTCTTTAATAGAGTGGTTGATCAGGATTGAAATAGGGTATGCAATTGAAGGGGCAGCAAGTTTTAGAAATTCATTTCAAATAACTTAGGTTCATAGTTACTTACTAGGTACTAGTAGTACTTACTAGGATAGTTAGAGCCTCCCATTGCCATGGTAGTTTTTAGCCCTTATATTTTGTGTACAAACAACCCTGAGATGGGCATAACAAGAATATGTTGAGAAGCAAGTTTCACACTAGCTTAATGCTCTGTGATACACTCCTATCCCTCCAATAATGTTACAGAAGAGAGTAAGACACTTATGATTGTTACCACAACAGTGTACAGTCGGTAAGGAGAGTGTACATGTTGTTGCGAATAACAAATTAAGCCCAAAGTATGTAACTCATCATTTTCAGCACAACAGTGTAATCCTGCACCATATTGCATACTGAGTTAAAGGATACAGGCAGTAATACAGACATTTTACTAAATATGAATGTTAGTGACTGGGCAGAAATTAAGCAAATTGATGGATTCCAAAGGAGCTTAAGGATAGCAGTCACTTAGGCTTCATTAAAACTTAATGGAAACACCTTCATTCTCAAATGGACCATAGAGTTTAGCAAGTCATTAGATGCTAAGAATTCAACTAGGCGGCTGGTCCGGGATCCAAGCCATGGTAGTTGCATCTAAAACTAAAACTACTTCTGTGACCTCCTCATAGCTGACATTAGAAACTTTATCCCAGTGGAATTGCAGGCATTCTTCAAATGAAACCTATTTAGCCCGTTTGTTTAATCCCACTTTTGAGGCTTAACCTATGCCTTGTGTATAGCACACATCATTGTTTTATATTGCTTTGTTTTATTTTATTGTTTTCCTTTTTATGATTTTATTATTTTATTTGTGTAGCGTATTTCGTTGTTTTATCACACTGGTGCTTATACATAGACATCTAAATAAATACGAATCTGAGTTTAGATCTGAGAAATCACACTACACTGTGGATGAGTGCAGGGGAAGGAAATGCCTGATGCTGGCAACCTTATCAACAAACATTTTATAGTTTCCTAACAGTGAGAGGTTAAAAAGGTAAGGCAAGTGGACTGAACAGCCTGTGAACCTCTCATGAGTAGTACAGCTGAATGTTTTGAAGCTGCATATGGTAAGCAGATGTACAAATTAGTGTGCATCAATCATGTTGCTGCAGATGCCAGCATTTACATAATAATACAGATGAATGGGATAAAACATGGTCAATGCACATCTGCTATAATACACCTCTGCAGATGTACAAATAACTCAGCTTTTGTTACACTGGTCCACCTTTACTTAGTACTTACACAACTTTCTAAAATATGTATTTGTGAAAATGACAGTAACAGGTGTGTAACCTTAAAAAGAGTATGTATGTATGCATGCCTGTCAAATGATAAAGTATGGATAATTAGGTTAGAAAAAAAGTCTTTCTCTAAAGTACCAAAATTACCTCACCAATGTCAACAGACGTCATGTCTAACCCAGCTTGGTGGGGGTTGTGCCCAGTCCCTCCATTTTCTAACCTGATTATCTCCTCCTTATATATATTTGGCCAAGCTTTTCTGCTTCTTAGGTAATATTTGATTATGAGATTGATGCCATAGAGTAATTCGCCTTCATTTAAGAAACCATGAGGCAACAACAAGGACCTACTTAGCTTCCTTTAACTGACATTTATCTGTACTTATAATGTAGAGATATGGACCTTGTCACAGAGGTTAAAAATAAAAGAAAAAGGTTTCCTGCTATGATTATGGAGGCATCCAACCAGTCCATTGGGAAGATAAGACCATTGTTATGGAAGTCCTCAGGAGCTCTATACTGCAACACACTGATGCTCATATATTCATAAATGACATCCATACTGCATGCCAACCTATCAAAATCTTTCAATACTCTGATGATTCATCTCAAGCATTACGTGCCAAATCTGTGAAATAGGCAACCTGCTTGTTACAACTGTTCTTCTCTATCATACAATGCTGGCCTTCTAAAAAGTCTTTCGGCTTTTCCCAGTTAGGGGTCGCCACAGTGGAACTATGGTCCGCTAATGATTGGCAGGGGATTTTTACGGTGCCAAGTTGACAGCCCAAAGCCCGACCTTCAAAGAAGGCACACCCATTCATGCATGCACCTACCTGCATGTCTTTAAATGTCACTCGACCGTGGGGAGGACATGCAGACTCCATACAGAAGGCGCTCCAGCCAAGAATCGAAGGGGAGAACCTCTTGCTGTGAGGCGACAATGCTAACTACTGCACCACCGTGGCTGACAATGTTGGCCTTCTAAATCTTGTAATTTCTCAATGCCATCAGAATGAAATCGATGTTCTTCTATAATTCCCAGATCTCTCCAAACTTTATGTCTGAATTCCTCAAAAGTTCCTTTGACAATGCACTTCCTGAACACATCAATAATAGAAAGTTACTGAGAATAATGATTAACCATCTTTTATGGTGTGGCCATTAAATATGAAAAATATTCCACACACAAAAAAAAAAAAAAAAAAAAAACTAACACCAGTTTTTATTTACAGAACAAGATAGCTTCTCTTGAGTTTGATTTTATTGTCAGGTCTTATTAATGCCTCACCTGTCCTCACAAATCCTTTTACAACTCAATGTGCTAAACTTTAACAATGCTATAATAAAACAGCAAATTTTGCTGCCAGTCTCCATAATACTATGCATTACTGTATTGCCCTTATATCTAGTGGGTAGCTAACGCTGCATCTTCCTTCTTCTCATTTAAAAACTATGTATGAGGTCATGTAGTACATTTTTATCCTGCCACAAAACATTGTCCTCACTGATTTACACCTGCCAGGAACCTAGGATCTAAAACTCTAACTCTGGATTCCCTGTTGAAATGTGAAGACTTGATAGTAAGACTCAAAATGATGGGAACAAGACTGAAAAAAGGGAACAGCAAGGATCAAACATTGCTTTTCTCCTTTAAATTTTTTTTTTTAAGGGAGACCAGGCCCCATGCGCCCCCAATTTAGGGAGAAAAACTCTCATACCTTCCGAGTTTAGACCAACTCAGAGATTACCACACCTTGCAGAAAAGACAATATTCTGACAAATAGCAGTCTTGGACTTCTAGGTTCTTAGGTTCTTAGGTTCATAGGTATGTACCGGGCTAGCTGCCCTTGTGGGCCATTTTAAGACTACCCAGTTTCCCTTTTTGTACTCAAATTAACCTGTCCCATTTGGTTAGAGATTGGCCTTACGCATCCCATGGGTGATAGTTGTATATTACCCCTAATGAGAATAACTGGGATCATAACATAGATGATTTGGCGAGACCCATACATGGGATAAAACATTTAGAAGCTGCTCCTGTCCATTGGTAGTACAGGGGGCATCGTTTAGATATTTTTTTTTTGTTTTCGGTCCATAGAGTTAAGTTGGTCTTGAATATGGATAGGTTTGAACTTTGAGGATAGGAGTCCGTTCCAGAGCAGTATTATCCTCTTCAAAAGATACCTATCCCTCCAAGTCATTCTGCTAATAATGAAGAAAAGGTTTAGATCCCTAGACAGAGTTCTGATGCCTTTTACTTTGTTGATTTGCAGTAAATCCGTCAGCACTGGGTTAAAGAATGCCTTGTATGACAGACAGAGGTAACCTCTGAGCAGTCTGTAGGATACCAAGTATAGTGACAGAGCTTTGAGTCAGTCCATATAGGACATATTGTTTAGGCCTTGTATCCTATTAATAAGATATCTCTGTGGGTATTCCAGTTGTTGCATCTGTCTGGACAGATATGTGCCAAAGGGGGCACTATATTCAATGATTGGCTTAATGTGGGTGGAGTTAAAAGTAACAATGATATCCCTAGATCTAGAAACAAGCCCTTTGTTTATAAGCTGTGCAATATAGAAGGACCTTCTTACAACAATGCACATGTGTTTGTCAAAGGTTAGGTCACTGTCCATATAAGTTCCCAAATTCTGAACAACTGGGTCAACAATTAGGGGTCAGCTTACCATATGTATGTCATGGTTTTCTGTCTTTCAGTCTCACTATTCTAGAATTCACACTAACAAATCACAGAATTTCAAATGGTTATCCTTAATCCGGCTAATATGGCTCATTTGTCAAACCAGCATAGTGATTTACTGTATCTGCTACTGGTAGCTAAACTACGGAAAGTCATCCCACCTTCAGAAAAATAGACATAAATTGCTAAGCAATTTAACCTTACATTACATACTAAATATCAGTCTCAACCATTCTGTAATTGTTCTATTGCCTACAATTCTTCTGTCACCATAAATCCCATAATTTACTATTACTTTCTGTCTCTGACATTGTACTGTTTTCCAGCTCAATTTTTCCCAGCCATTCATGTGATGTTCTCTCCCAACTGATTCAACTTCTGCTGTTGTTCAATACCATCTATTCTCCTCTGGGAACCATTACACCTCGTACCAAACTATATGCTGCTGGAACTCAAATATTGGTACAGAATGACTCAGAAATAGGGTCAGTGCTCTGATCCTGTAATGTTGTAAAATTGTCGGCATTCATTGTTCACACTATTGCTTCAATGTTGATTATTTTTACATTTGTGTAAACTGTACTTGTCCATATAGCATCGTAGGATCATAGGAGATTACTAGGTTATTGACCCGTAGGTCATTTTAAGCCTAGCTGTTTCAACCCAATGTAATACTGCCAAGATTGAAGAATCTTACAATGGATCTCAGATGATCTTCCCCATGAAACCATTCTTTTAGGTGACCTAAACACAGACTGGTTAGCTTGTAACTCCAACAACCCCACTAACCATATCAATCTCTATGACTTTACCCAACTCATTCAAGAACCCACTAGAGTAGATAAAAATCCCACAAACAATCAATCTTAGATTGGACATTAGTTAATTGCCCCAAGCAAAACTATCATACCAGATGTCTACCAGACAGCCTAAGTGATCATCTCCTCACATTCCTTCTACAAAAATGCACCAACCTTTCCAACCTCATAATTTTTAGACAAGTCAGAGATGACAGTAATCTAAATGTGCAGGATCTTAACCATATCCTAAGGCAAAGTAAATGGGACCCACTACTAACACTAAGTTTAGATCAAGCCATCGACTACTTTAACAGCACTTTCACTAACGTTCTCAATTCAATAACACCCATTAGGAGAATCAGGATCAAGGCAAACAATGCACCATGGCTAAGCAGGGACACAAGAGCCCTATAAAAGCTAGAGATAAGTCTTGGAAAGCCTTGAAGAGAGATAACACAAATGTATCCAAACAAAACTATCAGAGACTAAGAAATCAAGCAAAAAGACAAACCAAACTCGATAAACAGAACTATTTTCTTAACATCCAAAACAGGCACACAAGAGACCCCCAAAAGTTCTGGCATGCCATCAACTCCCTACTAAACCCAGGTAAAACAACCACTCCAGCTCCCACCACCAACAATAATATTAAAGATATTGCCTCCCAATTTAACCAGCACTTCACTGAAACCATCCTGTCTTTATCTTCTCAACTATCCAAAAATCACCATTCATGCACCCCAAACAAACCCCTTGATAATATCCCCTCCTTTACTCTCACCTGTCCCTACCACTACAATTAAAAAAAACTCCTCCAAAAACTTAAACCTACTACCCTTGCTGCTGACAACTTACCAGCCAGTTTCTTAAAAATAGCTGCTGACTCCTTATCTTACCCTGTTTCCATCCTTATTAACCGCTCCATACAGGAAACTATATCCCTCAGCTGTGGAAAGTATCATACATTATCCCTCTTCACAAAGGTGGGAATCTCTTACAGATTTTCTAACTACCATCCCATAGCCATCCTACCTCCCTTATCAAAAATACTTGAGAGGTGTATTCACTCTCAAGTTATGCAATTCCTGAACTCTAACAATCTCCTCTCATCCACACAACACGGCTTCCGGCAACACCATAGCACAACAACTGCTCTCCTCTCTTTTACAAATACAGTTAATCTACACAGAAACAACAACAACTTTGTATCAGCAATATTTCTAGACCTATCCAAGGCATTTGACATGGTATCACATACCATACTACTGTACTCCATGACCTCCCTATCCTTTGCCCCTTCCACTATAGCCTGGTTTAAAAGCTCTCTCTCAGATAAACAGCAATCTGTCCAATGGCACGGCAAATTATCTCCCCTACTTCCAGCCAGTATAGGCATTCCACAAGGTTCAATATTGGGCCCTCTACTCTTCTCCATATTTGCTAACAACCTTCATACCTCCACCCAACATGCCACACTTAAACAGTATGCAGATGTCTCCACTCTCATCTGCTCTGCACCAACACTCACTACTCTACAACAACTTACTCAGGAATCTTTTAACCTCAGTGGAAAGTTGGATTACCCAGATCCAACTCATCCTCAACCCCGACAAGACTAAATTACTCATATTCACTCCCAACAAAACTAAATCTACCCATCTACCTTTTACAATCACATCCAAAGGTGGTACTAACATCTCCCCCCACTGACCACACCAAACTCCTTGGCGTAGAAATTGACAAAAAGCTACTGTCTTGATGTCCATATTTCACAAACAATCAAAAAGGTCCACAGAAAATGGGAACACTATATAGACATAAAAAATTTCTATCTGATCAAACATGAATTACACTATCCCAAACACACCTACCGTCCACCCTTATGTACAACGCACTAATCCTTACCCAGACAAGAAAACAGGACCTTGACCGATTTGAGTCATGCTACAATACAATTGACAGATTTCCTAATAACCACCTTCAAAACCCACCACTGTCAGGCTTTACGAGATCTTAAATGGCTAGAACTTCCTCAGCTACTCAACTATCACAAATTAATACTTGCCTACAATATTGTGAAATATCCTAAAAAAATAAATCATTAAACCAACTTCTAACCCAGTACGTATCAAATTGCCCCCTCCACTCTTCTGACAAATCTCTCCTCTATATCTCTAAGGCCAACAACTCTGCAGGGAAAGCTCTGTTCTCCCACAACATAGCTAGAAACTGGAACAACCTTCCCCCCACTCTGACCTCTGTTCCTACAACTACACAGTTCAAAAACTCTCTCAAAGCACACCTAATGAATTCATGGCTATGTCCATGCATCACATAAAACCTCTATCTCTTCATAACAAACAAGTAGCTACACTATTATATTTTTGTTAATCTGCTACAGACTCAGGAATCTCTACTGCAAACCTCAAAATGTAACTTTCTCTATGTTTTAACCATGACCTGCTGTTTCTGTATTAATGTGCTTTGTGGCTGTTTATATATGTACCTTGCATTTTCATGTGCTAACCTATATTGTTACTTGCTGTGGAGCTTTTCTTCCCTGGGCCTCCGCTGTAAATGGACCTCTGTCCAGTCGGACTATTCCAGTAAACAAATGTAAAATTAATAAAAAATAATAAAAATAAGATTGCATTTAGTGATGACTGCCCATATCTAGGAGGGTTGTGGGCATTATCCCCGGTAAGAATTTACGGTGCCCCATCCACTCATCCAGGTTCTTCTTGAACAGTGTCATAGAGGTGCTCTGTTTCACATGAATTGCTAGTCAGTTCCAAATACATGGCAGTCTCTGGGAGATAAATCTGTCCCTCGAGCATGTCCTATTTAATTCACAAGCCATATTTAATCCTGGAATGGATAGCCTTAGACCCATTTGATTTACAGATATGCAGTAAGTTCATTAGGTTTGGGTCTTGGGTTGCTCTGTAGGCCATGCATAAGTCTCCCCTAAGAAGTCTATATGATATGGAGTATAGTGACAGGGATTTTACTCAGTCCATGTAAGACTCATACTTGAGGCCCTTGATCTTCTTTGTTAGAAGCCTCTGAGATCTCGCTAATTACTGTAGATGCTTAGCATGGTACATACCAAATGGGGCGTTATACTCAATTATGGGCAGGATAAGTGCCAAGTATAGGGGAATTATAACTTCTTTTGCTCTTGAGGGGATGCCTTTACTAATCAAGTGAGCTATGTGGAACGCTTTCCTTACAAAAGCAGACAGGAGGTGGTCGAGGTTATCCCAGGTCCCTTACCACTTCATGGATACTTAGGGTATTGTTATTAATTTGATAATGTGAAGGAAATTGTATGTGATGAAGGGAATGATGATGCATTTGCATTCCGTTTGTTGAGACTGTAACGAATACACCAGTCGTTGGTCTGTGTGAGACCATCCTGGAGTATACTGACATCATCTAGGGATTCAATGCTTGCATCTAGTTTGTAGTTGTCTGTAAACTTGGTCAGCCGCAACCCTTTAGGTTTGACCTGAACTTCTGAAAAGTATATTCCAAACAGTAGGGGTCCCAGCACTGACTCCTGTGGCACCTCACTGGTAACAGGTGTGCTGGCTGATGTAGAGTCACCCACTTTGACAGTGTGTGTCCAGTTTGTGACCCAGTTGGCAACTCATATTACAATGAAGGGTTTACATTCAGTTTGCTAAGTTTATTGGTAATGCCTGAATGTGGGATTGTCTTGAAAGCATTTGCCAAGTCAAGGTATGCTGTGTGCGCAGATCTGCCCGCATCAATGGCCTTGGTCACACTTTCAAAGAAATCCTCCAGGTTTAACGGGCAGGATCTGCCCTTCACGAAGCAGAATTGGGTAGATTCCAGGGTTTGTTCAGAGTTCACCTATGTCTTTATTTATGAGGTCCATAATGATATGTTCCATGGCCTTACAGATGAGGCTGGTCAGGCTTATGAGTCTGCAATTCCCCGGGTCTGTTGCTAGGCCACCTTTGTGGAGGGGAATAACTGTAGCTGTTCTCCATTCCACAAGAACAAAGCCTGTGGTTAGGCTATGATTGAAAAGGGTACTTTGTGGTGATGCTAGTTCATATTTTAGCCTGTTTAGAAGACAGCATGGGATGTCATATGGTCCCATAGAGGCCATGTTCTTTGCCTTGGACAGGGCTTTGAGGACTTGCTCTTCAGATTTGTAAGGTGGGGGGGTTGGGGGAGGGTTAGTTTTAAATTAGGAGTAGATAAGGGGGTTAAATTTTCACCAACCCTATCTGTTAGCAGGTTCCCTATCTCTGTGGGGTCAGTGTGTGTGATACCGTTGGCCACCAGTTCTGCACATGCTTGGGTCCTACACTTTAGGTTACATACATAGCTATAAAAGGCCTTATGGTTATCCTTGGCAGTACTTGCTAGGTTTCTGTCAAAGGAGCTCTTGGAGGATTTGACAAATTGTTTTATCTGCCGGTTAAGGCTGAGAATGGTGTTTTTCCATTGTTGAGTCCTTGTATTTGTTTTCTTGGACAGCAACCTTTTGCATTTATTGTAGAGTTTGTTGATGCTGGAAGTCCACCATGGCAGCTTGATTTTACTTGGGGCTCTAGCTTTGATTCTATCTGGTACAGCCGATTTTATACACTTATGCAAGTGATTGTACAAGACTTTAGTTTAAGCTTCAGTGTAGTTACCACTTTCAGCTTGGTGTGGGGCTTGGAATGCATTTATACCTTCACCCTTCAGGGTATAGTTTGCCTTGGTGAAGTTTTTTAGTCTGATTTCACCCTTTGTGAGTTCTGATGTTAGTGTCAGTTTAAAGGTGACTGATTTGTGGTCAGTTTTAACTAATGAGGGTCCAACATGTGCAGCAGTGTACCTGTTTGACTTGTTGGTGAGAACCAGATCTAGAATATTTGTTACTCTTATTGGGGTATGGACAGAAATTCACAAAGCCAAGGAAATTTTGTACTCACAAGTTTGGGCTAGAGTAGGTTTCCCAGATGATGGTGGGATAATTGAAATCCCCCATAACCAGTGTGTATGGTAAAATTTGGATTGTCTTCAGTTTTGTTAAGTAGGCTTCATGGGTGTCATGACCCAAGGAGAGGGACCTATAACTGGCTAGGACTTGAATGGGGGACTTACCCACCATAACCTGAACCTGGAGTAACTCCATGGAGTTGTCCAGTCTAACTAGACATGAGGTGAATTTATGAATGTTCCACCATTGCAAATACTTACTGTTTACTGTTATCTGTGGACTTTTTATATTAATTTCATACCAATTTTATATTTGTTGTATTGTAGTATATTGTATGTTCTTCTGACATTTATTTTACTTGTAACTTTTACTATCTACTGTAGCTTGATGTATTTAATGGTTTTCCCAAAGCTTCTGCTGAAAATGGGTTCTGCACAGTTGGATTTTATCTTATTAGATGCAAATGCAGAAGGAATGAATGACTGAATAACTCCTCCTACTTTTTCTTGTGTTTATGAGGAACATGCTACTGTGACCATGACTGACTGTTCCCCTTCCTTAAACTCTGACTGTGAACCTTTCCTCACAATCTTCATCTTCTCCCCCACAGTGCATCTCCCTAGTAAACACAATAAACTGTTTTTAATGAAAGGAGTTTGTCATCTCTAGCCAAAAGATATAGAAAAAATGATGAGTCTATCAGATTTTTATGTTTATGGCACTTTTCTGAATGGCTTAAAAGGTAATAGTCAGAACCTGGAATAGCAACCAAGAGCACCAGAAAATGGCTGATGTATATGGTGTACATCAGTAGACAGGATTTATATAATACTCCAGAAGCAGAATCTGTTATTATCTTCCTTTCAACATCATCTCAAAATATGGTTCATTCATGAATATAGTTCCTAAAAAACAGAGTACATGTCATTTTACATTCTACTATGGAAGGATGCACTTCAAAAAAACACAGTGGTATTTCATAAATGTCAGGACTCAATTCACAAATCCCTTAGAGAAACATACATTTCTGTACCTCAATATATGAAAAAAAAAAATAACTATGATGGACAAACTTAAGCAATCTCCATAGGAATAACTACTAAATCCAAAATAGATATAACATCTATCAAAAGATTCTTCAGATTAGGGTCGGGAGCACACATCAGTAATGCTAAGGGTAACTAGTTTCAAGAAGACAGGTCTATTCACATCACCCTGAAAGAAATGAAAGCAGATTTGTGTGGCAAGAACAACATTTCAAGCAATTTTTTCTCTGGACACCTTTAAATCAGGACGGGCAATACAAAAGTAATGCAATACATAAACAAGCAAGGGGGGACCAGATCCTTCCAACTTTGCAAAGAAACAATGCAAATTTAGAATCTAAATACGTACCACAGCTTACAAGTACCAGCAGTACATTTAATAGAATCAGCCAATTTAGAATCTGAATACGTACCACAGCTTACAAGTACCAGCAGTGCATTTAATAGAATCAGCCAATTTAGAATCTGAATACGTACCACAGCTTACAAGTACCAGCAGTACATTTAATAGAATCAGCCAATTTAGAATCTGAATACGTACCACAGCTTACAAGTACCAGCAGTACATTTAATAGAATCAGCCAATTTAGAATCTGAATACGTACCACAGCTTACAAGTACCAGCAGTACATTTAATAGAATCAGCCAATTTAGAATCTGAATACGTACCACAGCTTACAAGTACCAGCAGTGCATTTAATAGAATCAGCCATCATGCTCTTTAGGCAAAATAAAATCTGTAATTCACAGAAGAAAAACAGGTCCACAGAATTTAAAGACATTGCAACAGAGATGGGACAATTCAGAAGTATACTTTCTTGCCGAACATCTTAACAATCAACTCCAAACGTGTTCCCTTATTCGTTATCAGACAGCTTGGAGAATAGACAACTTTGTTTTTTCCTTGGACTCAAACTTTACTGAATATCATCATATCCTCTGATTCAAAATGTGCAGCTAAATTCAAAATAGAATAAGGCCCGTCTAATTCACTCTTGGCTTGTATAATCCTGGTTTTCTCTAATGATGCACCTGGTCTCTCTTAAAATCCTTACTGACAAAACAAGATGGTGTTAATGAGATGCTGCCAATTAATAGAGGATGGAGACTAAATGATGAAATTTTAATTTCTAGCAGTGATTCTTTCTCCACTCAAATTTGAAACACTTGAAAAGAAAAATGAAGGTCTAATATAAGGTGCTGTTATCCACAGAACTGGAAACTATTTATTTGTTGGACTGCAACACAGGGCCTACATAATTTGAAGTGTTATGTCCCAATACACTTTGCAACTTGTTGCAGTTAAATTTTGCTCATGCATCATCAAGGTGCATCCTTCTCAAGTTTCTGCTTGTGTTCCACATGTAGCAACAAATCCATCAGTTATTTCCTCCCTAAAAATAGTCTGTTAATTAGTGTTACAAAAATACATATTCTCACCAGTTGCTGTATTAATTTTATATAGAAAACGGTGACCTACCTCCTTTTCAATTAGTAGCAATCACCAGTTGTAAAATAATTCTCCAGGAAAACATTTTAGAAGCTATTACTTGTAGAAGAAAAATTGCAGAGTTACAAACCGTCATCCAGTGTTTCATAACGAAAGGTCAATTTTGAAAACTAATCTTTTCTTCCTGCCAGAATGAGTTTCAGCAATATCTTTAAATCAGAAAGTTCAGTTACCAGTCTTTTATCCATGCCAGCAGAATGCAGGAAACATGACTTTCATATATTCTAAATCTGCATAGACAACTCCGCTACTATTCCAGGAGGACACACCAGATGCTTGTCTCCTTCAAAGCTAAGTGCCTGGCCATGCGTATCAGCTTTTTCTGTAGTAAGGACTTCCAGCATATTAGAGCATATTTCAGTCAGCTAGCAGCAACTTCAGCAGCTAGATTCATTAATGTTTCTGCACAAGAAGCCATTGACTAATCAAAAACGCCCCAACATGTACCAAACATTACAAGCTGAAGACACAGTCTAGGAGTAGAACAGGGTTTGGCATGGCTGTGCTACAGGGAATCCATCAACTTTGGCATGGCTGTGCTGCAGGGAATCCATCAACTGTCTACATCGCACAGCTGTTGGAGTACCACTTGGCTGTTGTGTCTTTTGGCTTTTCCCGGTTAGGGGTCGCCACAGCGGAACTCCGATCCGCTAATGATTGGCAGTAGATTTTTACGTGCCAAGTTGCCAGCCCTGATGCACAACCTTCAATGAAGGTACACCCATTCATGCATGTGTCCACACAGAAGACGCTTTAGCTGAGAATCGAACAGGACAACGTCTTACTGTGAGGCGACAATGCTATTGCAGCACCACCACCGCAGCTTTGGAGTACCACTTGGTAATCTAGTTAAATGTTATCAATTGCTATTACAGTGGCCTTCCCTAAGGCAATAATATAGTTGTGTAAGATGTTATTATTTACTATTACAGTGGCCTTCCCTAAGGCAACAATATAGCTGTGTAAGATGGTTACCACATCAGCAGATCTTTGAAGAGAGGTTATTCCAACAGTAAACTGCTCCCTCTCCACTCCCTGTGGGATTTGTATATGATTTACTTATGACTGTTTCCTTCTGATGTGTTTGCCAGTTTTGTTGTAGGAGTTGTTTTTAGAAGTTGGCATCACTAAATACTGGGAACTTGTCTACAGCAAACACAATTCACTGTGATGGCCCTATTTAGCTCAAGAACGCAAAAGAGTACATGGCAGTGCTGGACATGCTCATAAAAGTGTTTTGTTCACCTATATAGGTATATTTGAAGGGGTGCTTGTTGAAATTCTAAAGGACCATAGCTGTATTTCTTCAAACAGACACTATGAACTTTAAAGAATATGTACACAAAGTCTGAGGATGCAGCACCTAGGAAAACTTCCCCTACTGCAAGTTTGATGGATCTCAGAGTTGGTTTATATAAATGGTAGGATCAGGCTAAATGCTTCAATGGCATAACAGCAATGTTTGATTTTTTTTTTGTTTTATTTAATTATTTTTAATTTGTTGGTCCCCTGCTATGATGACTAGCTGCTGACAGTTGCTCTTCTGCACTCCCCCTGAGGTGTCCTGGCCCTTAGTCCTCCTCCTGACTTCATGGATTTTTATGCGTCCTTCATTTCCCCTGAGAATGGGGACAGGCAATGACACATAAATGTGCACAAATAGCACGGCCACTCATGAAGTGTTGAAATTCTCCCTCTCTTCTGGGCATACAATTTTGTAAGGGGCAACTCTAGTAGACAGCTGCATTATGCTACAGAAAAAACCTTGCCTTCCCCACCAAAATAGGTGAGCTGGCCAGTGGCTGCTCAAACCTACACTCCCTGCCTGCTCCCAGCTGGCATTTACTAGTCAATCTCACATTGTCAGCATCGCAAGTGCACAAGCTATCAAGCAAGCTTTGACAGTTTTTTGAATCACCCTTTAATTTTTTAACATTCACGACTCAGACTTTTGAGTTTCACACTTATGGAAGGTATGTATGAGACCAGGATTGATTGTTAGAGAGAAGAGTAGTACAGCTGATGTACAATCTTGTCATATAAAGAAAAGAGTAGATGGGTGCATAGTAACACAGGAATGTAGGAACAAGACTGAGCAAGTGATACTGGAGACCATAAAATGCATAACTGTACACTCACTTAAGTAGGCTCACTTAAAAGTTATTGCCACGTTTTTAAGCAATTAACAGTAGCCACACCCCAAAACAGGGCTGGTGTAAGTTTATGTTTACAAATCCAGTGACCAAGGCCAGCCCAGCCAAATCAGTACTTAACTTTGACCTGTAGTGCTAACGTATTCCACAGGCTGGAACCCCTCGTTCCAGAGGACATTGCTTTGTTTCCTGGTGTAGATATAGATCCCAATGTGGGTATCTGCAGAGCCACCAGTTTTGTGAAGAATAGGAGGTCATATACAACTGGGTCTTTCATGGCTCAAAAAGTGAGGCACAAGTCACCTTAAAGCAGTCAACAGGACACAGAGTATAAGGAGACTAATGCTGATATATTAGGATAACTGAAGTGTTTCAGGTCTTTTATTTTTTTTGGTTAAAAATCTTTTGGACCTTTTAAGTTGAGCAATATGTATGGATTTCTACATATGAAAGGGGAGAATGTATTCAGTAATGGGTCTGATAAGAGATGAGTACCATAGTAGGAAGACTTCTTTGGAGGCTCCCTATTAAAATGTCAGTACTTGCTGAGTGCCGACAATCCAGGTAAAATGGTTGAAATACCAGGAAAAGAATGAATATTGAAGATTGCTCTTCTCCTTTGTACTTTTTTTTGCAGCCCCCCCCTTCGCACCCTGAACTTATATATACCGACTCCAAGATTGCAATACATCAGAGAAAAGGGAATATTCTCAGAAATGGCCATCTCAGCTTAGTAAATGTAAGTCTGTTTATTTGGCCATTCAGCATCTGTGCTTTAGGACTCTCTGTTGTGGATTATGACATTTCAAGTGGTTAATCATTCTTTGGATCTTGAAGATATTCTCTTGGAAATTAAATGGGCTAGATAGAATGATTTCCTGACTATGGTAAAAACATGATGATAAAATGTGAGAGAGGTTCCCAAATAAGAACCCAGGTTTCTTATGACCATAATTCACTGAATAAGAGTGCACTTATGAGGTGAGAGCAGATTTTTTTGCTAAATGCTACTATGCTGTACTTTGCATTAGTGTGAAACTGTTTTCATTACACCATATTTGTGTATATTCCAGATGTTGCTGGAGCTGTTTTTCATTACACCATATTTGTAAATATCTGTCAGAAATCCGCTCTGGATGTAAAAATAATGCACTAGCCAAACACCTTTCTCTTCATAAAAGACACACAGGTTTTAAGCTCCAGATCCTGGATCGCATAGACATGGGTGATCTTGAAGGAGACATCCCGAATATTCTGGAGAAACATGAACTCATATGGCAATTAAAGCTGAACTCTTTTAGAAAGCCTGGACTAAACTACTACTGTTCAATTAAAAGTGCACTGGAACTTAGAAAATTGCCACATTGTTTACATGACTAATTGTATTTTATTTTAGTGTATTTTATTTTATTTTTTTCTACAAATTGGTTTTAAATATCATTTTAAATCATTTGAAATTTAAGTGTATATTTTGTTTCCATCATACATATATATATATATATATATATATATATATATATATATATATATATATATATATATATATATATATATTTTTTTTTTTTTTTTCTGGTTCTCTTTTTTCCACTTTATTCAAAATGATGGTAATAACAATACTAACTAATTATACAATTATATAGGTTTTTAGGGTTCTTGTACACAGACCTGAAGAAGTCTAGAAGGACGAAAGCGATCTTTGTTAACAATAGGTTATGAAAATAGAAACTGATTTTACATGCAAAATGTATATGTATATATTTATATATAATTTTTGATCACAAAATGAACTAAGGTTGATATATTTTCAGCCATGTAGTATATTGCCTTGTATAAAATCACAGACTTAATAATCTACTTAATAATTTGGTTAAATAAGATGTACCATTAAAGTACATTAGGGCTATATATTATTATGACAGCTACTAGGTAGGGCAGGACCAGCTCGAATGTCACACTGATGGGGAAGGGATGTGAATTTAACATGTGTACCAATAACACTTTGTTTTACAGCGCAATAAACCACTCCCATGCCTGATAAAAAAGTATATATATATTTAGAAAGCTTGTGAGGAAATTATTACTCTATTTTTGTTTTACTTGGATCGCTTGTCTGTGTACTTAATAAAGGATTTTCGACTGGAAACAGACTGCCTGCCTTGCTTGGATTACTTTCGAATACTTAGTAATGCTGTAGAATTATATATTTTCTATTATTACTTTTTGACTTGACGAGTTTATGTTTGCTACTTCTACTACTATTGTCTGATCTGATTAATATACAGTGATTAACTAGAAATATATGGACTGAAAATGTTCCACACAGAGAAGTTTCTTACACTGTTTTGTTTTTAGACCCACTACACTTTAGTGGGTTGTTTTGAGATTTCGAGGATACCACGGAGAGTACTTGTAAATATTATATATACGTACAGTATATACCTTCATATTTGTGTCTTTAATGTCTGTGGAAGTTTGAAGTTGCTTGGATTCGTCTTTGTTTATGAATGTTCATTATCATTTATTATTGTTACAAAATGTGAACAGAGCGTACAGTAAAAAATCCATATTATTATCTGAATGGCTCTACTTCACTTGACCTAAATTTCATTTGACTGACAACTCATTTGACTGACTCTCATTTCATTGAGAGCTTACAATGCTGAATTTCAACATACTAAATCTTAAACCATAGACAAGCACAATTAGAACACCAATAACTAACCCTTTCCAGAACTTATAAAGTACTTACTAACCCTCTTAACAGAAACGGGACAATGTACAACCAAACTAGATGGCCCCAACACTCCCCCCCCCAATTATATATACTAACGCCAGGATCGCACTACAGTTGGGAAAAGGGCATATACCTTTAACTTGCCTTACAGTACTCTACACACTGCCACTACTGCTGCCAGTGCACAAAACATTTGCCTAATTACTTTAGATACTTCCCATAAAAATGTAAAAAGAAAAACCCACATTTAGAAATACTACAACAATACTTTGTACATGACTATCAGAATTCTAACATTTTGCACTATAAGTTACAGTAATTCTTTTTATCAAAAACAATTCACAGGTGAAGGAAAACCCACAACAAGTCTATGTCCTACTTGTCAGTGAAACTGGTGTCAGTCAAATGGGTTTTAGGTCAAATGAAATTTAGGTCAAGTGAAGTAGAACCATTTCAATGCATATGTCTATAAGACATTAAAGGAAATTTTCATCCTAAAACTGAACTATATATATATATATATATATATATATATATATATATATATATATATATAGAGCTACATAAATATATGTGTGTGTGTGTGTGTGTGTGTGTGTGGATATATATGTGCATATTTCTTTATCTCATGATCTTTTATGAATTACTAATATAGCAGAAGCATTTAAATTATTTCTTAAGTTCTAATTTATTATATTATATTATATTATACCCAAAAATCAGCATCATGGGAGCTGCCATGCTGATGTGATTTTGTTTTTTAGTCTCTTTCTCCTCCTCTCAGTATGTAGTTTGGTTCCTTAAAATATGATGTGATCTAGGCATCATAAATGATTTTTCCCTTGATTTAGTTACAGAAATAGTGCTGTCAATCGCTCTCTTTTTAGATAGTTTGTAAAAACAGAGTTAGTGTTTCTTTTAAATTAATTACTTTTATTGGTACTTATTGTAAGCTAGCAAAAGCCACACATGGTCCAAGTATAACTTTATCAATACAAGAGCAAATTTGTTACAAGGTCAAAGCTGAGTTCTTATAAAAATGAACTCTTCCTCTGTCACACTCTTGCCAGGTGATAAAGTTGTCATCTCTCCTCATTCATGAGGAGTTGACAGTTGTCACTTCAAACTGGCAGTAATACGGATGACAGCTGCCCATAGTCTTTGATACTGCATTTACTTTTGCAGTAAATTTCATTCCTGCTCTTCGTATAAAGATGTATCTAACAAATAACTCTTTAGAAAATAGCTTTAGTTTAGCTGTTTATAGCATTCTACTGACAGCAGTCTCTATGCTGTCAGTAGAGTGCTATAAACAGGTAAACTAAAGTTATTTTCTAAAGAGTTATTTGTTAGATACATCTTTATATGAAGAACAGGAATGAAATTTACTGCAAAAGTAAATGCAGTATCAGAGACTATAAGCGGCTAGGTTAGCGTTGCCGCCTCACAGCAAGAGGTTCTCTGGTTCAATCCTCAGCTGGAGTGCCTTCTGTGCGGAGTCTGCATGTTCTCCCTGTGGTTGCGTGGGTTTCCTCCCATATCCCAAAGACATGCTGTAGGTAGAGTGGACACTCTAAATTGGCCCTAGGCGGGAATGCGTGCATGTGTCTGACTTCTGTGGAAGGTTGGGTGCCCGGCTGGCAACTCAACACCGTAAAACTCCCCTGCCAATCATGAGCGGACAGATGATCCACTGTGGCGACCCCTAAACGGGAAGAGCCAAAAGAAGAAGAAGAATAAGACTGACAGCATAGTCTCTGGATTTCAAACTGTGGGTAATGCCAACAGTGAAAACTGCAAAATGTCATCTCTCTGGCCTATGTCATGCAGACTGAGACAACTTCCTTTCTGAAACAACATGAGATTTGATTTGTGACAAGGAAATAAATTGAAACAAAAAACATTTTACTAATTTGTACAGTTACAAGCTCTTGCAAGGATGATTTCCACAAACAGCCAGTTTTAAAACAATGCATTTGTTAAATAGTCGTGTACGGATGACACATGCTGCAAATTTTTAAATCATTTGAAAACTGCCATTCACTACCCTTTAACTGACATGTACATAGCAGACCACAGAATGTGTCTTGTTGTCTTGTGGCCTCTATTATAAATCTTGGGTAGTTGTGGGTGTGGCTACATTGGTAGACTCAGTATGCAGACAGGATAGTATTATACTGTTCTGTATTTATAGGGAGGACTGAGACAGCTGATGAAAACTCTAGACATGCAAAGAAAAAATAGGAGACAGGTAAACCTATGTATTATGAACTGCTGTTCTAGTATTCTCTCTTCAGAGATTTATTTTTATAGTATTCTCTCTTCAGAGATTTATTTTTATAGTAAGTGTAGCTCAATGAGTGTGTATATACCAATAAGAAGTTATCCAAGGGCTTGCACAAGTGTATAAATACTGATCATGTGCAAGTCTGACTGCCATTTTGTAGTTAGCTGTTGAGATGTAAGCATGTATGTATGTAAGCTTTGTTTGTTGACTAGTATGTTCATATTTGCTAATGCTCCTATCCATAGTTCATAGGTTCATAGGTTCATACTAGGCTATCTGCCCTAGGACATTTATAAGCCTAGCCAGAATGTGTTTGGCTTTCGCCACCCATTTTAAATTTATTTTGCTATGCCCTTTTTCGAGGTTAGTATACTGTGCCTCTGTCTAACAGTGACACAGAAGTGATACCCGGGGTAAACCTACGATCTCCCATCCACTCATCAAGATTCTTCTTGAAGAGAGTCAACGAGGGACTCTGCCTAACCTGGATTGGGATTTTATTCCAGAGTGAAGGGAGCCTCTGGGTTATGAATCTGTCCCTCCAGCATGTCCTATTTATTTCAGTGCTGAGGTTCAAGTCTCTCGAGCACGTAGCTCGGTGGGATTTGAATTTCCTGAGGTGCAGCATGTCCATTAATTCCGGGTTGGACATGGCTTTATACGTCAGGCACAGATCATCTCTGAACAGGTGGTATGCCACTGAGTAGAGCTGGAGTTTCTTTAACCGGGCAGCATATGGCATCTGTTTGAGCCCTTTCATCCTCTTGGTGAGGTACTTTTGGGTTCTTTCCAGTTGCTGCAGGTGTCTGGTAAGGTACATCCCAAAAGGGGCATTGTACTCAATTATGGGCCTGATGAGGGATGAGTAAAGAGGCACGATGACCTCCCCTGATCTAGATGTGAATCCCTTCATGATTAGGTGGGCTATATAAAATGTTTTTCTAACCACTTTGGCCACGTGGTTGTCAAATGAGAGATTGCTATCAACTTGGGTCCCCAGGTCCCTAATTACTTCTTCTGTACTTAATGGATTACCACCTATGTGGTAATTTGTGGGCACTTTGTTTTTGCCAAAGGGATGACTATACACTTTTGGCATTTAGCTTGAGGCCATGGCTCTGGCACCAGTTGTCTGTTTCTATGAGGCCCTTTTGGAGGATGCTTGTGTCGGCTGGAGAGTCGATTATGGTGCCCAGTTTGCAGTCATCTGCGAACTTGGTCAGCCACAGTCCTTCCGTGTTGGCCTGTACCTCCGAGAAATATATACCGAACAAGAGAGGTCCCAGGACTGAGCCTTGTGGGACACCACTTGTAACTGATTTGGAGTCTGACATGGCTCCAGCAATTCTAACCATGTGGGTTCTGTCCTTGAGCCAGTTTGCAATCCATCTAGTGACATAGGGGTTTATATTTAAGCTGGTGAGCTTATCTATAATGCCCGAGTGGGGTATTGTATCGAAGGCTTTTGCGAGGTCCAGGTAGGCTGTGTGGACCACCTTCCCCTCGTCAATGGCCTTGGTGACTGTTTCAAAGAAATCAACCAGGTTTAAGAGGCAGGATCTGCCCTTAACAAAGCTGAACTGGGTAGGATCCAGTGTCTGTAGGTCCCCAATATCTTTATTTATGATGATCCTTTCCATAGCTTTGCAGACCAAGCTAGTCAGGCTTATGGGGCGATAGTTTCCAGGATCCGTTGAGGCACCACCTTTATGGAGAAGGACCACTGTTGCTGTACGCCACTCTTTGGGCACATATCCTGTAGTAAGGCTGAGATTGAACAGTAGTTTTATGTTTGGGTTTAGCTCTTCTTGGAGTTCATGTAGGCGCAGCCGGGACACTGTCTGGTCCCATTAATGCTGTGTTTTTGCTTTGGAGAGGGCGGCTCTTACCTGAGCATCTGAGATGTCAGGGGGGCAGCACTCTGATGGGATAGATATTTGCCCTTTTGGTGGGGAGGGGGGGAGAAGTTTGCGCTGAACCTGTCAGCTAGGATGTTGGCAATGTCTGTGGGTTCAGTGTATTTTTGCCATTTTGGACTAATTCTGAGCATATCTGGGAATTACCACCCAGGTTCCTAACATAACTAAAGAAAGCCTTGTGATTATCCTTAGTGTCCTGTGCAATTTTCTCTCGAAGCTGGCCTTAGACAATTTTATGAGTGCCCGTAGTTTTTGCTAATACTGATCAGTGATGCCTTCCCTTTTTGGGATTTTGCTCTATCATTTAGTAGCTTCCTCCTTCTATTGTATAGTTTGTTTATGGCTGGGGTCCACCAGACAGGACGTCTGCCTTTGGAGGATTGGGTCTTGGTTTTATTTGGGATCGCATGATCCATGCATTCCTGAAGGTGTTCATAGAATGCGTTTATAAAAGATTCTGTGGTCTGGGCCATATTTTCCACAGGCCCGGGGCTTTGAAGGATTCCACCTCGGTTTTGAGGAGTGTGAAATTTGCTTTAGAGAAGTTTTTCACTGTGGTTTTCTGGGCAGGGGGTGGGGTCGGGATGTGAATATCCAGTGAGATTAGTTTATGGTCTGATCTTACCAGTGAGGGATACACTTCTGGTCTGGAGCATAGAGTCCCCATGTTGGTGATGATCAGGTCCAGTATGTTTTCCACTCTTGTGGGAGTGGTAACAAGTTGTTCCATAGCATTTGAGTTTATAAATTCTAGGATCTGTTTGTATGTATTAAAGCATCAGAACAAAATCTCAAGCCTTCTTGTTTTATGTATTAGAAGAACAAGCAACATGGTGTCAGAAGTGGCATGTCTAAAGGACATGGTGCCAGAACCAACATATCTAGAAGGGCCTGAAGTCAGAACCAGCATACCAAAAGGGCATAGTTTACGACGACTTGGTGAAAACGATTAGAGGCACTTATCCAGCTGCTGGTGGAATATAGATGAGTGGAGCATCCTAAAATGTGCAAACTTCACAAAACCAGTCTGAAAAGAATTTCAGGTATTAAAACTTGCTCAGCACTATTTATTTTTGCATAATATGAAATGATGCATACAGAACATTCTAAATAATTTTCACACAAACAGATATGCACGATATTGATAAAAATATTTTAATTACTATGAAAATTGTTTGAAATAAAGTCTGAATTGCATAAGGCTGATAAAATAAAGGAAAACGACTGCATTTTTTCAAAGCATATGTATTTTTGATGTTTGCAGATGACATTCTGATCTGTAGTGAGAGTAGGGAACAGGTGGAGGAGACCCTGGAGAGGTGGAGATGTGTTCTAGAGAGAAGAGGAATGAAGGTCAGCAGGACTAAGACAGAATATATGTGTGTGAATGAGAGGGAGGATAGAGGAATGGTGAGGATGCAAGGAGTAGAGGTGGCGAATGTGGATGAGTTTAAATACTTGGGATCAATAGTTCAGAGCAATGGTGAGTGTGGAAGAGAGGTGAAGAAGAGAGTACAGGCAGGATGGAGTGGGTGGAGAAGAGTGTCAGGAGTGATTTGTGACAGACTGGTACCAGTAAGAGTGAAAGGGAAGGTCTGCAAGAGGGTAGTGAGACCAGCTATGTTATATGGGTTGGAGACAGTGGCACTGACAAAAAGGCAGGAGTTTGAGCTGGATGTGGCAGAGTTAAAGATGTTAAGATTTGCACTGGGTGTGATGAGGATGGACAGGATTAGGAATAAGTATATTAGAGGGTCAGCCCAGGTTGGAAGGTTTGGAGACAAAGCCAGAGAGGCACGATTACGTTGGTTTGCACATGTGGTGAGAAGGGATGCTGAGTATATTGGGAAAAGGATGCTAAGGATGAAGCTGACAAGTAACAGGAAAAGAGGAAGGCCTAAGATAAGGTTTATGGATGTGGTGAGAGAGGACATGCAAGTGGTTGGTGTGACAGAGCAAGATGCAGAGGACAGGAAGAAATGGAAACAGATGATCCGCTGTGGCGACCCCTAACGGGAACAGCTGAAAGAAGATGATGATGATGATGATGGTGATGATGATGATGATGATGATGATGATGATGATGATATGTATTTTTGTATTTAAGCAAAGATATCCGAGTTCTCAGAAGTGTATAAAGTGTTTGCATGTTTGTGCAGTGTTACAGTAAAGCTATTTCACAAAGTACAGCCATTACAAGGCATATTTTACAAATGACAGTATTTCAAAGTTTATTGTGCATTTGAATGTTGTTACAAGTTTACAGCACTGTTTGTTCGTAAGTAGTTACAAGGACCATATGTTCAGTGTGTTTGTGTGTACTTTGTGGGCATGACAGAATGATTTCAAAAACCCAATGCATTTGTGTTTGACAGTAATATGGCTGAGAACTGGAGAGTGTTTGAGCAAGAGTACACTATTTTCATACAGGCTGCGTTTTCTGATATAGATGTCGATACAAAGCCATTTATTCTGCTAATTTATCTGGGTCAGAAGCTATAGAAAAGGAATGTTCATTTGTGTATGCACCTGCTATCTATACCGGAGGGGGGAAAACCATCATATTGTTGAACTGGCTGAGTCAAGTGAGGACCCAGAATGCTTAAAACATAAATTTAGAGAAATGTGTACCCCCCAGACAAACATTAGAATGAAAAGGCACTTATTTCACACAAAGGGATCAAAAGCCTGGTGAAACTTTTGCAGAATATATAACTGACCTGAGAAATAATGCTACAATATGCAGAGTTGGTGACTTAAGGGATGAGTTGATAAAGGACAGACTTGTGTGTGGTATTAAAGATGATGTTGTGAGAAAGATTTTGCTTCATGACAGTGATTTAACTTTGAATAAGGCCATTGAGCTTAGTCAGATATAAGAGCTCAAAGAAAAGCACTTAAATATATTTACAAATGAGAACAGCTCCAGAAGGCACAGTGATAAAGCTCATGTTGATAGTATGCAGCACGTTATTAAGAGACACAGGCCTACGTATACAGCTTTAACCCCTGCAGCACTCACTGGTAAACCCCAGAACTTTCTAGCATATTCCAGACTTTGCACAGTCTCAGTGAAGCATAAGAGTGAGTCAGCAAAATCAAAGCATGGGCCCAAACCTGGTTTCATTGCCAACTATGGTGGAAGTCATGAATCTAAAAGGGAGAGATGTTTAGCTTTTGGTCAGCAATGCCACAAATGCAATAAATGGAATAATTTCCAAAGGTTTTGCAAATCAAAAGGCCCACATTCTTTTATTAAAAGGGAACATTTTAAGAAACGAGTTGATCAGTTAAACTGTGGCAATTCTACTCCTTATGTTGATGGTGTGTCAATGCTTCATGAAATGGTCAATGAGTAGATTTAAGGGCAAAGAATGAAGTATTTTGTTCTGTTTGTATAAATGGCAAACCCACAGAGCTCAAAGTTGACACAAGTTCCAAGAGCAATGTTATGTCAGCAGAAACATTTGCTAGAGTGTGTAAAAGTTACAGTTACTATCTGCATAATTACTTACCTTGGTAATCCATAGCTTGGGGTTTTAGGTCCTGCTCCATTTGCCCGTGCTATGCATGGGCTCACTTTGCCCCCCACCCTGCCACATCTACATTTATTTTAAGCTATAGCCACTCCCATAACCATCAACCTATCAGGTCAAAACTTAGAGTTAGAGCTTTTCTCCTCCACCATACAGCATCCTCCTACTTTCTATCCCACTACTGACCTGACACTGTCATGCTACTACCTAAGGTGATTACACTCCTTACCTGCATTCTTCTTGCACACCTTACATCCTACCAAGACTCCACAATAGTCACACTCAACTACCTTCACTGCACCCTCACTTCTACTTCCTTCCAACACCCACTCACTAATTACATTTCCCCTACCATCAAAAACTCCATCCCAATACACCCACTCAACTACCAAATACCTACTGCTTTTAAACAAAAAATATCCCTAAATATGACAGGTTATTTGCAAGCTTTATAAATCTAATGTTTATTACTCTGTCTAAATTAGCCCTCAGTGGGGATGTCAACCCGAACCCTTGTCCCACCATCACCAACCCCCCAAACACTCTCCCAAAGAACTGCCCCATCTCACTAATTACAACTAATAAAAAGCCATCTGACCTCCTCATCATGTGTCTAAACATCAGAAAGATATGGAATAAAACCCAAGACCTACATGCCAACATAAACTTATACTCTCCTGATATTCTCATCCTAATCGAAACCTGGCTCAAACCTCACATCAAAAGTGAGGAAATACTCCCCTCTGGCTACAACATCCTTCATGTAGGCAGACTATCCCAAAAAGGGGGTGGAGTAGCACTAATGTTTAAACACCACCTCAACATCCAAATTCTCAATAAATCTGCTCCTCAGATCGAGAATGAAGAAATCTTATATGCCAATCTCAAACTAAACCCAAATAAAACAATCAACATCACAGGGTGCTATTTCCCACCAGGCCAAAGCATATCTCCCCTTAGAAAACCTCCTGAACTGGGCCAACCATTTTCTACCCCAGGAAACCATAATCCTCAGTGACTTTAAAAATCAACTGGCTATCTTGTAGTAACAATCACCCAGTCCCCCACCTAAATCTACATGGTTTCTCTCAACTAATACAATCACCTACCCGTTTAAATAAAACCCCTAACAATCATACCATTCTCAACTGGATATTAGTCAACAAAGATCCTCACTCTTACATAGCTGGCTGTCTACCTGACAGCCTCAGTGACCATTCCTCAACATTCCTCCTAAGACATAATTTAAACAGTGTTAAGGCCATAAATCCAAAACAAGGCAAACTTTAACCCCACTCCTTTATCTCTTCCCTGCAAAAATGCAACTGGACTCCACTAAGTACCTCAATCTAGAAGAAGCCATCCACTTCTTCAAAAGCACCTTCCTAAACATCCTAAACACCCATGCCACCATAAGAAATGCCAGAGTCAAAACTCAGAACTCCCCCTGGCTACAAAAAGCACCAGGGTACTAATGAAAATCAGAGATAAGGCTTGGAAACACTGGCACCTAACAAAACCCCCCTTCTCTAGGCAATCTTTCCTTGAGTTGCGCAATAAGGTCAAAAAGCATATAAAATAGATAAAATCCTATACTATCAGTCCACCCTAAACTCTTCAAACCACAACCCTAAGCAGTCCTGGTCCACAATAAACTCCATCCTCCACCTGAGTAAAGTAGATAACCCCCTCCTACCATTCCTCCCTCCTCCAGCAGTATTAACGACTCCTTCAATAAACGCTTCACTAAAACCCCTCTATCATTAGCCAAACAGCACTACCCTCCCCCTACATCCAACCCAAATACTCTGCCCCCTTGCTTTTTCTTTCTCCTTCCTCCTATATAAAAAAAATTCTGTCAAAACCTAAGCCCACAAAACTAGCAGCTGACAATCTCCCCTCAGAATACCTAAAAGTAGCAGCTGATGCCCTAGCATATCCAGTTTCTATTTTAATTAACTGTTCCATATAAGAAAGCTATGTTCCCACTCTGTGGAAAATATATATCCACAAAGGCGGCTCATCCACTGATCTTTCCAATTACCGCCCCCTCGCCATCCTTTCTCCACTTTCCAAGATACTTGAGAAATGCATTAACTCTCAGGTCTTAGACTACTTCCTAGCTAATAACCTCATCTCCAGCACCCAACATGGCTTCAGGCCATATTACAGCACTACTACCACCTTGCTCTCTTTCACCAACACTACCCTTCATCATAAAAACAATGGCATGCTCTCAACTGCTTTATTTCTGGATCTATCAAAGACTTTTGACATGGTCTCACACAAAATACTACTCTCTGTACTCACTAACCTATCCTTTTCCCAATCAGCTACTGTTTGGTTCCATAGCTAACTGGCCGCCAACAATCAGTTGTTTGGAATGATAGCTATCTCCTTGACTTGCTGTTACACTCAGTGTTCCCCAAGGCTCCATCCTTGCCCCCCTACTATTCTACCTTTTCACCAATGGCCTACATACTGCCTCCAAGCATGCTTTTCTTATACAGTATGCAGATGACTCCACCCTCATCTGCTGTACCCCAACAATACCAGAACTCCAAAAGATCACACAGGAGTTATTTTCATCTGTTGAAAGCTGGTTATCCAATGCCCAGCTACTAATCAATCCAAACAAGACTAAACTCCTTATCTTCCTTGCAATGGAGCAAATATTTTCTGGGTATCCTTGTGCTATCATGGTAGATGACATACTAGCAGGAGGTCATGATGAAGCTGAACATGACAAACCTCAGAAAGGTTATAGGAAGGGCACATGAAGTAAATCTTAAGCTTAACCCACACAAATGCAAGTTCAGGCTACAAGAAGTTCCTTATGTTGGACCCTTGAAAGCATACAGCCATTCTTGAAATGCCAGCTCCAGACAATGTTCAGGCCCTGCAATTATGTTTGCATGTTCAAAGTTCCATTATTATGCTTATAGGAGACCTATCCAGGTTGAAACAGACCACCAACTATTAGTCACAATCTTGAGAAAGCCTATGCATTCAACCCCAGTCTGACTGCAGTGTATGATGCTGAGATTGCAAAAGTACTATTTCAATCCTGTCTACAAGAAAGGCAAACTTTTTTATCTTGCCGATACATTATCCAGATCACCCAGAAACACCACTGAACAGAATGACAATCAAGGTTCTCATTTGACTGATGATTTTGACGTCATGGAGGTGAGAAATTTTTCCTCCACAGGTTTTGATGAGCTGAGAGATCATACAGCCACAGATCCAGTTTTACAAAGGCTCAACCACTTTATCAATCAAGGATGGCCGTCAAAGCAATCTGGCTTACCTCAAGAACTGCAACCTTATTTTCCACACAAAGGTGAGATTTTGTCTGGATAAAGGTATCATTATGAAAGGTCCAAAAGTAATTTTTCCAAAGTCGTTGCAGCCAGAGTATATTACTATCTTACATCATGGTCACCCAGGAACCGAATCTACCAAAAGAAGAGTGAGAGAACTAGTATTGTGGCCTTCTATGTCACAAGACATTGAGCGAGCACTTTCTTCTTATTCCATGTGTAATAGTGCAAAACCACATTAACAGAAAGAGCCACTTCACCTTAATCAAATTCTGGAACTAGCTTGGTCAACAGTAGCCACTGATATCTTCGAGTGGAATGGTCAACATTACTTGGTGTTAGTAGACTCTTATTCCAACTGGTTCGAGATTGACCTACTTCTCAACCTTACCATCCAGTACTGCCATTACTAAGATGAAGCATCATATTGCTGCTCATGGAAGTCCACACAAAGTTATTTCTGACAATGGCATGCAGTTTACAAGCCAACAGTTCAAAAGATTTGCAGAAGAATGGGACTTTACTCATGTCACAAGTAGTCCAGACTTCCCACAATCAAATGGTTTGGCATAACGTGCAGTGCAAAGTGCAAAAACAGTTACTAGAGAAGTCAAAACAAGACAATAGTGATGATTTCCTGAATCTTTCGAATCTCAGAAATATTCCTCATGATAAACAACTTGGTTCACCTGTTCAGAGACCTCTGTCGAGACAAACCAGAACTGCATTAACAATCAGCAGTCAATTTTGGCTCCATGTGTCAAGCACAACAGATCAGTGAAAGCCAATCTATTGAAGAAATCGCCTATCCCAGATATCCTACTATGCTAAGACCAGTAAACCACTCAGTCCATTACAAGAGCGAAAAGTGGTAAGGATGCAAACATCCAAAGGTTATGATCAAATTGATGCCATGAAGAATATGAATATTGGTCTAGAGCCAAGATCGTACACTGTGGAATCAGAAGGAGCAACTTTTAGGTGTAATCAGAAACATTTCAGACTGGTGTACGAGCCTATGCCATGACACATAGTCTGTAAAAAAGATTCTATCTCAGAGTGAGTTGTCGGGTGTTCCAATTACTGCGGAAGTCCAAGAGAATATTCCCATTCCTGTGATTAATCCAGAAGTTCCTGATATGAGTTGTGCACCGCAGACTGTCCCTGTTGCTAAACTTGGTCCCAACTGTTATGTTATGAAATATAGGCGAATCTAAGCCCTGTAGCAGATATGAAGCAACTTGGACATAAACATTGTGTTCAAATGCATGTAGTAAAGCATGCCTAGCTGTGATACTATGAAAATAACACACCACCTGGAATGGTCAACGTCAACAATCGCCAAGTTTCAAATGCACTGAGCACTTTAAATATGTAATTGAAATACTTGAGCAATAATGAATTAACACAGCGGATTGGATGGTGACATTATTTAAACCCATTGTAGTAAAAATTAAATGTTCTGATGAAGTCTACGTATTGTTAGATGAAAACGCTTAACCTATGTGTCAGAAAAGTTTCACAGTTTTAAATATTTTGGTGTTTAATCAATAAATATAATTATTGGAACTCTCCGTGCCAGTGCATGTTTGATGCGAGAGCTGTGAATGGAATTTTGATCTAGCTGTGATACTGTTTTGCATACAGGGCAATCCTTTTAAGAGAGAGGATATAGATCAATGAGTGTATATATACCTTTAAGAAACTATACAAAGGCTTGCACAAGTGTATAAATACTGAGCACGTGCAAGTCTGACTGCCATTTTATAGTTAGCTGTTGAGATATAAGCATGTATGTATGAATGTATGTAAGCTCTGTTTGTTAACTAGTTCGTTAGTATTTACTGATGCTGCTATCCATCCTGATGTGTTTGTATGTATTAAAGCATCAGAACAAAACCCCAAGCCTTCTTGTTTTATGTATTAGAGACGAACAAGCAACAGTAAGTATCTTACATAACTATGTTTGGTTTGTTTCTTTCCGTACTGTGATTCAATGTGGCTACCCTCTGCTTGACACCTTTTGAATTTTATCTAACTTTCATTATTCACTTCTGGAGGAAAGGACCCCCTATATTTTACAACACATTAACAAATGTACAACAGACCATTTTACGTGTCACATGTATATACATGCATGCATTACCATTTCTGACATACAAGTGTAGTTGCGGGTATGTTCTTCTTCAGAAGATTTTGGTATTTATTTTGCTGGTTTATAAGGGCTTCTATTATGCCAGGAATAGGTAGTGAGACTCAGTTATATATAATCTTTCTGAGCCATAGTACATTTTCCTGCCACACTATCTATTCCAGTCACTTGTGGCATTGGAGTAAACTCAGGGGAGCTTAAGCATACTCTGCCTCCTTGTACTGCATCACAACAGGGCACAGAGTTTGTTTTTTTATTTCAGTGGCACAGCAGGATGGCAGATACTCTCTACAATGCTACATTAAGTCTTTTTGCATCTAGTCTATAGTACTCTAAACATCCTTCAATAGTCAGAGGAAAATGGACATGTGCTCTTTTCTTATTACTACTTGTCAAATATACCTGTAATTTGTGACAGGCAGAACGGAGTTTGAATCTCACCACTGCCACTAATATGATGGAGTAGCACAGGTTGTGGTGCCCAAATCTAGACAGCTGTGACCAATGCAATCAGGTAACAGGAGTTATAGAGCCCAAATCTGCACCAACACCACCACTCAAATAACTTACAGCAAATGTTCACTAGTGTCTTACGTTATGACCAACACCTGTTAAACCCAAATAAGTTGTACACTATCAACGCCAGAAAAGGACTATAATCAGTGACTCCCAGGATTTCACCCACTTCAGTCTGAGCCAAGTGCCTTCCCATATCATCTAACCAACTGTAACTAAAACTTAAGCAATTGCTTTTCATAAACATACATACTCACAATATTTCCTAGGAGAGATTACCAATACTTCTCCAGAGACAGAATTCCCTATCTGTATTTTTGATATGCTGCTTCCAATCAAATTGTTGATTTCATATCAAGACCTCAGTTACAGATTACTCTTTTAATGAGCCAACCAGCATTACATTACAACAGTTGATGGCCAAACAGTCTCTCTCTTCAAAAGAGTAGATAGCAGCTGTTACACCAATACTGTGAAGATATTGTTCACTAGAAATATGGACATCAGATACAACATTTGCCAAATAACCATATGAAAACTCTTTACTTTTACAATGGATCTGATTACACAAACAGAACAGTACTTCAGATGCAGAGAGAAAAGACAAGAAAATTACTTCTGACATGCCAGGCAAATAGCAGAAAAACTATCTGCATATGTAGTTGTTATTTTTCAAGTACTTATGTTTAATGACTGAAACCTGAGGGTATGAATTAAGTCCAAACTGTCGATAATCTAAGGATATTGATGTAGCTTCCTCTGCCATTTTGAATTACACAAGTCCAACTAATAGACCAAGTCAAACAGAAAGAGAAAGACAAAGAAAGGAAAAGCTCTGGTTATATATACCTCTTAGTGGTTAGACAAAGTTTAAAATGCCAAAATAATGATCTCAGATAAGAAGAAGGGAAAACAACAGCAGTGATAAAAAATATTTCATAAGTGATAGTCTAATGACCTCAAGATGTAAGCCCACTAATTCTATAATCAAGCATATTGATACAGCTTCCTCTGCAAGTTAAAATTCCCAAAATCAAAGTAATAGTCCCAGACAAACAGTACATAAGGGAGAGCAGCAACTCTGTTGATGTATGCTCTTCAGTGGCTAGACAAATTTTCAAAGACCAAAATAACAATCCCAGACAACAACAAGGAAAAACAACTACAGTGATTCAGATGCAGGACATTCAACTGGGACTAGAAAGAGTTGGAAAACAAATGGAATCTGTCTTTCCCATTGAAACAAGCTACAGAATGTCCAGCTAGCTCTTTTCATAAATATATAATGCATCTTATGAAGAAAGTAGTGAGTACATAATTCTAGATTGTTTCATATCATTAAAGGAGAGTAGTTCTATTATTTATACACCTAATGAAATAAACAACGTTTTACAGTTTTAAATCCAAGACAATGTGTATCATTTGACAGTCAACATAAATTAAATCTATTTAGAGATTAGGCACGTTGAATCATTGCCATGCCTTTCTGCACATTGCTTTATCATAACAGACTTGCCAAATCTGCTACTGAGCTACCTTTAATCAGCAGAAGGCATATCTGTAGCTCAAAAGTTTACAGCAGTGCTTAGATCTGCTGAAAATCCCACTAAATGTATTAGTTCTGCAAAGGATAATTTCACAGATCAGACCTCGTAGGAGTGATCTAAAAAGGAGGTTAGTAGACAATTATTTACAGTAGAGACATCTAAAAAGACTGAAGGACTGAACAAGAAGACAATGCCAGATATGGAACTTTAGATGTGGAATGGAGGAAGTTCCACCCTTAAATAAACCCACTTCGATGATGAATGTGACAAAAAGGCCACTGAACATTATTCTTCAGTCTGTGCAACAAGAAGGAAAGGAAAAAAACAGAAAGCAGTGCAAGGACAGCAGCTGACATGATCAAGCTGACTGTCCTCATATACAATAATTGTTAGGCATTATCCATAGCACTGACTCCTAGCTTAGAGCTTTGCTATCTTGTGATATGGGATGGTTGCTGAAATGCAGGGTGTTCTGTCCCACAGCTGGCATATTAAATAGTAGTCATCCGCTGATGATGATACTGTGAGATCTTCATGTGTGTGTGTGTGTGTGTGTGTGTGTGTGTGTGTGTGTGTGTGTGTGTGTGTGAACATAGTTGTGTTTGCATATTACCATATTACATAGTCATCTGCAGGTCCTGCTACTGTTATACATACAGTTATGTGTGTGTGTGTGTGTGTGTGTGTGTGTGTGTGTGTGTGTGTGTGTGTGTGTGTGTGTGTGTGTGTGTGTATGTGTCTACGAGCTGGTCTGTGTTTGTGAGCATAGTTGTGTTTGCATATTACATAGTATGCATCTGCAGTTGTTGCTACTGTGATACATACAGTTATGCGTGTGTGCATACGCGCATCTGTGTGTGAACATAGTTGTGCTGACATATTATATATTAGTCATCTGCAGGTGGTGCTACAATGAGACCTACAGTTCTGTGCGCACACACGTGTGTGTGACAGAATGTTTGATTTTTACTGTTCTGACACTGAATGTAAAAGAGCTCCATTCACAGAGCAAAAGGAGATCCATTGAACAGGTGTTGTAGATCTTTTGCACCTCATCTGCTCTGCCTGCAGGAGATAAAAATTAGTAAAAAGCATGTCCAATCACTGATGGTAATTTATATTATTGTTCAGGGATGTGGTTTAAATGTAATTAATTTAGCTGAAATAGGAGTGGCAATTCTGTGTAGGTAGTCTCTAGGCTGGGGAGAGGTTGATAAAACAGATGATTATATAACTTTGTATTAGTGAAATGTATTTAAACCTAATCAGGAAAGACAGGAATGTTTTTTTCATTAGCAAGCTAAATTAGTTTAATGATTGGTGGCAGAACTACAAGATATATATAATGGGTCAGTGTGTGCTCAGCAGCTAAAGCCCAGCTTTTGTGAAAAAAGGGTACCTGAGTATATGAGCTAGAATAAAAAGTAGGCAGAATTTGAGATTTTTGAACAGTCTAGATTTAAAAATAAATATAAACTTGTCAGTGTATGTCCATTGTGCAAGAAATGTTACTGAAGTTTTAAAGGTATGATCTAATATTTATTAGCAAATTAATCCATCAGTGCAGTCGGAGTTTTACTGTTTTTGTCAAAACTGTGGGGTTTTCCATAGTTTGTAACATGAAAGACGACCAGTGGAATAAGGGGCAAAGGATGGTGACATACGACAAGTGGGTGGTGCCAGATTGCCAGGAAAAAGTGAAAAGTGAGCCAATCCCAAGGAAAATAATGATGGGACAGTAAAATGACAAGGAAGGAACTACAGTACGAAGCATGATCTGACCAGTCATTTGACTGCGAGAGAGATATGGGATAACTGTTCACAGGGAGTGAACCATACGAGTTATCCACTGATAACATGCAGTATATCTACAACATTATGTTATGGCAAGAAGTCCAGATGTGATAAAGTGATGAGTTTGAATCACACATTGCATTTCTTTCAGTTTTGCATGTATTGGTGTTTGTTGTTTTAATATAATGTAGCAAGGTTAATGTCATGAAATTATTTTTTTTTTAACATTTTCATTTTTCTGATGTGTACCTGCTGGCCATCTGAGTCACCTGATATAATGAACATATTCCATGCACAGATCTTCTTCTGTGAAAAGGTGGCATGCTGTTTGAAAATGTCAGATTGTTCAATTGGTTTTATCACTCAGCAAAATGAGTATATTTATAGTTAAACTTTATTCCTGTTGCTGCCAAACCACCACTACTCCCCGATATATTCAGTATATTCCATCACATTGCCCCACCCCCACCTTTGCAGGATCTATATGAGAGAGAGAGAGAAAGCAATTGCATATTTTCTTCTCCTTGAATGGGATATGGCATGAAGTATCAGGCACGGGCACACATTGGGTGGTGTCCTTGCCATCAGTCAGAGATGTCAGACTTTTTTCTGATAGTTCTCTCACCAAGAAGCAGCATACATTTATTATGCCATTACACACATACAGAATTCATCAGATGTCCTTTGAGATATGGATGCTGCTATAGCTTACTTTACCTTACCTCTGACTTACACCACCCTATTTTTCTGAGCTGAGAAACATAGGAGGGGGGAGCCATGAATTTTTATTATATTTTTTCGTCTTAACTATACTCCCTTACTAGTTCCAAGGAATGGTAACCAGTAATTGTTAATAATGACCTTGGTGTACCTCAGCAGAAATTACTAGGGCTTCCCTGCAATGCCTTTCCCACATGTATGAGCACTGGACCACCCTCAGACTTGTCACAGTTCAGGCATGCAATACAAATGTCATTCTTGGCTGTGGTACATTATATTGATGATTGTTAAATTGACAGACTCTGTTAAACTTCATTAACTAAATATAACTTACTGTTCCTGGGGGAAGTGGTAAGCAAGCCCCACCACAACCCAATATTTTGTACCTCCTTACTTAGTATAGCATCCAAAGGTTGCATAACTCAAGTTCCTAACTTCAGAAATCATTTAAAAAAGTAGGAAATCTCATGGTTCCTTCTGTATCAACTGACTGTGATCTGATACGTATTGCTTTAATGACATGTCATCTGATACTTATTGCGTTAATGACATGTTATCTCACTTTTTTCATAACCTGCATCTTAATAAATTGTACAGTTTATTTTAATGATTTGTATACATTTGCCCTGTGTTTCAGTTGCTATGTTTTATCACATGGTTAACTCTGTTAAATCTGCAACTCAGATCATTTATTTCATATCTGTATTGTAATCATTTAAGACGTTATTTTTCTTTTGTTGTGTGCTTTATAGCAACTTAAACATAACACTTTCAATGTGTTTTTTATCCTTGTTTATTTGTTGAAAATATAAAATGATACTAGCCAAAAAAACTGACAAAACTGTCTGCTGATATAACAATCCTTGATAAAATATATGCTTACTATTAACTCGATATGTGAATTTTTATATCTCAGTTTCAGCAACAGTATATCCCTTGTACCTTTGTTGAGTGTATACCTGTATTTCATGCATGGTACCTTCACCCATTTATTTATTTGATAGCCAGGTAAGTCACCTGGCTGATGACTCTGTTCATCCACAACCTAGTCCAAAGGCATGCAAGTACTGAAAGTAAACAAAATCAGTTTTGAAAACTTTGTTCAAGTAAAAGTCTTATGAAATATTATCATGTAGAATGCAGGATGGCTTTAATATGTGAATACTTTTATGTAAAATGGCTTCAGCTCAAGTGGGTCCTGTGAAATGATTCTATAACATTCATGCAGTGACCATTTTTCTTGTTTTGTGCTCTGATGTGAGCACTCTTTGCAACAGAATTGAAAAGTTGCAGTTTTGTGAAGGATTAGGATAGCAAAGCTCCATGTACCCCTACTCACATGTTCTCCCTTTCCATTCACATGGGCAAAACTGCATTCCATATTACCCGTGCATTGTGTCCCTGTGCAAGTACAAGAAAGCAGTCTTCCATTTACACCAAATTCTTATGCTTATTTATTTATTTAACATTTGTTTAGCGGGAAAATCCAACTGGATCAAGGACCCATTTTCAGCAGAGGCCCGGGGAGAAAGGCTCCACATGAATGCATACAATTAAAACATAGTACATAAACAAGACAAAAGGAGGTATTAAAGGGCATGCAAAATAAGTAATTAATACTAAATAAATACAAATAGGAAGATACAGTAATAGAAAATGTATAATATAGATGATATTAAGAAACAGATGTTGCAGGTTACACCTTATATCTTAAGTTCTACAAGAGGGATAGAAGTGTAGAGAGAAAATTAGAAAGAAGGATGGAAAGCAGAAGGAAGAATATATTTTGGAGAAATGTAGAGTAGGAAATAAAAAGTTTAAGGTGCATAAAGAACTTAAGTTAGAGTTGGAAAAAGATAGTGTAACAGATTCAAGGTAAAGGGATCAATGGTGGAAAAAGTAAAGGAACAAGAAGGTGAATATAGTTCACCTATTAGGGAAAGAGCAGGGGCAGTTCTGAGTAGAGAGAAAGTAATTTTTTAGGGTGCGTTTGAAGTTATGGAAACTGCCAATGGTTGTAATGTCTGTTGGCAAAGAGTTCCAGAGCTTAGCAGTACTATTAGAATATAGGTACTGTCCAGCTCTTTTGTTTGGGATGTAGACAGTTAAAAGTTGTTTGTTTTTAGAGCGGAGGGATCCAGAAGGAATATAGGGTTTTAGGACAAATTTGAGTGCAGGACGACTATCAGGAGAACACACCATTTTATGTGCAGCAGACAGTTGAAACTAGGTTTAGATGGTGTGTGAGTTCAAGCCAATTAAGTTCCTTCAGGGCTAGGCAGTGATATGAACAGTAAGAGTGGCCTGTGACAAACTTGGCAATTTTATGGAAGCATGATTGGAGCTTGTTTTTAAGAGAAGATTGTAAATTGGTGTTTAAAGGAGCTGCATATAAGAGAGAGGGAAGCAAAAAGTGTTGGAAAGGGTTTTTCTGGTAGAGTAATCTAGGAAGGATTTTTGTCTATAGAGAGTTCCTAGTTTGATATGCTTTGTTTTAATGTTATTGCAGACATGGTGCTCAAAAGTTAGTGTATTATCGATGGTAACGCCTAGCAGTTTGGCTGTGACAACTGGATTTCTGTGTTATCCAGTGAATATATTTTAAAATCAGATGAGAATGGTTTTGTTGAGAATAGCAAAAGTTTTGGGTTTTTTTTATTTAAGAGAAGCTGAGCTTCTCTCAGCCATGTCTCTGTTGAGGTGAAGGGGGACTGGGTGATTTGCTAAAGATGTTGAATGTTCTTAGAAGAGGAAATTATGGTAGTGTCATCTGCGTATTGCATAATTATGGAGCTAAGGGGTGAAGAGGTGTGGAAATTGTTAGTAAGGATATTAAAACATAAGGGTCCAAGGATGGACCCTTGTGGTACACCAGTAGTGTTGGTTTGATATTGAGATAGTTTGTTTTACCATTTAACGCACTATCGGCCGTTGGATAGGTAGCTTGCAAACCATTGGAGGGATGGAGTGGTGCAGCCAAAATTGACAGCTGATGAAGGAGCTTATTGTGAAACACTGTCAAATGCCTTTGATAAATCCAAAAGTAATACAGAGGTGATCTTACCAGAGTTAATGGATTTGGCTACAGTGTCCATGAAGGGGATTAGGGCAGTGGTGGTGCTATGTGATGGGCAAAAGCCATGCTGAGTAGGGTTAATTAAATTGTTTTGGGTTAGATGATGTAGCAATTGCTGATATATGCATTTCTCCAGGAGTTTAGAAAGAGGAGAGAGGATGGAGATGGTCGATAATTGGATAGTTCTTTTTTTCCAGAGGCTAGGGACTTTGCATTCTGCTATAGAACGATTTATTAGAATGCTGCCAGGATAAGCAATGGATTCTACAGCCCGTTTTTAAGTGTTCGGGAGGGAGATTGTCAGAGGAGAGAGCATGGTTTTAGCTTTTGCAATACATTTTTGAATAAGAGAGGTAGGAACAGGTTTAAGAAAAAAGGGGATTGAAGATGCAGCACTAGATAGTTGAGAAGGAAAAGAATGTTTGTTATTTGTATAGTAGACATGAGATTAAGGGTGAAGGGGAATCAGAAATGGGGCAAGAAGTAGTTGTAGTAACAGGATTTGTTAACAATTTGATAATGCTATCTATAAAATGAGAGTTAAACAGATTAGCTATCTCCGAGGGAGGTTTGCCAGGGAATGGTGAAGGAGTTTGTTTAGTACCTTGGGTAAGGAGGTTTAAGATGTGTTTCCAAAATTATTTTGGGTTGTTTTTGTAATCTGTCAGTTGGCTGGAAAAATATTTTTTGTCAAAGTTAACTAGCTTTTTTGCTTTGTTTTGTAACTGTTTACTCTGTAAAGGCTTTTGAGCAGAGGGGCTAGAGAGGATTATCATGCACTTTGATAGGATTATCGTGTACTGTGACAAAGTGTCTGTTTTATTTGGATTATAGTTTTTATATCAAGGTAGAGGAATTTGCTGAAGTTTTACCTACTGGATTTTCTATTGCTGGACATGTGTTTTAATAAAATTACTGAAGGCAATTACTGGCTTTTTCCCTTGTACTGTGGTTATACATTTGTTTTTGTAATCTGTCACTTGGCTGGAAAAGTATTTTTTTTGTCTAAGTTACCTAGCTTTTTTGTGTTGTTTCGTAACTGTTTATATTTGATTAGGTTAGTGTCAGATTTGTTTTTGTACCATTCTTTCCAGGCTTTATCTCTAACTTGTAAATGTTGTTTGGTATTTTTTGTTAGCCATGGGTCATGGCTAGATTTTATCCTTTTGGTGCCTAGAGGGGCTAAGCTGTTAAGAGTATTTAGAAATACATTGCTGAAGTATGCAAGAGCATCTTCTAGATGTAGCTCTTTAAGTCCAGTTAGTATATTTTAGGATTTCGTTAAACCTTTTTTCATCAAAGGTTCTGAGATTTCTGGTGGTTTTGTATATATATATATATATATATATATATATATATATATATATATGGGTTCTTGTAGTTTGAAGTGTTGTTCTATGTATGAATATGGGTAGATGGTCACTAAGAGTGTTAGGTAGAGTGTACGGGGTAGAGTATTTGTCAAGAGTAGAAACTAGCATCCATTCAAGAGTTGCACCTAGGGTATTATTTTTATGCATATGGGTGGCATTGGAAATTATCTGAGTATAACCATAGAGGTTTATGCTGTTAGTAGGAGAATCAGTTGTCAAGCCATGCCAATTAATATTGATATCTCCCATAATTATAGTTTGATTAATAATGTTTTCTGATATCCAAGAAAGGATATCTTCCATAGTTTGGATGTTTTGCCCAGGAGGTATATATAGTCCAACAATGCACATTTGTTTTGTATTGTTAATTTGTAAGATTCCAATTAGAATTTTGGCATTGTTGAAAGTTGATATTTCTTTGAGAAAAGATGAAATTGTCATGGTGTTAGGATAAAGAAACACTACCCCACCACTTATTTTGTTGGTTCTGTCTTTTCTAAGTACATTATAGCTGGGGGTTATTTCAATATTATGACTATGGGGTTTAAGCCAAGTTTCTGTGATAACTAGAATATCTGGGATGTATTGATATAACCAGGTATGGAATTCTGTGATTTTTTTTTGCAAATACTACGAATGTATAGGGTTGCAAGAAGAATATTTTAGAATTTGGGGTTTTAACAGAGGAAGTAATGGGTGGGGGTCCTGGGTTAGAATGGATGTCCCCACACAGGGATAGGAAATATAGCTTGGAAAGGGAATGTTGGAGATGCACAGTAGCTTTAATTTTCCTGCAAAGTATGTAGAGGTATGATTCAATAGTGATGTAGTAAGGATTTTGAGTTTTGAAAAGTGCATAGGGTGAAACTGAATTAGGCTTGCAGATGTGTTACTAAAGCTTACTGTGGTGTTATTATAATTTAGAGTGAGAGTAGAGTGTGAAAATGTTGAATGGGCTGGGATATAATTCAGGGAGGACATGTGGAGTAGAAATCTGATCCAAAGTATAAGAAACAGGTTAAAGAGAAGGGAGAACATTTTTCTGACTTGGTTTAATGTGAGTCGTAGAAGGTAGGTATGGGGAGTGAAAGGCAATAAGTAGATTGAAAAGTTTAGAAATAAGGCTGGTAAGGAAAAGGGAGGAGTACTAGTGTTAAAACTGCCTGCAAGTAGAGGTGGGGAGATATGATTGGATAACGAGGTTTAGGGGAGGAGAAATGGGAGGTGTAAGTTTAGGGAAGGGAGGGGTGGGTGGGAATGGGGGTAGGATAGGGGAGCGGAGTGAGCCCGAGTGAAGCAAAGGGCGAACAGAACGGGAAGATACAGGTTTGAGAGATACTGTGACAACAAAAAACAATCAACTAACCTGTTATTTCAGTAAGAACTAAAGCACTGGTAAAATTGTTGAGGTAGTTGCTCACACTACAAAATGGTAAACAAAAGTGTTTATTGGCAGTGACTTTAAAATTATACAGGAAAGCAAAAGGTTTCTTAATATAAGGTCAAGTTATAATGGTGGCTTCTATGGGGGGACATAGTGGAGGAGGCTGTCCCAGCAAGGTGCGCTTGTCACTATCAATAACAAGAATACAATAAGTCTCAGAAAAGGTATTAAGGTGAGCAGGACATACAATAAGTAAGTGGCAAAAATACACTTGTTTGTTTTCTGTATTAGCTGTTTCTCCTTTTCCGAAGACAGCAGAATAATTGATAACCTCTTTTCTTATGCAATGCAGTAGATCTAGTACAGCATCACAGGAGACACTCAGAGTACCAATTAGGGCAAGAGCTAGAAGAAAATAAAATAAAAAGTAAGATGAAAGCTAAGTGTAAGGGCTACTTGGGAAATAAAATATATGTTGAGGAGTTCTAGAAGGACTACATAAGAATATTCCATTTGCCAACACCAATGTAGAAAAAAAAATAAAATTAACAACACAGTAAGATGCAAGGGTTATCTTAAAAATACATCACTCCAATCTAAAAAGTGCAATAACAAGAAATGTAACAGTCTCTTAGATCACAAATACATACATGTGACTATATGCAAGTACATATCCATAAAAGGATATAAACAGGTATTTCCAGCAGCAAACAGTTTGTAGCACAGTACACTCTATTGGTTTTCACAGATACCATTTAAAATAGAAGAGGAATACACAAAAAAGAACAGCGTACGTAATGGTACAATAGCAGTAAAAACTGAAGTTGTGTCATACACAGCCATGCATTAAGGATCATATGCACAGTTATATAAGTTAACTAAAACTAAGAAGTAGCGGGATATCTGGGACCAAATATACAACAAGCACTAGTGAAACAAGCTACTTGCATTGAAAAGTACTGAGAATATTATACATAAAATAAAAGGGTAAATATATAAGCTACTTGCATTGAGAGGTAGTAAGAATGTTACACATAAAATAAATATTGTGAGGAATTGTATTAATGTTTTAAGGAATGACATGCTATAGGCTGCTCGGCCCCCACCTGAAACTTGCATTGTATTGTAATCCATAAATAATGACCAGCGGTGCTGCAAGAATCAAAGGATTGTATTAGTGAGTTCTGCATGCCATGTGGCTGGCCAGCCAAATCTTTTTATTGTATTTTATGGGTTAAGGCTCAACAGGTGAAAAAGGAGTTTCATAGGAGTTTCTTAAATTAAACAAATTATAAAAATAATTAATTGCCCAGACTGACTAGCTGTTCTATTTTTCAAGACTGTTTTCCCTCCTGGAAATCTAAGTTAATTTGCTTTCCATTGACTGCACCTGGAGTTTCTCACTGCCCTGTCTGGATTTGCAAGGCATAAATGTAATTTATAAGGCTTTTTAACAGTCAAATGCCAAATGAAACTTACTTTTTCCTAATTTCAGATTTGCAGTCATCTCAGGTCCAGGCCTGTTCTGAAACATAAAAAATAATTGCTTATTAGTTAGGCAGTCAGCTTAGAATAATCATCTATGTATGTAAGGAAGCACTGTAAAAACCCAGTGCAAGACCAAAAAAAGTACTAGAGAGAAGAATAACTTAATGAATGGATGGATGGATGGCTGAAATAAAGAAATAACAGAATGAATGTTGTGATTTATTTTAAGCCATGTTTTTAAATAAATGTCAAAGGAATGACACACAGACACACAAATAAGTGCTTGTAAGAACACACAGACACACATGTGCTCAGACACACACACACACACACACACACACACACACACACACACACACACACACACACACACACACACACACACACAAATCCATAGCAGGGTAAGTGAATTACTCCAAGTGCATCATTTAAACATTTATACAACAGGAAAAGGAAATTGGGGTGTCCTTGTCCAATAAACCATATAGTTATATTTTTTATAGCCCAAGAAGATGCTCTGTGAATTATCAGTATCTTTTCAGTTGCAGTTCAGTATAGCACCTCTTATATATGGTGTCAATTTAAAGTATGTATGTATGCATGTATACATGATTAAAATGGAGTCCCACTAATTTTGAACTACAACATCGTGGCTGATCAAAACTGCAAAAAAATTTCCTGTATATTCTGCCTTTACCCTGAAGTGCACCCACCATGAAGTAGTATATTCAACAATTCACTTAAAAGGTTTGACATTTGTAATTTTGAGTATTTACAGTTTTGATCTGATTTTGATATAAAGCCATGGGAAAACATTTAACGTTCTTATTTTCTTAAACCCTATGTATTCTACACTTAGCCAACCTCCCAAAAAGGATCCCAAACTTATCTTCACTTTCTCTGCTTCCAGACTCTAACTTATTAGTGCCTGTATGTTGAGATGCCCCATTTTTCAAAGCTGAAAGGTGGTGTTTAGAATGTAAGCTTAGAGCTATCAACTTCTCAACTGTTCTGAGATTTGCAGACTGTCTAGATTTCTGACTCTTATTTTTGGTCTGTGCCTCATAAAAAACATATGGTTTTCTGGCAAATTACAAAGAACTGAAGATGCTGAATAATGGCATACATTTGAGTTTCAGACTTCATATCCTTCAGAAAATGTATGCTAACACAAATCCTATAATTCTTGCAACTTTCCCGTATATGAGTAATATTTAAAATCTGTCCCTATTTTCCTATCACCCTCTTTCATTTATTTATTTATTTTAATCTTGGGTAACTGTCTAAAATCTTTTAGTCAGGGGTGCTTGCTTCTCTCAACTAAATCAAGGGATTTGGTGTAATAAAATGACTCCCTCAGAAATCAGTCAGCATAGCAATGGAGGCTGCAGGAAACAAACTGCAAGAGACAGAAGGTAGGCTACGTGCAACAAATTGTCTTAATTCACCAAGGCAGGCAGCCATTTGCCCTAGAAACTGTTTTAAGTTCTGGTTAAATTCGTGCTACATTATTGCCATGGGGTACTTTGGTACAAATCTTTGGGGGTATTTATTATTATGGATTATGTGAAGGAAATGCAGTTTCTTTTTCTTTCCTTAACAAATTCATGGCTTCCAAAACTCATTAAAAGTAGCAGCACTTTAAAAGAAGGAATTGCTTAGGTAGATTAGGTAGATATTGGAATAGCCTTCCCTCTTTACAGTGTGCTGCCCTTTGTTTGGAAACTGGTGTGCATTATATCTGGATAGCTTCATCACACTGGTTTGTATTACAGTTTATCTTTTCAAGAACATGAACAAGGGTAAAGTAATCAAAACAGGAAAAAGTAAGGTCAAAACAGGTTTAACAGCAGATATACTGATACAGACCCACAGTAAAACAGTGTATAGAGCTGTATAGAGCAAATTATCAAAACACAGCACTACACTGATAAGCACATTATAAAACCATCACTTAGTAAGCATTCATCAAATTAACCAGTATGTCACAAGAATGTTGTTACACCAAAACATCAGCAACTGAAATTATATGCATGTTAAATGGCACAAGCTCAACATACATAAAGCTTATTTTACTAGAATAAAATCAGATACAAATGCAACAAACTACCAAGGTCTTTTCAATTTTTCTACACAGCCTTAGAACAAATAGAAATGTAATAACACATGACAGATAAATGCCCTTGAATGGAAGTGTTTATTTCTATAATTTTCAGCAGCCCTCCTGGGTATGTGTTGATTACTGCTCTATTCCAATTCAAAATCTTAAAATAGAAAAGCATCCCTTGCAGTCCCTTCCCATTTTGTAGTATGCCTAGATGTGTTTGTGTGGTCAGTCTGGTCTGTTTACCTATATGATGACAATTGCTGTCATCCATTCCAGTATTTTCCCTGTATCCTGTTGGTCCTCTGCTTGTTGTCTCCCCTTTCTGCCATGCTTTCTTTAGAAACAAATGGGGCTTCACACCAATCAAAAAAAGGAAGTCCAGCAACCCCGACCTCATCTGTGCATTGTCACTATTGTGTGTACAACTCTCGTCTGTTTAACCTCATCTGTGCATTGTCACTATTGTGCATACAGCCCTCATCTGTGCAACCTCATCTTTGCATTGTTACTATTGTGTGTAGCCCTCATCTGTGCATTGTCACTATTGTGTGTACATCTGCTTCTTAAATGTTACTCATCTGTTTTTTTCCTATCATCCTGTGCTACAATAGATGCTTGCATTATGTATTCTGATCCCTAAGCAACATGCCTGGCATAGCACAATCACTTTTCTACATCCCCTATCTGGCGATGCAGTTGTTAAGTGTGTCTATATTAGATGATCGAACTTTTAAAAGTTCGACTGTCATATGGTCGACACCATATGATAGAACTTTTGAAAGTTTGAACATTTTAATGGAGATCTCTATACAGCGCAGAATGGGAAGATTTCCCTTTTCTGCACTGTAATGCAATCTGGGAGTTGGTATATTTAAAGAATGGGGGGTGTGGGGGCAAGCTCCCCTGCTTAAACATTCAGATGGGTTATTTGTGTAGTTAATTTTTTTTATTAGATGTTCGAACTTTTAAAAGTTCAATTATATGGTGTCGAAAATATGACAGTCGAACTTTTGAAAGTTCGGTCATCTAATATAGACCTTTGTTAAGTAACTATCTAGTTGGCCACATAATAAATATAGGTTCATAGGTAGATACTAGGCTATCTGCCCTAGGGCATTTATAAGCCTAGCCAGAGTGTATTTGGCTTCCGTCTCCCTATTATATTAGCCTACTGTGCCTCTGTAAAGTAGGTCACAGAAGGTACCCTTTTAAGATTAGTTTACTGTGCCTCTGTCTAGCAGGGACACAGGAGAGATCCCAGGGGTGAATTTGCGATTTCCATCCACGCATCCAAATTTCGCTTGAAGAGGGTCAGCGAGGGGCTATGTCTAACATGAACTGGGATTCTATTCCAGAGTGAGGGGAGCCTATGGGAAATGAATCTGTCCCTCCAGCATATCCTATTTATTTTTGTGCTGAGGTTTAGGTCCCTGGAGCATGTAGTTCTAAGGGACTTGGATTTTTTGAGGTGGAGCATGTCCATTAATTCTGGGTCTGACATGGCTTTGTATGTCAGGCATAGATCGCCTCTGAGTAGGCGGTAAGCAATTGAGTAGAGCTGGAGTTTCTTTAGTCGAGCTGCATAGGACATCTGTTTGTAGCCCATGATCCTCTTGGTGAGGTACTTTTGGGGTCTCTCCAGTTGCTGCAGGTGTCGGGTAAGGTACATCCCAAAAGGGGCATTGTATTCAATTATGGGCCTGATGAGTGACGAGTAGAGGGGCACAATGACCTCTCTTGATCTAGATGCGAACTCTTTCGTGATAAGGTGGGCTATACAGAAGGTCTTTCTAACCACTTTGGCAACGTGATTATCAAAGGAGAGATTACTATCTACGTTGGTCCCCAAATCTCTAATTACTTCTCCCGTACTTAATGGATTACCACCTATGTGGTAATTTGTGGGCACCTTGTTTTTCCCAAAGGGGATGACTATGCACTTTTTAGCATTTAGCTTGAGGCCGTGGTTCTGGCACCAAGCATCCGTCTCTGTGAGGCCCTTTTGGAGGATGCTTGTGTCAGTTGGAGATTCGATTATGGCCCCCAGTTTGCAGTCATCTGCGAATTTTGTCAGCCATAATCCCCCCGTGTTAGCCTGAACCTCAGAGAAATATATACCGAACAAGAGAGGTCCCAGAACTGAGTCCTGTGGGACACCACTTGTAACTGGTTTGGATTCCGACATGGCACCTGCGATTCTGACCATGTGGGTTCTATCTCTGAGCCAGTTTGCAACCCATCTTGTGATACAGGGGTTGATATTTAAGCTGGTAAGCTTATTTATGATGCCCGAGTGGGGTATTGTGTCGAAGGCTTTTGCGAAGTCCAGGTAGGCTGTGTGGACTACCTTGCCCTCATCTATGGCTTTGGTAACTGTTTCAAAGAAATCAACTAGGTTTAAGAGTCAAGATCTGCCCTTAACAAAGCCAAATTGGGTAGGGTCCAGTGTCTGGAGGCTCCCAATGTCTTTGTTTATGAGTTCCATGATAATACGCTCCATAGCTTTACAGACCAGACTAGTCGGGCTTATGGGGCGATAGTTTCCGGGGTCTGTTGTGGCACCACCTTTGTGGAGTGGGACCACTGTAGCTGTACGCCATTCTTTGGGTACATATTCTGTAGTAAGGCTAAGTTTGAACAGTGACTTAATGTGAGGGTTCAGTTCTTCTTGGAGCTCATGTAAGACACAGCCTGGGACACCGTCCAGTCCTATAGATGCTCTGTTTTTTGCTTTGGAGAGGGCAGCTTTCACCTGTGCATCTGTGATGTCAGGGAGGTTACATTCTGTTGGGATAGGCATTTTCTCCTTTGGGGGGGGAGGGTGGGAGAAGTTTGCGCTGAATCTGTCTGCCAGGATGTTGGCTATGTCTGTAGGTTCGGTATATTTTGTACCATTATGCAACAATTCAGAGCATATCTGTGAGTTTCTGCCCATGTTTCTGACATGACTAAAGAAGGCCTTGTGATTATCTTTAGTGTCTAGGGCAATTTTTCTTTCAAAACTGGCCTTTGATGATTTTATGAGGGATCGAAGTTTCTTGCTAATACTGATCAGAGATGCCTTCCCTTTTTGGGATTTTGCTCTGTCATGTAGTAGCTTCCTCCTTCTGTTGTATAGCTTATTTATGGCCGGGGTCCACCAGACTGGTCTCCTGTTTTTGGAGGAGTGAGTCTTGGTTTTATTTGGGATAGCACGATCTATGCATTCCTGCAGGTGCTCATAGAATGCATTTGTAAAGGATTCTGCGGATTGGGTTGTATTATCCTCTGGCCCATGGGCTTTGAAGGATTCCACCTCAGTCTTGAGAAGTGCAAAGTTGCCTTTGGAGAAATTCTTTACAGTGATTTCCTTGGCTGGGGGTGGGGACAGGATATGGATGTCCAGGGAAATTTGTTTATGGTCTGATCTTACCAATGAGGGGGTTTACCTCTGCTGTGGAACATAGAGTCCCCATGTTGGTGATGACCAGGTCCAATATGTTGTTCCCTCTTGTGGGAGTGGTGACCAGTTGTTCAATTGCATTAGAGTTTATAAATTCAAGGAACTGTTGGGCGAGGGTGTTTGGGCTTGAGTAGTTTTCCCAGTCAATGTTTGGGTAGTTGAAGTCACCCAATAACATAGTGTTTGGAGAGACTTTCATATTCTCCAGTGTTCTCAGGAATGCCAAGTGGGGTTCCTGTAATAGGGAGGGTGTTCTGTAGCAGGCTACAAACTGAAAGGCAGTTTTGCCTGCTGTTAGCTGCACAAGGATGGTTTCCAATGCTTCGTGCAGTGCCACCAACCTGGAGGTGTAGGTATCTTTGATGAATATAGATACTCCCCTCCTTTTGTGCTTCGGTCCGAGTTTTGGGGCCGAAACGCATGGTATGAGTTATAACCTGGCAGTGCTGGGGTGCTTTCAGGAGCCTTGAACCAGGTTTCTGTTACTGCACAGACATTGATTTTCTCCATACTGAGGAGAGACTCGAGTGCGTGCATCTTGAGGTTTAGACTTCTGGCATTGAGTAGCATTACCTTTAGTTGTTTTATCCTTGGGTTGTCTATGGAGGTGGGTTTGTCCTTTGTGCCTTGCCTAAAAAAGGCACTATGGGGGTGGCAAGAGCCTTGGCCAGTATACGAAAGCCTAAGGGTGACAGGTGCAAGCCGTCCCTAGCGAAGCAACGTGGCTTGTCGAGCATGTCATCCCAGGCTGACAGACAATGGATCCCCTTTAAATGACATCAATACTTTAGCCAATTGTTGAAACTGATCATTTTGTCTTTATACTGTGGTATCATTCTTGGTGAGGGCAAGATGCTACTCAAGGTCAGGGCCATACCGGCCTGGGCTACATGGTCAGAGAGCTCCTCTATGTCTCTTTTCATGTAGTCCAGGGAGGTACGTCTCAGGTCATTCACACCAGCATGGACAATGACGGAGTTATACTTGTACTTGCTTTGGAGTGACCTGAGTGCTTGCGTTATGTGGTGGATCCTGGCACCCGACAGGCATCTTACAGTGGCCTTCTCCTTGTTCAGTCTGGTGAGTGGGATGTCAGTGTGCCGGACAATAGAGTCCCCTATAATAAGTGTATTTGGTGTGTTGTTTGGCCTTATGGGCTGTGACTGTGAGGCACACTGATTTTGTGAGATATGTGATTTGTGGGTATTGTTGAGGGGTGGCTGTTGCTTGGATATCTGCTTAGGAGGTCTTTGCTGTATAGGCAGATTTTTATTTAGAGCCTCCAAGTATGTTTTTGTGTGTTTATGTGTTGGGTATGCAGATGCAATAGGTCTGTGTGAGACTGGATTTGTGGTGTGGGTGGTTACCTTTTCCTCCTGACTGACTGTGCCAGTCTTGGGTTGAGAGAGCTCTACCTCCAATTTGGCTGTGTAACTGCATCTCTCACATGTATTAGAGTTTGTTGGAAGGAGGAGAGGGTTGTCTGTGTACATAAGGCAATTGTAACATTGCCTCAAAATTCCCAGATTCACCAGCTGGACTGGAGAGTAACCTTGAAACTGACCCTTGGACATACCAGATTAGTATAGGGAACTGTTTTTTTATTGATCAGATTAGGGAAGGGAACTGATTTTTCACTTGATCAGGAAGGACCAATCAGGAGTCTAATACTTATGAGAAGTCAAGGAGGGTGTAGTGCTTTAGTTAGTTGGTGTTTCCTTATAAGAACTAAGCAAGTGCAGGGCTTTAGAAAGAGAATAGAGTGATTACTTTGAGAGTTTGAACAGTTCTAAGGGAAAAAGTGAAGAGCAGACTTTGTGGAGCCTGGAATAGTTTAAACCTGTTTAGGCGGCGCTGCCCGACGCTGCTCAGTGCGCAAAACCGCGCAAAAAGAGAGTTGTAGGGTTTTAAGAGAGAGAGAGATCAAGGAGTTTAGAATTGACCCAAAATGGCCAATAAAACTACAGCTTCTAGGTAGTAACCACTCCTCCAGGGACAGGCAGGCTGTTCAGTGTTTACCACTCCCACTGGTGAACACAGAGACTTCCCTTTAGCCCAAGCAAGCACTGGCCTTCTAGAAACTTCCAAACAGTTCAGAACAGCAAATCTGTAACTGAACTTTCTTAACTTTCAGAAAGTGGGAAAAAAGCAAGATTTTTTTAGTTTTTTTTTTCTTTTTGTTGTAGTTTAAAGGTAGCAGAGATACACAAGCAGCAAAATAATCACAGCAGTGCAATAAATGACCCCACACTTGAGTGCTAGGCCAAAATCAGGTAAAATGCAGTTTTTAGAGAAAAAACAATTTTAAATTAAGTGCAACACAGGAAATGCAGTAAACAGGCTCTAGATGTGTTCCAAGTACTGTTACTGTTACAGATATAAACTTTAGCAAGCCGGAAAATGCCAAAAAGTAGGCGGCAAAGCAGTAAAACTTAACAAAAAATCAGAAGAAAAAGTCACAAAAGTGGCTTCTTTTCTTCTCTCAGCGTTTTCTCCTCTTGGTAGGTGCTTCAGCAACAACTAGCAAGCCTGAAAAGACGCCAAAACCACGAGGCAGCCTGGTTTTAAGAGAGAGAGATCAAGGAGTTTAGAATTGACCCAAAATGGCCAATAAAACTACAGCTTCTAGGTAGTAACCACTCCTCCAGGGACAGGCAGGCTGTTCAGTGTTTACCACTCCCACTGGTGAACACAGAGACTTCCCTTTAGCCCAAGCAAGCACTGGCCTTCTAGAAACTTCCAAACAGTTCAGAACAGCAAATCTGTAACTGAACTTTCTTAACTTTCAGAAAGTGGGAAAAAAGCAAGATTTTTTAGTTTTTTTTTCTTTTTGTTGTAGTTTAAAGGTAGCAGAGATACACAAGCAGCAAAATAATCACAGCAGTGCAATAAATGACCCCACACTTGAGTGCTAGGCCAAAATCAGGTAAAATGCAGTTTTTAGAGAAAAAAACGATTTTAAATTAAGTGCAACACAGGAAATGCAGTAAACAGGCTCTAGATGTGTTCCAAGTACTGTTACTGTTACAGATATAAACTTTAGCAAGCCGGAAAATGCCAAAAAGTAGGCGGCAAAGCAGTAAAACTTAACAAGAAATCAGAAGAAAAAGTCACAAAAGTGGCTTCTTTTCTTCTCTCAGCGTTTTCTCCTCTTGGTAGGTGCTTCAGCAACAACTAGCAAGCCTGAACAGATGCCAAAACCACGAGGCAGCCTGGTTTTAAGAGAGAGAGATCAAGGAGTTTAGAATTGACCCAAAATGGCCAATAAAACTACAGCTTCTAGGTAGTAACCACTCCTCCAGGGACAGGCAGGCTGTTCAGTGTTTACCACTCCCACTGGTGAACACAGAGACTTCCCTTTAGCCCAAGCAAGCACTGGCCTTCTAGAAACTTCCAAACAGTTCAGAACAGCAAATCTGTAACTGAACTTTTTTAACTTTCAGAAAGTGGGAAAAAAGCAATTTTTTTTTGTTTTTTTTTTCTTTTTGTTGTAGTTTAAAGGTAGCTTTTGTTGTAGTTTAAAGGTAGAACTGTGCTCTACATATCAAGTTGTAGTCAGCACACCTGTGAACATATGTAGATTTTGCCATGATAGTATAATTCACAGGTTCATATGTAAGTAATAAGCTAACTGCCCTTGTGGGGCTTTTTTAAGCCTAGACAATTTCCTTCAAAGGCATACCTCTGAGCTGTCCAGATTTTTGCAGAATGTCCACATTTGCCAGCTTTGTGCAGTAGCACAGACTCTAGATGGTGCCCTATAGGGGAAGAGTTGTATAGTTGTATAGACCAACCACTTTGGGCATCAACTGTTGGTGCGCCATATCCTGAAGATAGAACACAGATCACAGACTGTGCTCCATGTTAGTGCTAGCCACTGAATGGTATAAAAATTAGTTCTAAGTGATTTGGTCATCTTGACTATTGTTGCTAAATGGGTATGAACACTTGCCAGTGCTAAGTGGGTTGAGGATCTGGCCTATTTCGACCTATGCCAGGGACCTGTGTTAACACTGAGAGGGGTATATGTGCCCCTACTGGTCAGGGTGTGCCCATCATAAACCCTAGCAGACCTTGGTCAATAAGCTACTGACTGTCCAGTGTCCAGTTGCCTAGCTTGGGTTACCTAAGATAGCTCTGTTGAGCAAAAGCTGGAAGCAAAATCAATCAACCTGCCAAACAGGAATTAAGAATTGCTACATTCAGTTTAGGTTCAATGACAGAGCACAGCTTGGAAGTGGATAACATGATGATAAGAAGGAGGCTGGACATTCTACATATTCAAGAGACAAGATGGAAGTGCAGTGCAGAAAAGTCACTTGGCTTGGGATCCAGAGTCTATTACTCAAGAGGAGGACAAAGTAGAAATGTTGTGGGAAATGTGGTGAGGGACAGGCTTCAGAATACAGTGGCAGGCGTCATCAGAATTAGTGACAGACTCATGTTAACCAAACTATTGAAAGGATAGGGAAGTTTTCATATTCTCAGCCTGTGCTCCATAGCAGGGTTGTGATATTGAAGAAAAGAGTGCATCATGCATCAGACACACTCTATGAGCTTCTGGAAAGTGACTCAACAGATGGCACAAAGAAACTCTATCAGGTTGCAAGGCACAGACAGTAAAAGATAGTTAGACACCCCGCTTAAGGGATGCCAACAACAACCTGCTCACCAGTCCACAGGACATTCAAAGGCAGAAGGAAGGAGTACTTCCAAGCAGCTTCTAAATGAAGAAAACTTCACAGAAGCTGTACTCCCCCAGACACAGCCCACGATGAAAGAAGTGGAGGAGCCCACCCTAGAAGAAGTAAGATCACCACTAAGGAAAATGAAGTCAGGGAAAGCAGCAGGCTCAGATGAGGTCACAGCAGATATGATCAATATATTGGGTGAGATAGGGGAGAAATGGTTCTGAGAATACTCAAAGCAGTATGGAATGAAAGGCATATCCCAGATGACTGGAGAATAAGCATACTAGTGTCAGTGTACAAGAACAAAGGGGACATCCACAACTGTGTGCAAGACAGAGCAATCAAACTCCTGTCACACTGCATGAAAGTTCTGGAGAGGGTGGTTAATAAATACATATATAGACTAGTAGAAGATAAGGTGGGAGATCAGGTAGTTCTGATTTAGATCAGGATGCAGCACAACTGAACCAATGTTTGCAGTGAGACAGATAATTGAGAATAAAACAGAGATGAGTAAAGAGTCTAGCTGGGTATTCCTAGACTTGGAGAAAGCATATCACATGGTCTCAAGAAAGTTGATTTGGGCAGTCCTATGGTGGTTTGATGTCCCAAAAACATTGGCAGAATTAGTGCTGACTATATACAAAGACCCAATGACTCAAGTACAAACACTGTTCAGTCTCACAGAGGGGTTCCTAGTCAGACTGGATGTGCACCAGGGTTCATCTGTGAGCCCATTGCTGTTCATACTGGTGATGGACTACATCAACAAATAGACTGTAGGGGACAGATCAACAAACGTGTGTATGCAGATGATGTGGCATTACAGGTGGACTCTGAGCAAGAACTTCAGCAAAGACTAGGGGAATGGAATGCAAAACTGAAGGCACATGGGATGAACCTAACTAGATAAGACAGTGGTAATGGCAGCAAATGGAGGAAATCAGAAGAAGCTGAGAATTGAGGTAAAAGGGAAAATAGCAGAACAGGTTAACACCTTCAAGTACCTGGAGGTGGCTAAAGAGAAGGAAAGTCTGAATAAGAAGGTCAAAGCTTGAATCAGAGGGGCTACAGTCAAATGGCACATAGTGACAGGATAGTGTATGACAGAAGAATACCAAAGAAGTTGAAAACTCAGGTGTGCAAAACAATGGTGTGACCTGTACTACTGCATGATACAGTAACCTGGGCAGTAAAGGCAGAGCAATTGAAGACGCTACAGGTGATGAAGATGAAGTGCCTGAGATGGGTAGTAGGATGCAAACTGTGGGTCAGACAAAGAAATGAGAAAATGAGAGCAGAAGCCAAAGTAGCTCCAGTTGCAGAAAAGTTCAAAGAAAATAGATTACGGTGGTTTGGGTCCATCTGCAGAAAAGCAGAAGACAATCTGGGTAAGAAGATTTGGAAAAGCCAGGAAGAAGGGAAAAGGAAATGAGGGCATCCAGCAAAGAGATGGATGGATTGTGTGAGAGAAGACCTGCGACAGTCAGGCACGACTTTCAAAGAAGATCGGAGAGCGGCACTGAATAGAGAAAGAGATAGCGACAGTTGACATGACACCTCCACCTCATGTAGAAAATGAGAAAAAGGGGTGTTGATGATGATGTCCAGATTTTTGCCTCATATTTTTGGTCTGTATCTCCTAAAAACTAATGGTTTTCTAGCAAATCAGCAAGGATTGAATTCAGTGAACTATGACAAACACTGGAGTTTCAGACTTCATATCCTTCAGAATATGCATGGTAGCACAAAACCTTTTCTTCTAGCAGCTCTCTAATTTTAAAAGAAAATATTTAAGCTCTGTTTTTACTTTTCAGTTTTTGTCCCTAGTTATTTTAGGCTTTTCCAAGATTTCTTGCACTAAGAGCTTGAGAGATCTGCTCAAAGGTGAGAATCAAACCCTGTAACCATGTGTCTGTAAAGTAAACACCTTAACTATTATTCAAACGGCAACAAAACAAACTATTAAAATACGACAAACAAAATCCGAACAAGTGAGTAATCCAAAGCTTTAATCCAATTGTGAAGCGCTTTTTGTCTTCATTATCATTAACAGCTATGGGAGTCGCTCTTTTCTAAGGGCAGCTGCAAGTAATTTTATAGTTAAGTGCTAATTTTTGGCGCCTTTTTTTACTATATAACAGTGTAAAAAGTGATTTTAACCTTGTCTGAAGAAGTCTTCCTACTAGGGAAGACGAAAAGCGCTTCACAATTGGATTAAAGCTTTGGATTACTCACTTGTTCGGATTTTGTTTGTCGTATTTTAATAGTTTGTTTCGCTGCAGTTTGAAACTTAGTTTATTTATGGCTACCGAACATAGTTTGAGTTCTTCCGAAGAATTTGCTAGTCAAGCATTGCAACTGCCTACTACCGCACCCAATAAAATTGGGAATTTGACCCAGTTAATTCAATTTATGAACGAAAAATTGGAAAATCTGTCCACAAGGGTGGATGGTTTGACACAAACCAATACCGTGGTGAGACTTAAAACTGTGACTAATTCAACCTTAGCCAAACCAGCATCAGAAGTTTCCACCAACGTTATGGATTTGAGAGGAAGGATTAGTAAAGAAGGCGAAAATGCCCCTGATTTTTCTCCAAGTATGGGGAATAAAGGGGAAGTTCCTTCCTTTTCAACCCTTACACCTAACCCTACAGGGGATTCCTCCTCGGAGCTTATAGGGCTTCCAAACGTAACCGAATGGTTAAATACAGGACCATCTTTTGGTTCAAACCAGCAGGACAGTCTTGATAGAAGCTCGGCTGGAGGAGGTGAGTCCTTAACTATTAAATTAAAGGATATAGACAAGAAGATGTTGAAACTAAAAAAGTTACAGTTGGAAGTAAATTACTTCACAGAATGTAAGAAACAAGGTGTTATCCCAAAAGGTCTACGTTCTTGGCAGTATCCTTCAGGTTTAGAATCAGGAACAGTGTTTTATAAAGAACTTTTATCCTTGTTTGATAAACACGGTATTGAACTTATGGACCTCATGAGTAAGCATTATTCTATCTCTAGAAGTAACCTAACCAGTGAAATAATGGATTTGAACAATAGTATTAAAATACACCCACATTTTTTAAGGTACCACTAAGATTACAAGAGGATATTTTCATCGATTGATCAACAACTGGTTAAGAGTACTGAGTTAAAACTTAAGAAACTCAGAAGAGATATCAATGACTATAAAAACGGTCTAGCTTACCCCAAACCGCCACCTTCCCAAGGGAAGGGTATTTTTAGTAAACCACATTCTCAGCATACTACTGTAGAATGTACGGACAACCACAATAGGAATTCTGAGTTTCCCGCACGACAAGAGGCAGGCATTGGTGAACTGGATATGTCTGAAGGCGAATGGAGAAGCAATAAGATCGATTTACACCCAAATAGCACCATAGATAACAACAACCCTTTCAACATTAATGATAACCATGATTCTTTTTCCAACAGAGGCCAAAACCACCAACAGAGATACAACATGAGGGGTCGGAAGGAAACAAACAATTACAGCAGATAACAACTACACCGGCTGTATTGGTCAATGATAAAGGTGACTTCAATGTATACAATTATTCTAGCTATACTGTAGACCAAGACTTGGTGAATCATTTTAGTAAAGGGTTAACTTTTGTACCCAATATGCATTTTGATCTACCAGGAGCTTTAATTGAGTTAAAATTATATATACGAAAACTGAACTTATCCTTAATATTCGGTGACAGAAGTTATACCGATGATTCTTTAAAAGTGGCCAGCACATTTAATCCACCTGTACACCCCATGTTATCACTATATGAGCATATGTGTGAGTCTGATTTAAGGGCCCTCCGTTCGTCAAACAAGAAGAACAGAATTAGCAATGTTTCTGATAAGAAACTTGAAGCTTTGAAGTCAATAAGAACTACTCCAGTACGACTTTTAAAACTCGATAAAGGTGGAGGCCTAGTTATTATGGACAAAGAAACATATGATAACAAAATGCTGGACATTGTGGACAGTAGTACGTACACTAAAGCTAGTCTTAATGAAATGAATACATCACACAAGAACATCCTTTCCTTTTTCAGGGATTTACTGATAGAAGGGCTAATCAATGTGGACACTTACAACTACCTGGTCATTGCCAAACCCAAAACACCGAACTTATTTGGTATACCTAAAATTCACAAAAATATTGTTAACCCTCCTATGAGGGCTCTAGTGAACACTATGTCTTCAATTACTTATGCTTGCTCTAAGTATGTGGACGAACTATTGAAGAAATATGTTCTAAAAGAACCCCAAATAATTAAGGATTCATGGGGTTTTTTGGAAAATTTGGATAAACTTGAATACCAGGACAACATTCATTTCCTTACAATAGACGTTGTAGACTTATACTTCTCGATACCACATGAAGTAGGGATAGAATATGTTACCAGGAAACTCCTGATCCACGAAGTAGAGAAAAATGAGATTCGATTAATACAAGAGTTGTTAGATACAATTTTGACCAACAACTTTGTTGGATTTAAAGGAGATATTTACAAACAGACAATAGGAGTAGCTATGTGTTCACGTTGTAGAGCTAGTTATACTAATCTAGTGTTAGCACAATGGGAACATGAATTTGTCTTCAAAAATGAAAATATGGAGAAGGTGAAGTTATACAACAGGTTTTTCGACATTTTTATTATGTTTCAAGGAACAGCAGATGAAGCAAATGTGTTTGTTAATACATTGAACAATAGTACATCATTTTTGAAGTTTACTTTTAACTATAGTGAGTTCAATATTAACTACTTAGATGTGCAACTGGTAAAAGACAACACACGTAAGACCTACACTGCAAAAATTTTTAGGAAACCAAAGTATTCTAACACCTTGCTGCACTTTTCAAGTTGTCACCCGTTTCACCAGAAAAAAATTGGTGTTAAAAGGGCAATTAGTGAGAGCGGCCCGTATGACTACTGATGACGCTACCTTTTATGAAGAATGTTCCCTTTTGAAAACCATGTTTGTGGGACGAGGGTACGCAGGCCCTTTAGTGGACGAGATAACAAGTGAAGTAACTACCAAAAGACGAATGGGAATTTTTTCCCCAATTCTAACCATTAGAGTAGCAAATGTTAACACAGAAGTGCTGCATGAAGCAATTTTGCTGATTTCTAATCCATGTCATGCCCCACCCAATACTGAACTGAGGGATACAAACATAGTAACGTACAAAAAGAGTTTTGCTACTTCTTTTTCCTTAGAAGCTAGATTTATTCGAGACATCTTAGAAAGGAATTGGCAGCTATTCTCGTTAGAATCAGAGTTCTTGGAGAAATTAGGTACACAACCTCACATCATCTTTAGAAAAAGGAAGAACCTTAAAAACGCTATAGAAAATTCAATAGTTAAACACGCCCACATTGAAGGCACGTACAAATGTGAAGCATGCAACTACTGTAAATATATTTCACCAGGGTCCCCTTTTACTGTGAACGACAATACACACAGAGTAAGAGGGCGGATCAACTGTAATTCAAGATCAGTAGTATATTTCGCTAGCTGTCAGTCATGCCCCAACTTTTACATAGGGAAAACTGACAGAAAGCTAAAGGAAAGGATATACGAACACACGTACAACATAAGGAAAAAGATTATTACTAACGCTTTAATAAGACACTGCAATTCTCACACATTCCACACTTTTTCTTTTAAAGTAATAGACCAGGTATTATTAGATGAAAGAGGAGGACCTCAACAATTAATATTAGAGAAAAAAGAACTCATTTGGCAATTAAAATTGAACTCATCTTCGACACCAGGGCTGAATGAAGTTACCTCTTTAGCATGTATTTTAAAGCTAAGAAGTTTGTTGAGGTAAAACTGTTAAGATCCATCACACACAAGAGTGCTTCCATAGTTATTTACTTATCTTCATTCCCTTATGCACACATATACACATTTTGTTCCTTATCACTAGCTTTCTAGACTTTTATATACAAAAAATCTTTATGAGTAGTATTAATATGCACTCATTAATAGTTTAGAATATTGTACATTTTGACATCCACACTTTTTAAACAATAATTATAGTTGTAACCACACATATTTTCTAGTTCACGTATTGTTTCACATAAACAGACAGATACACTATAAGGGAGTATATCAGTGAGTTTTTAATTTGATGTGTTTATAGCACTCAATGTTAGAACTGAATGCCGTCTGTGATTAGCATCTTGGGGACTTTGTCCCTTTAAAAGTTTCTGTGATAAGGAACCGCCCTCCTTTTCTGGCAACGTACCAGCAACATGACGTAAGTTTCTTGTTCATGGTCGTAATCATCCAGGCTACAAAGTATAAGATGTTGACTTCGTTAATCATTATTTTAGGTAAGAATATATTTTTTTAGTTAACACACACTTTTTATTTTGTGATTTATTTTGTTTTTGATTTATTAGATGTACATCTATTCTTAAATATAGGTAGGTAGCAAATGTTTTCATAAGTGAGCGTGAGGTTCACAGCCATTCCCGTGGTTTGTTTAACGTTATTTAGTACTTAGTTTTTTTTCCCCTTTCCATATAGGTTGTGAACAACCCATTATGACTCGTGTTCCTTTCAATATTATGTATACACTTCAGAATGTGTTGGTTACTGAGACTATATGAAGTAACATAACATCGGTAGCGATTAGCTTCTTAGTAGGAAGTAGTTGGTTAACTACTTCACTCAATGATTTCTATTTTGAACACTTTTTTGTTTTCAGTTATTGGGCGTCTTTTTTTATATGTTTGGATGTCTTCTTTGTTCGGACGTCTTTTAATAGAAGTGGTTGTTTAGTAGGTTTTACATTTATGGGTCAACCGGATGCAAAATGTGAACCCCAGTGTATTGAAAAGACTAGTATTAACACGCTGGATCATTTTGCTTGATTTTTGTAAGTGCATTCACTGCAATAACTTTTTCATTCTAAGTATACAAGAATTAACGAGGATTTTATGAATTGTTTAACTGTTATAACTTAAAATGCAGAACTGTATGTAATTTTTTCTTCGCTTCATTTTCTAACCTGCAATATCTTGTAGTGTCTCTCGAAGTAGTTGGTTTGAGCAGTCTACGAAGATAATATAGATAACAGTACACTATGATGTTACATGCTTTGTAAACAGATTCACTTTATATATATTTTTATATGTTTCGTAATCACTTTACCAGTTTTTTATGTTGTTTATTTTTAATCCATGGAGATGATTGTTTGGGATTTTATTTAGGAAGGATTTTATTAGGAATGTTTTTAAAGTACACTTTTGTATTGCAATCATTAACAGCTATGGGAGTCGCTCTTTTCTAAGGGCAGTTGCAAGTAATTTTATAATTAAGCGCTGATTTGTGGTGCCTTTTTTACCTATATAACAGTGTAAAAAGTGATTTTCACCTTGTCTGAAGAAGTCTTCCTACTAGGAAGACGAAAAGCGCTTCACAATTGGATTAAAGCTTTGGATTACTCACTTGTTCGAATTTTGTTTGTCGTACCTTAACTATTATACCAACCCCAACCCTGCTACTTCTATGTATATATTTCACAGCACACCCTTCAGCATTTTCCTGATTTAAAGTGTTTTGTGTATCATGAACAATCCCAACACTCTGCTCTGTGTTTCCTTTATGCTGCTCTGTTGTATGTGAGCTAAGGTTACTTTAAATTATGTGGTGTTATATGCAAATCACTACTGCAGCTCCTTCTTTGCAGTGGAGGCCACCAAAAACACGACCCCATTGCTTTAGTACCCAGTCCATTAACAAAATCCCACAGAAAAGAAAACCTGTCTGCTAAATGGGAAATGCAGGGAGTAAGTGCTCAACGCTGAAAGGGTTTGACACACTTGTCTGTTAAGAACTTTAACTTCCCGGCTCCACAAAGTCTGCTCTTCACTTTTTCCCTTAGAACTGCTCTATCTCTCAAATTAAACACCCTATTCTCAATCTAAGGCCCTGCACCTGCCAAAATAAGCAATCTTACAATCTAGCACTAATAAACTAAAAGCACTACATCCTCATATACTCTCCAAAATTACCTTGTCCCCTACTGGTCCTTTTTAATTAAGTAATAAAAAAGTTCCCTTTACTACTCTAGCATGTCCAAAGGTCAGTTAATGGTTTCCTCTCCAGTCCAGCTGGTGAATCTGGGAATCTTGAGGCAATGTTACAACTGCCTCATGTACATGGACAACCCTCTCCTCCTCCAAACAGGTTCAAACATATGTGAGAGATGCAACCATATAGCCAAACTGGAGGCTGAGCTCTCTCACCGCAAAACTGACGTGACCAGTCAGGAGGAGAAGGTAACCTCACACAACACTAATCCAGTCTCACAAAGTCCTACCACAACAGCAAACCAAACACATAAACACACAAAAACATACTCGGAGGCTCTAAATAAAAATCTACCTAAGCAGCAGAGACCTCCAAAGCAGACACCCAAGCAAACGCTACCCCACAGCAAAACACATGCAACACATAGCTCACAAAGTCAGTGTGCCAAACAGTCACAGCCCTTAAGGCTGAATAACACACCTGATACACTTGTAATAGGTGATTCTATAGTCAGACACACTGACGTCCCGCTCACCAGGCTGAACAAGGAGAAGGTCACAGTGAGCTGCCTGTCGGGTGCTAGGATCCACCACATAACGCAAGCACTCAGGTCACTCCAAAACAAGTACAAATATGATTCTGTCATAGTACATGCTGGTGTGAATGACCTGAGATGTACCTCCCTTGACTACATGAAAAGAGACATAGAGGAGCTCTCCGATCATGTAGCCCAGGCTGGTATGACCCTGACCTTGAGCAGCATCTTGCCCTTACCTAGAATGATGCCGCAGTATAAAGACAAAATGATCGATTTTAACAATTGGCTAAAATTTTGGTGTCATTCAAAGGGGATCCAGTGTCTGTCAGCCTGGGATGACATGCTTGACAAGCCACGTTGCTTCGCTATGGACGGCTTGCACCTGTCACCCCTGGGCTTTCGGATACTGGCAAAGGCTCTTGCCACCCCCATAGTGCCTTTTTAGGCAAGGCTCAAAAGACAAACCCACCTCCATAGAAAACACAAAAAACAAGAAACTAAGGTTAATGCTGCTAAACACCAGAAGTCTGAATCTCAAAATGCACGCACTCGAAGCATATCTGTGCAGTGACAGAAACCTGGTTCAAGGCTCCAGAGAGCACCCCAGCACTACCAGGTTATACCTCATATCATGCTTTTCGACCCCAAAACTCGGACCGAACCACAAAAGGAGGTGGAGTATCCATATTTATCAAGGATACCCACACCTCCAGGTTAGTGGCATTGCGCGAAGCATCAGAAACCATCCATGTGCAACTAACAGTGGGCAAAACTGCCTTTCAGTTTATAGCATGCTACAGACCACTGTCTCAAAATCAGGAATCCCACTTGGCTTTCCTGAAAACATTGGAGAACATGAAGATCTCTCCAAACACCATTATACTGGGTGACTTGGGTGACTTCAACTACCCAAACATAGACTGGGAGCATTACTCAAGCCCCAACACCCTAGCCCAAAGGTTCCTGGAATTTATAAACTCAAATGCCATGGAACAACTAGTCACAACTCCCACAAGAGGGGAAAACATACTTGACTTGATCATCACCAACATGGGGACCCTATGCTCCACACCAGAGGTATACCCCTCATTGGTAAGATCAGACCATAAATTAATTTCACTGGATATCCAAAACCCGACCCCACCCCTAGCCCAGAAAACTACAGTGAAAAACTTCTCAAAAGCGAACTTCACACTTCTCAAAACCGAGGTGGAATCCTTCAATGCCCCCGGGCCAGTGGAAACTACGGCCCAAACCACAGAATCCTATATAAACGCATTCTATGGACACCTCCAGGAATGCATGGATCATGCTATCCCAAACAAAACCAAGACCCAATCATCCAAAGGCAGGCATCCAGTCTGGTGGACCCCAGCCATAAATAAGTTGTACAACAGAAGGAGGAAGCTACTACATGATAGAGCAAAATCCCTAAAAGGGAAGGCATCTCTGATCAGTACTAGCAAAAAATTACGATCCCTCATAAAATCCTCCAAGGCCAGCTTCGAGAGAAAAATTGCACAGGACACTAAAGATAATCACAAGGCTTTCTTTAGCTATGTTAGGAACCTGGGATGCAACTCCCAGATATGCTCAGAGTTGATTCTAAACGACAAAAAATACACTGAACCCACAGACATTGCCAACATCCTGGCAGACAGGTTCAGTGCAAACTTCTCCCCCCCTTCCCCCCAAAAGAGCAAATATCTATCCCAGCAGAGTGCAGCCTCCCTAACATCTCAGATGCTCAGGTGAAAGCCGCCCTGTCCAAAGCAAAAAACACTGCTTCAATGGGACCAGACGGAGTTCCGGGTTGCGTCCTACATGAACTCCAAGAAGAACTAAACCCTCACATAAAACTGCTGTACAATCTCAGCCTCACTACAGGATATGTACCCAAAGAATGGCATACAGCAACAGTGATCCCACTCCACAAAGGTGGTGCCTCAACGGACCCTGGTAACTATCGCCCCATAAGCCTGACTAGCCTTATCTGCAAGGCCATGGAGAGGATCATCATGGAACTCATAAACAAAGAAATTGGGGACCTACAGACACTAGATCCTACCCAATTTGGCTTTGTCAAGGGCAGATCCTGCCTCTTGAACCTGGTCGACTTTTTCAAAACAGTCACCAAGGCCATAGATGAAGGGAAGGTAGTCCACACAGCCTATCTGGACCTCACAAAGGCATTTGACACAATACCCCACTCAGGCATCATAGATAAGCTATCCAGCTTAAATATAAACCCCTATGTCACAAGATGGGTTGCTAACTGGCTCAAAGACAGAACCCACAGAGTCAGAATTGCCGGAGTCATGTCAGACTTGAAACTGGTTACGAGTGGTGTCCCACAAGGCTCTGTTCTGGAACCTCTCTTGTTCGGCATATACTTTTCCAAGGTACAGGCCAACACGGGAGGACTATGGCTGACCAAGTTCGCAGATGACTGCAAACTCGGCACCATAATTGACTCTCCAGCTGACACAAACATCCTCCAAAAAGGTCTCACAGAGATGGATAACTGGTGCCAGAGCCATGGCCTAAAGCTAAATGCCAAAAAGGGTATAGACATACCCTTTGGCAAAAACAAAGTGCCCACAAATTACCACATAGGTGGTAACCCATTAAGTACGGAAGAAGTAATTAGGGACCTGGGGACCCAAGTTGATAGCAATCTCTCCTTTGACAACCACATCGCCAAAGTGGTTAGAAAGACCTTCTACATAGCCCACCTTATCACGAAAGGATTCACATCTAGATCAAGTGAGGTGATAGTGCCCCTTTATTCATCCCTCATCAGGCCCATCATAGAATACAATGCCCCTTTTGGGATGTACCGTACCCGACAACTGCAACAACTAGAAAGACCCCAAAAGTACCTCACAAAGAGGATCAAGGGACTCCAACAGATCCCATATGCTGCCCGGTTAAAAAAACTCCAGCTCTACTCAGTTGCATACCGCCTACTTCGTGGCGATCTATGCCTGACATACAAAGCTATGTCCAACCCAGAATTAATGGACATGCTCCACCTCAGAAAATCTAAATCCCTCAAAACCACGCGCTCGAGGGACTTGAACCTCAGCACAGAAATAAATAGAACATGCTGGAGGGACGGATTCATAACCCAGAGACTCCCTTCGCTCTGGAATAGAATCCCAGTCCATGTTAGGCAGAGCACCTCACTGACTCTCTTCAAGAGGAATCTTGATGAGTGGATGGGAGATCATAGGTTTACCCCTGGGATTACTTCTGTGTCACTACTAGACAGAGGCACAGTAAACTAACCTTAAAAAGGGCACAGCAAACTCAAATCAAAGGGTGGCGAAAGCCAAACACACTCAGGCTAGGCTTATAAATGCCCCAGGGCAGATAGCCTAGCATGAACCTATGAACCTATGATTATGTATAATATATAATGCTGAAGAATACTAAATCATATTAGCTCATAAAAATATCTACTTTTTATGTTTGAAGGAATAGTTAATACTGTCAGCTTCCTATATGAAGTGGTTAATGAATGTTTCACATTTTATTCATTTGTACCACATTGTGAAAGATAATGTTGCACATTTTAGGGCTTGAAGGTTGAGAGCTATAGTCAGATATGTATTTTTAAGAAATGTGGGAAGAGTCATTGGCTTCTGGTTCCAGTTGTGGGCATGTGAATGTCAATCATTCAGATCTCCAGGGACGATATGCACAATACTTTCTGCAATTCACTTAAAGAAGCACCTAATTTAGCCCTTGGAAACTTCATTAAATTGGTTGGACTTATCTATGCCTCCTGAAAAATCAGACGTAAAGCTAAAAGTTAATTTGGATTCTTACTTCTCTCCCATCTGTAAACTTAAGTCCATCTAACATGGCAAGTGAATCAGTACCCCCATCACAACTCATCAACACAGAAGCAGAAATGGTGAAGCGGTGTACTCCAGAATCTCCCATTGGAGACATAATTCTCTTAACTGCTTCTATCAACTAGTTAAAGCTCTCAATGGAGGGCTTTCAAAATGCTTTGCAGTTATAAGTCCAAGACATAAAACTGACCGAGGGGTAGTAGAACACAGTAAGAAAGCAGATCAATTCATACATACTCTAGTTTTATGCACGGATGAAGTGAATCACCAGATTTCATTCTTCTTAGATATCATTCAAACTTTGAATGACCAGCTTCATGATTGGGAAAATTGGAATTGGAGGAATCATATTATAACTCCAGAAAATAGCTGAGTAACATGGCATGATTCATTTTTTTCAGTCTTGGATACTTACCACATTTAACTTGGATACCACTCCTAAATTACTACTCGAATGTGTCCATTGATCATTGGACCCAGCCACAGCCAAATGCACACCCGCAACCATTTATAGTTCATTTGCACTCAAACTAATGAAAAAAAGAAAGAGTTTTATGAGCAGCCTGGGGAAAAAAAGGGAGCACTTATCAAGACTATTTTATTTATTTATTGATTTATTTATTTATTGTATTTGTTTACCGGGAAGGTCCACTGGGCGTAGGTGAGCTCATTTGCAGTGGAGGCCTGGGGAGAAAAGCTCCACATACAGATTACAAGTGATACACATACAATAGAAATACAGAAATACAAATACAATTACATAAAGAGCTATATGTTAATACAGTAACCATCATGGATGTGGCTTTAAAACAAATATGGGATACAAATACATATCAGAGTTAATAGGTATTAAGCAGTAAGCAGCTTGGATATGAGTGGAACGGTTCATAACAGAGTTGACAGGTAAAGCAGTAAGCAGCTTGGGTAAGAGTGGAAAGTTCTGGTTGTATTTGTACACAAATTAAGCCATTATGTTATGCATGTATTTAGCAAAAGGTAAGGACTATATGTGAAGGGTAAGTTGGGTAAGATTTTAAAGACTATTAAGAGTGTTTACAAAGAGATGGCAGTTAATAAGTAGTTAACTGACTAGAGGTAGGAGCATGAGAAAGGGGAAGTTGTCCAGGGAGGGTAGTTGCAGCAATGGTTAGTAGCGTAGAGAGATAGTGAGATAGGTGGTGTAGGTGGATAGGGTAAGGTAAATAGGTAAGGCAAGAGGTGTAAGGGTGAATAGATAGTGTAGTTGAAGCATCAGCCGGCCAGAAAGAAGTGGGGTAGAGTGGGAGTAGCAGTGTTTAGAGAGAGTTGTTTTGGCATGGGCATAGTCAGCCAGAGGAGAGATGTTGTCCAAGAGACTTCTTAAAGAGTGTGGGGTAACTGATGGAGGTGATTGTAGATGGGAGAGTGTTCCAAAGTTTGGAAACAGTAAAGGAATAGAGCATTTGATCAGCTGGGAGACTGAGTTTATCTACTTTGAGCAGTGTTTTGTTTTCTGATCTGAGAGGCCTGTTTGGGTGGTAAAAGGACAGTAAGGAGGAAAGAGAAGGGCATGTTGTGGGTTTGCATATAATTTTAAGTGTGGTAGTTAACTGTAGGTAGTTGAGATAGAATGGTAACTCTAGCTAGTATAGTTGCCATAAAGAATAACAGTGGTGTGCTGAGAATTTTGCATTTGTTGCAAATCTGGCAACCTTATTGTTCATAGGTTGGTACTAGGCTAACGGCCCTAGGGCCTATACAAGCCTAGCCATATCAATTCCCTGGATATTTCTTCCCACAATATTTACTTCCCTGGACCCCTGTCTAGCAGGGTGACTGACGTGATTCCCGGGGTGAATTTCTTATCTCCCATCCAATCGTCAAGGTTCCTTTTGAAGAGGGCCAAGGAGGTGCTCTGCTTGACATGTATGGGCAGTCTATTCCAGAGTATGGGGAGTTTCTGGGTCAGGAACCTATCCCTCCAGCATGTTTTGTTCATTGTGATAACAAGGTTTAGATCCCTGGAGCATGTGGCTTTGACAGATTGGGATTTCTTTAAGTGGAGCATGTCCAACAGCTCTGGGTTTGACATGGCCTTGTATGTTAAGCAGAGATCGCCTCTAAGTAGACAATATGCCACAGAGTACAGCTGGAGTTTTTTAGATGGTCAGCATAGGGCATCTGCTTTAGGCCTGTGATTCTTTTAGTGAGGTATTTAAATCTGTGGCCTTTCCAGCTCTTGCAGATGTCTTGTGAGATACATATCAAACAGGGTGTTGTACTCTATAATTGGTCTAATGAGAGAAGAGTACGGTGGGACTATGACCTCCTTTTTTCTGGATGAAAAGCCCTTAGTGATGAGGTGTGCCACATAGAAGGATTTCCTGACTGTTGTGGCAATGTGGTTATCGAAGGTGAGACCACTGTCCACCTGTGTCCCTAAGTCTCTCATCACACTTTCAGTGTTTAGTGTACTGCCACCTATGTGGTAATTCATGGGTGCATGCTTTTTTCCCAAAGGGGATAAGTATACATTTCTTGGCATTAAGCTTGAGCCCATGGCTCTGGCATCAAGCATCTGTTTCTGTAAGGCCCTTTTGTAGAATATCCATATAATTTGGGGATTCAATAATGGCTCCCAGTTTGCAGTCATCTGCGAACTTTGTTAGCCAGAGTCCCTTAGTGTAGGTCTGTACTTCAGAGAAGTAGATGCCAAACAAGAGCAGTCCCAGGACTGAACCCTGAGGTACTCCACTTGTCACTTGTCTGGAGCTGGATTTGGAGTTGGCTACTTTTATGGTCTGGGTTCTGTCAGTAAGCCAGTTGGCAACCCATCAAGTGACGTAGGGATTTATGGCCAGCTTAGTAACTTTATCTATGATTCCAGAGTAGGGGATGGTGTTGAAGGCCTTGGCGAGGTCCATATAGGCTGTGTAGACCACCTTACCCTCGGTCACAGCTCTGGAGACTGATTTGAAGAAGTCAATCAGGTTCAGGAGACAAGATTGGCCCTTCACAAGCCCAAACTGGATGGGGTCCAGTGTTTGAAGGATGTCAATGTCTTTGTTTATAAGTTCCAAGATAATGCATTCCATGCCCTTGCAGATCAGGCTCATCAGACTGATGGGACAGTAGTTCCGAGGATCCAAGGTGGATCCCCTGTGGAGTGGGAATACTGTAGCTGTGCACCACTCAGTGGGCATGAAGCCTGAGGTGAGGCTACAATTAAACATGACAATTAGGTGAGGTGCCAGTTCATTTTGTAATTCATGTAGTACACAGCCCGGGATGTCATCTGGTCCCATGGATGCTGTATTCCTAGCTTTGCAGAGTGCAGTTTCTACCTGTGTGGCCGTGATTACCAGAATTTGGCAATCTTTTGTTATTGAAATGGGCCCTTTAGGGGGTGAGAGGGGAGTGAAGTTGGCAGTAAAACGATCTGCCAGGATATTGGCAATATCCTTGGGATCAGTATATTTAATGCCATTCTGTTGTAGCTCAGAGCATATCTGAGCACTGCCATTTAGATTCTTGACATAACTATAGAATGCCTTGTCGTTGTCTTTGGAATCTTTGGCAATTTTATTTTCGTAACTAGCTTGGAGGATTTTATGAGGGATCTCAACTCCTTACTAAGGCTGGTAAAGGAGGTTTTGTATCCTGGGATTTTCCTCTTTTCTGCAACAGTTTCTTTCTTCTGTTGTATAGTTTGTTTATGGCAGGGGACCACCAGATTGGCTTCCTTTTTTTGGAGGAGAGCATCTTGGTTCTATTTGGGATGACACAATTTGTGCATGAGTGGATGTGACCGTATAGTGCCTTAATGTAGGATTCAGAAGTCGAACTTTCGGCTCCCATCTGCATGGGTGTCATGAAGTTTGTCACTTCTGACTTGAGTAGCATGAAGTTGGCTTTGGAGAAGTTTTTTATGAAGGTTTCCTTACTGGGGGTGGGGTGGGGTGGGATATGGATGTCAAGAGTGATTTCCTTATGGCCAGCCCTGACCAATGAGGGGGTGACCACTGGTGTGGAGCATCCATTTCCCATGTTGGTAATGACCAGGTCTAGAATATCGGAGCCCCTAGTGGGGCAATGGATTAGTTGATCCAGGGTGTTGGAATTTATGAATTCCAAAAACCGTTAGGAAAAGGTGTTGGTACCAAAGTAGTTTTCCCAGTTAATGGCAGGGTAGGTGAAATCACCCAGTATTAGGGTGTCTGGTTATATCTTAATATTTTTCAGTATGTTTAGAAAGGTGTAGTGAAAATTTTGGGGCATGGTGGAGGATCTGTAGCAAGCTACAATTTGGATTGCAGTATTACCTAGTGTTAGTCATGCCTGGAGAATTTCAGATACATTGTGTTGGGCAACTAGCCTGGAGGTGTGAATATTCTTGGTGAATATGGACACTCCTCCATCTTAATGTTTTGGTCTTGGTTTAGTGGCGGAAAAGTGTGGTAAGAGTTGTAGCCTGTTATTGCAGGGGTAATCTCTGGAGTCTTGAACCAGGTCTCAGTTATGGCACAGATATCGATGTTCTCCATTTTTAGGAGTGCCTCAAGAGAGTGCATTTTGAGGTTTAGACTTCTAGCATTGAGTAGCATTACATTCAGATTTTGCATGCTTGTATCTGTTACGGTGGTGGTTTTGTCCTTTGAACCTTGCCTAAAAAAGGCACTATAGGGGTGGCAAGAGCTTTAGCCAGTAACCTGAATCCCAGGGGTGACAGGTGCAGACCAACTCTGGCAAAGCATTGTGGTTTGTCGATCATGTCGTCCCAGGCAGACAGATACTGGATCCCCTTTGAATGACACGAGAAGCTTAGCCAATTGTTGAAGTCAATCATTTTGTCCTTATACTGTGGTATCATTCTGGGCGAAGGCAGGATGCTACTCAAGGCTAGGGTCATACCTGCCTGGGCAACATGATCCGAGAGCTCTTCCATGTCTGTTTTCATGTAGTCCAGGGAAGTATGTCTCAAGTCATTCACTCCAACATGGACAATGACAGAGTTGCATTTGTACATGTTGTGGAGTGACTTGAGTGCATGCGTTATGTGGCGGATCTTGGCACTCAACAGGCAGCTGACTGTAATTTTCTCCTTGTTCAGCCTGGTGAGTGGGATGTCAGTGTGCCTGACTATAGATTCACCTATGACTAAAGTGTTGGGTACATTGTCTTGCCTTAGGGCTGCTGTTGGGTGGCACACTAGCATTGTGAGCTATGTGTCACTTTGGTTATGACTGGTGTTTGTTTTCATTTCAGCTTCGGAGGTCCTTGTTGCTTGGGCAGGTCAATGTTAAGGGCCTCCGCATATGTGAGTTTGGTGTTGCTATGTGTGGGTGTTGATGGTGTGGAGTTTGAAGGGCTATGTGTTGCTTCAGGTGTAGTGCAGGTGATAACCTTCCCCTCTTGACTGTCTAGCACAATCTTGGCTGGAGAGAGCTTTGCTTCCAGTTTGGCTATGTAAGTGCATCTCTCACAGGTTGTAGTGTTGGGTGGTAGGAGGAGAGGGTTGTCTGTACATATGAGGCAGTTGCTGCATTGCCCCAGTATGCCTAGATTCACCACATGGACAGGAGAAATCACTGGAAGCTGACCCTTGGACATGCTTGTTTAGGTGCTTTTTTGTAATGTACAAGGGATGTTTTCCCTTACCTTTGCAAGGTACTTTGCAATTATATGCTGTTTAGTGCCTACGATTAATTTCTCCTTATTAACAAGGAGAGTCGAGTGCTTGTATCAGTTTAAGGCTTCCTGGTGCTTTCCAGCAGGTTTTAGAGCAAGTGCTAGTCACAGGGGTTCAGATTTTAGTGCTACTACTGAGAAACCAGCTAGTTCTAAGGGAAAATTTGAAGAGCAGACTTTTTCACACCTGGAATAGTTTAACCGTAGCCCCACGGTGCTGCACGATGCGAAAAATGCACAAACACGCTCGTTTTTAAGCCAGAAAGTTGAAAGGGATAGAAACCAGCCCAAAATGGCTAAAATTACAATTTCAGAGCTGGAAACCACTCCTCTCTCACTGGTAAGCTGTAAGACTTCCCTCTACCACAGCAAGGTCTGGATAGCTCTGAACACAGAAAATAAAGTCCTGAGACCAGCAAAGCCTGGGATCTGGACTATACTAGCTAGGAAAGGCGGGAAATGAGTGAACAAGATAGTATTTTTTTTTTTTTTGGTTAAAACAGGCTAAACAATGCAATAATACACTAAATAAACACAGAAAAGGCTAACACACCTTGAATGTGTAGCCTTAAATAGTAAATACAATTAAAACTTGACAAAATTAGCAATTTAAAACTTTTTAAATAAAGCAAGGCAAGTGCACAACTGAAAAACAATTTAAGAGGCAGTAATACAGTAGAATAAGTAGCTAGTCTACATATACAAAAAAGTCTATATATACAGAAGAGCAGCTAAAACACACTAAAACAATTCAGATGCCGTGCAACCTAGAGCACTTGAGTTGTAACAATATTAAGGCAAATACAATTTTAATAAATGCACTAAAATATACTCTACATTTCCAAAATGTTTGAGAAGCACAGTCAGAAGGATATTGTCAATTTTTTTTTTTTTTTTTTTTTTTTTTTTTAGGAAAGGGAGAAAGGAGGAACAGAATTATATTGTATTAGGTAGAATGAGCTAATGACACTAGACTGGGAGGAGAGTGTCAATAAAAAATAGGAGAGTAGGACAAACTGCAAGGCCAGCAGGCAAATATAAAATGTTATCACAGCATAGCAAATAGAATACAAGTATGCAGTATAAGTATACAGTATATAATAAAATAAATAATTATATAAATAATAATTAATACAAATAACAAAAAAATAAGCAACTTATTCTATATATCATCCTATATCTGCTCCTCCTCAGATAGCTCCGTGCGTAATGGCTTAAACACTCAAGTTAACTTCTTAACAGAAAGTTGAAACCTGAAACAACTTTAAAAAAAGCTCAAAAGAATGAATGAGGTGCTTTCTCCAAGCCATAGCCCTGGCAACCCAACTAGACAATGACCATAAACACTAAACTCTCACTGAAGTGGGGGATGGTCTTTGCTAACCAAGATGGCCTGGACAGTGAGCTCAGAAAACAGCCTCTAACAAACAACTAGGCCCACAACACAATCAGGAATATGGAGAATATTACAGCTACTACCTAAACTATTTAAGGCAGAACACACTGCAGAAATGTTTATCACAAGTGAGCCAATAGCTATGAAATACAATACAAGTTTCTTCTTTCGGCTTTTCCCGGTTAGGGGTCGCCACACCGGATCATCTGTCTGCTCATGATTGGCAGTGGAGTTTTACAGTGTCGAGTTGACAGCCCAGCACCCAACCTTCCACAGAAGGCACACACACACACACACACCTAGGGCCAATTTAGAGTGTCCAATCCACCTACTGCATGTCTTTGGGATGTGGGAGGAAACCGGAGCACCAGGAGGAAACCCATGCAACCACAGGGAGGACATGCAGACTCCACACAGAAGGCACCCCAGACAAGAATTGAACCGAAGAACCTCTTGCTGTAAGGCGGCAACACTAACAGCTGCACCACCATGGCCTACAAATACAGTACAGGTATGCAGTATACAATAAAATTGCTATAAATATCTAGAATAAGCAATAACGACTACAAATAAGCAAAAAAAAACAGGCTACTTATTGCTATATATCACAGATCAGCTGCTCCTCCTCAGATAGCTCTGTGTGTAATCTACTCTACTTATTATGATTTGACACGAATCAAGCCTGGCTTTTAGAGAGGACTGGATATTCATGAGGATAGGGGCACCATACAGCAAGGATGGAAGTAGAAAGGCTGAAGCTAGAGCCTTTTTTTTTTTTTTTGCAGTGGGATAAAAGTAATAGCTGTGTCTATAAAGGGTGCCCAGTTTCTGACTGTTTTTTTTTTATATTGCTATGGATATGGAGGTCAAATGTTAGGTTTTCATCAATAATGACATCTAACAGTTTGGTGCTAGAGACAACTTCAATGATAGCATTATTCTGGGAGTAGATTAAAAATTCATTCCTATTGAATTGGGTAGTATTTTTGGGAGTGAATAGAATGCGTTTAGTCTTGCTGGGGTTGAGAGAAAGATGATTATTTGACATCCAGGTTTCAGTGGATGCAAAGGCATGTTGGGTTTAGTAGTTGTAACTCAGAGGAGGATTTGGCAGTGCAGATGATTGTAGAAACATCTGCATATTGGGTCATGGTGCCATGAGTTAAGGGAGTTATGGAAGTTATTAATAAATATATTGAATAGAAGGGGGCCCAATATGGATCCTTGGGGTATTCCTGTGGTAATGTTAAGGAAGGGAGAATAGTATTGCTGCCATTTTGTTGATTGATGTCTAGCAGAGAATTGATTTGAGAATCAGTTTAAGGTTGGGGATTTGATACCTAGATTTTTGAGTTTGGAGAGTAGAAGAGCATGGGATATAGTATCGAAGGCTTCTGAAATGTTGAGGAAGAGAGAAGAGACAATGAAACCGGAATTACATGCCCGATTTACAGTATCCATAAAGGAGATGAGAGATGTGTTGGTGCTATGAAATTCAATGCACATGTCCAACTAAATATTAAGAAAACTCATCAGAAACTTGGTATGCTATACAGAAACTCTTACTTTCTCTCCCCTTCTACAGGGCAAACTCTCTCCACGACCTTCTTACTACCATCACTACTGTACAGTGCTCCACTACTAACAAACCTCTCTTCCACCATCTCTGCAAAACTAGAAATCTGTTACAACAAAATCTCTAAATTCGCTACAAAATCTAACCACTCCTCCCATCATTGTAGCTCTCTCCAAATGCTAAACAGGCTAGAGCTTCCCAACTACCTTGACTACCTTCAACTCACTACAGCTCACAAATTAATCTTTAAACCTACTACATGCCCTGCTCTAGCAAATATCTTACCATCTTACACACCTCACAGACCCCTGAGATCTGCCCAACAAAATCTACTTTCTGTATACAAACCAAAACGTCCAGCTGGCCAGTTTCTCCTATCCTTTTCCTTAGCCAAAAAATGGAACTCTCTCCCACCCTCGCTACGAATCTCTAAAAACTTTGAACACTTCAAATCCCAGCTCCATTCTTACTTCTCCCATAATTGGAAATGTAATTGCACCCTACCTACTTAATCCTGCTAATGCCCCTATTCTGCCAATTGCCTCCTATACATGTACTTCCACATGTATCTCTACACCTTGCTGTTTTTCCTCTACAGCTTTCCCTCTCTGAATCTAACGTAATATAACATCAAAACCTTGAATGTATATAATGTAAATGCTGAACATAGCTTTGTAACTCTACTCTCTCTCATATCTGGAAATTTTCTCTTTCCTTTCTACCTACATGTAAGGTTCATGCTAAGAGATGCTGCTAACTAGCTACTATAATCATCCCTGACATGTGTGTACTCCACTTTTGCTACAAAACAACTGCCTCTCTCTACTTACACCAGATTCTTTTTCTATTAAACAACCACCTCCTTCTCTACTACTCAACTGCCCCTCTTTTCTTTCACCAGAATCTTGAATGCATAGTTAGTACACATCGCACTTTCCTCCTTCATTTCTTCCACATACTACTAAACCTGTACTTCTGTCTTTCAAATGTCCAGTCTTTGCAACTAACAGAAGACTTACCATTTCATAGTTTTTAAATATTTGTCAGCATATTCCACTGCCTCAGTTCAACTTTATGCTGTGCAAATGGCTCTCTAAGCAACTACATATATGTCATGAAGAGTATTCATTTTTTTTCAATTGTATTTTGCTATATCTCAGTATATAATTCTACATTTGTTTAAAATAATCATAAGTTTGATTTTCTTGTATGTAATATGGAGCTTTTCTCCCTGGGCCTCCACTGAAAACAGGCTCCCTGAGCCCAGTGGACCTCCCCGGTTATCAACATGGAAATAAATAATAAATAAATAATAAATATTGCCTGGCCTAAAGCCATGTTGGGTAGGGGAGAGAAATTGGTTATTAACTAAATGGTTAAAAAGTTGAGTATGAACACATTTTTCTAATGATTGGAGATGGGGAGAGGATAGCGATAGGTCAGAATTTGGAGATGTCCGAATTATTGCCACCTTTGTTGAGAAGAAGAATGTATGCTTTCTTACAGGTATTTGGTATGTGGGATTCCTAGATAGATCTATTGAGGAGTATGCTGATGGGGTAAATGATGGAGCTTACTGATAATTGTAGGAATTCAGCAGGTAAGTTATCAGGAGCATTGGTGCAAGGTTTAAATTTTTGAAGGAGTTTTTTTTATAGTGCATGTAGGAATAGGAGAGAACGAAAAACTAGATATAGAGGAAGGTCTAGAATGCGTTGATGGTTGGTCAGGTGATTTGGGGTTAGAATGTGGGAAGGTGGTGGTCAACTTAGCTATAGTGTTGATGAAGTATGAATTAAGTTGGAGGGTTTTTTATCAGGGCGTGGGGAAGGATTTTTTCTTAGAGCCTGGGTGAAGTAAGAAATTGATTGCTCCCCAGAATTTCTATGGGTTTAGTTTATGCTGGTCCTGTGGTCTATGGAAGTATTCTTTCTTGTTTTTAATGACTAGATGTTTGGCCTGATTACATACTTGTTCATATAGAGCAAGGTCAGTTGGATTTTTATATTTCTGCCAGGCTTTCCAAGCTTTGTCTTTAGCGGACATGATTTGCTTTGTGGGTTTGGTGAGCCAGCTGGCATGATTAGTCTTGACTCTTTGCAGTCAAGGTGGGGCGACACTATCTAAGATCTTGAGAAATGTTGACTTGAAAAATTCAACTGCATCATCAAGGGGAATAAATTTTAATGGTGCTCAGTTGGTACACTGTAAAATTTCATTAAAGGTGTCTGGTGAAAAGTGGGATAGGTTTCTGGTTTGTTTTAGTTGGTGATTGCTTACAGTTGATGTAGTTTTATATATAGCGAAGGCTGGTAAGTGGTCACCAATGGTATTTGGCAGTGTGCCAGAGATGGAAATTTTTCTGGAATCAGACACAATGATCCAATTCAGGATGGAGCCTTTGTTGTTTTTGTTATTGGGCCTTGTAATATCGGTGACTAGCTGGGTGTAGTTAAATAGGTTGATATTAGTTGGGGGTCTTCGCTAGTGATATCTAGCCAATTAATGTTAACATCCCCTAGGATGGTTGTTTCATTTTTAATATTATTAGATGACCAGGCAAGAATGTCCTCTAGTATAGGAATATTATTACCTGGGGGAATGTATACATCTATGATAGAGAGGCTTTTACAATTATTCAGCTTCAGGATGGTTACTAGAAGTTCTGTTGTGGGATGGTTACTAGAAGTTCTGTTGTGGGATGGTTACTAGAAGTTCTGTTGTGGAGAATTGTGGAATAAGTTTTGTAAAGGGGACTATGGTGTAGACACATGGGTATATCAAGGCAATGCCTCTGCCTTTTCCATGTGGCCTGTCATTTCTAAGGCATATATAGTTGGGGGGGGGGAGGGCTACAGTTTGCTAATGATTACTCCAGACAAGTGGTAACACAAAGGAAGACCTGGTTCCCACTCCTTCAATTCCTCACAGCTAAAGGAGTTACAGCCACTATATAATATTCTTCTCAGTTTTGTGCCATGCCTACAGATGGCTTCCATATGTTTCAGAATTTGGAAGAGACTGTAACTTTTATTAAGGACTCATCACCATCCCAGACAAAATGGACCGGACTCCAACCCTTGCTAAGAGAGGTAGAGAGAGGGAGGTTTCACTATAAGATGTGCAATCATCATTATGTTGACTCCAGAAACATTGTGACCAGAAGGTCACATGCCAAGAATAACTAATGGCATAACTGTAAAGATATTTAGAGTTGTTCCTATAATGCATTAAAAATGAACTGTCAGTTTTTCTGACAGCACTTTTATATATGCACTAAGCACAGACTGCTGTACATTTTGGAATGTATGATTAGAGCTACCCTATTGCTTACTCATGGTAATTTCACTGTTATGTTCTCCAAAGTACAGAAACATCTATGCCTAGATTGATGTAGTAGGGAAGGGTTGAGGGTAATTCTTACCCTTGGGAAATTTGACACTTTTGTATATAGGTTTTAGACATGTTTGTTCAGTTTTTACCAGTTATATGTTCTAGGCTAGAAGATTTATGTACTGTTAATGCATTTCTTTTTAAAGGCATGACTTGTTTTATGGAACAAATGCTTACTAACTTTGCTTCAACTATTCAGTGGGCAGTGATGTTAAACCCATTACTGTTATGTAGTAGTTTACTGACAGAGATGCAATCACATTTCTTTTTTGCTTGGTCTGAGGAAATTGCTTATCATCAATGTGAATTTGACTAACTCCCAAGTCAAAAGGGCCAGAGTGTGCATTTGGGTTATAGTGCATAATTTGGACATTTTAGCACTCCAAGAAATCCATCTGTATTATTTGAAACTGCTTACGTTAATGGCACAGGGTATGATATAGTCACTTCCTCTGTCCACCTACACAGTGAAGAGGAAGAGCAAATATTTAGATTACCAATCAGTGCTTTCCCCTCAGTGGGGAAATTTAAGATGAAGTTTTAAAAATAAACAGAATGGTGACCATAATTTCTTTGGGTTCCTATTACGAAATTGAAGAGGCTGAAGATCGAATGACTAATCGGAAATGTTGTTCATCAATGTGTTTTTTGTGAGATCATGGTACAGTGATGATTGGAAAATTTGCCCTTTCCTCACTGTAGTGGGATTTCGGAGTTGGTATATATAATTAGTGGGGGGTGGGGGGCCACAGCCTCCCACAAAAGTGACTGAGTTATGGCATTTTCCACTTTTAAGCCATTCAAATGCCAGTCTTTTCAATGCTGTAATATAGACCCAATTTCTTAATATCTTCATTCACTAGCCAGCCCAGGAGTAATCAAGTCTCTCAACTTATATTCAAAATTAAGCAAAGGGTACCTTTATCTTTATGGTCGATTTTAATTATATTACAGACCCTAGTGATGCAACAGCAGTAAAATCCCTGAGTCTGATCCCCAAGAAAAATTCTTGAAAACCTGGTCAGAAGACATCACTCATAGATCTAAGAGCTAGTCATAGTTCACTATGCAGGCAGTCCATACACTATTCTTCAATTTTGGTACATCAACCTGAATTGATTGACTGTGTATTGATCCTCTCATATTTGACCCCACTTGTTTCTATTCAGTAATCCTATGTCCTTATTCTGATCATGATGCCTTATAATGTAATTTGCTGTATGAATCTCCACTTCTTCCAAAAAAAAATGTACACCTATTTCTTGGTATGACTCAAGAAGTTTTGAAAATGCTAGGCAGAGATCTTGGGTGGCAGGTTTATGGAGAAAGCGGAAAGAAGAACTCCATCACCTAAAGGCAGGGTATTGCCAAAAATTAGTTACTAACCAGCCAAATAGGTCTCCAGTTTCTCACGCATCCATAAATCAGTTTAAAGACCGAATTCAACATATAAACATAAGAATGGAGATGTTGCTGAATAGGCCCCACCTGTCGTACCCTGCAGATAACATTCTATACTGGATAGGAGATGCAAAAATTCTGTCCACTCCATTGTGTCCTACAGGGGCAAGGCAAATTATTAATTTTCCTTTTTTCATGATATTATTGACAAATTCTGGGAAACATATCACAAGTGCTACTCCACCTTTTCTGTGACTTAAAAAGTTAACTGAGCAGGGAGAATTTTTTTGTTAACATTATTAGTAAAGAGACTTGATCAAGGTTTTTAAATGGCTGAAGAACTGTAAAGCTCCAGGTAGTAATAAGCTCCCATCAGAAGTCTACAAATTACTTCCACCCTCAACTCTGAATATGTTATGGAAAGCCTGGTGTAAAGTTTCCACAGGCTCACCCATGCCACCCTCATGTAAACATTCACTTATTCTTCCAGGTTTGAAGCCAGTTAAAGACACGGTCCTACCATTCAGCTACTGACCAGCCTCTTTACACAATCTGGACAACAAAATTTATGCAGGCATAAGAGCAGTCCATCTTTCAATGCTACTGCCAATACTGATCCATTCTAATCAAGACGAGTTTATCAAGGGTTGGCAAGCTTAGCACCACATACTCCAAACAGCTGAATGGCTGGAAAAAAGCTATTTATTTAATTCCCTACATCATTGCTTCTAGATAATGTGGAGAAGTCATTTGATAGTTAAGTGGCCTTGTTTTCACAAGTACTGATGCACTTTAACTTCCCCTACTCGTTTATTCCTGAAGTATTAGCCATATATCAGGGTTCAATAGCTGTGTTATAGGTTCTTTTTTTATCCCAGTCATTAACAATTATTCAGGGCATCCAACAAGGATGTCCCTTGGCTCCACTTGTTATTATTATGACTATTAAACCATTAGCAGAGCGTCTTCACAGTGATTTGTACACTCTAGAAAAAAACATACATAACCGGTATAGACCATAGTTGGTCTGGACCTGATCATCTATTTAAAAGACCCTGCAAGTATACTACACATCTCTTGGTGAACCCTTATGCTCTGGCACCATTTCTCAGGTTATAAAGTAAATCCTACTGAAAAAATGTTAGTAACATATAATATGAATTTTCCAGCAGAAGATAGAGTTATATAAATTCATTTGCATCCCCTCTAGTTTTTAAATATTTAGGCATTGCCTTAGCCTTGATACTAAGTGAAATGATGTCTTCAGGGTTGGATGTTTTTTTTATTTTATTTTTTTATTTTATTTTATTTACATTTGTTAACCGGGAGTGTCCGACTGGACATAGGTCCATTTTCAGCGGAGGCCCAGGAAGAAAAGCTCCACAGTTAAAATAAACAGACAGTGGTTACATTGGATTACATAGCTATTAAGAATTTAACATAGCAATTACTTACAACATATTTACAGATGAAGAACATAGTACATCAGTAGACAACTAGAATCTTTATCTGTGAAGTACATAACAGACATTAACAAATGTTACAATAAGAAGTTCCTGCTGTATAATAAGTACTAGGCTTATGAGCTTGCTATAATCAAGATAGTTAGTTCATAGCTTCATAGTTCATAGTTTAGTACTAGGCTGACTGCCCCTGTGAGCCATTTTAAACCTAGCCAGTTATCCCTTGTGAGACTCAAACCCTGCACCTTGTGTTTGTAAGGCAAACACCATATCCATTAAGCCACCCTCCCAACCCAGTGGAGTGGAAAGAAAGGTAGTGGTTGGATGGGGTGGGTGATATTAGAGTGGGAGTTGCAAGGGCATAGCCAGCATGTTTTTAGGTGTGCTTTTAGTAAAGTTTTGAAGTAGGTGCATGATGGTATGGAGGTAATTGTGGGTGGGAGGGAGTTCCATAATTTGGCTATGGTGCAAGAGAATAGTGCTTCACCAGTAGAGTTATTGGCTTTAGTGATCTGCAAGTGATTTTTGTTGCTGGATCTTACTGGTCTGGTGGTGCGATAGGGTTGTAGTAGATTCTGGAGGGATGGGACATTTAGTGGATGGTTTACTAGTTTGTGGGTGAGTGAGAGTTGACACCATTGAAGGAGGTGAGGGAGTTCAAGCCAGCCCAGTTCAGCAAGTGAGAGACAATGGTGACTATGATAGGATGCCCCTGTGGTGAATTTGGCGATTTTGTTGTAGCAGGTCTCTAGCTTGTTTAGATCACAATGTCGTAGGTTGGTATATATTGGAGATGCATAAAGTAGGGTGGAGATAAGGTGGGAATTTGCTATTGAAATTTTTGCTGCTTTGGTGAGAAGTTGCTCATAGGTTCATAGGTTAGTACTAAGCTAACTGCTCTTACGAGCCATTTTAAGCCTAGCATTATATCTGAGACTCCTCAAACCCTGCCACCTGTGTTTTATAGGACCACAAACACCTAACCATTAGGGGCCCCCCTCCTTATTTCTGTATAACGCTGCTAGTTTTTTGTGGACTTTTTTTATGGTCATGGATATGTGAATGTCAAATTTTAGTTTATTGTCTATTTCCACTCCTAACAATTTGGTGTGTTCAGTTGGGTATATAGTGGTGGTGTCTTTTGCTGTGATGTTAAAGTGAGAGTTGGTTTGAGTATGTTTGGTGGGTTGGAAGATGAGTAGTTTAGTTTTGTTTGGGTTGAGTATTAATTGGGCATTGGATAACCAAGTTTCAACAGAGGAAAAGGCTTCCTGTGTGACTTTTTGCAGTTTGGGTAGGGACTGTGCTGTGTAGATGATGGTTGAGTCATCTGCGTATTGTATGAGTGTGCCATGTTTGGTGGCAGAGACTAGATTATTGGTGAAAACAGAGAAGAGTAGGGGTCCAAGGATGGATCCTTGGGGAACCCCTATGGAGACAGGTAGTTGGGGAGATATGTCATTCTGCCATACAATGGATTGTTGGCGGTCAGACAGGTAACTCTGAAAACAGTTGGTGACTGATTGAGAGAAGGATAGGTTTTGAGGACAGAGATAAGCTGTTTGTGTGGGACCATGTCAAATGCTTTAGATAGATCTAGGAAAGTAGCAGAGGAGAGATAGCCATTGTTTTTATGCTGAAGAATAGTGTTCGTAAAGGAGAGTAAGGCAGTGGTGGTGCTATGGTTTGGTCGGAAACCATGCTGAGTACTGGAAAGGAGGTTGTTAGTAAGGAGGTAGTCTGAGACCCGAGAGTGTATGCATCTCTCTAGTATTTTGGAGAGTGGAGAGAGAATAGCTATGGGGCGGTAATTGGTTAGTTCTGTGGAGGATCCGCCTTTGTGGAGGGGAATTATATGTGATACTTATCACAGTGTGGGAACGTAAGTTTCTGACAGAGATCGGTTAATCAAGATGGATACTGGGTAGGCCAGAGCATCAGCTGCGATTTGTAGGTATTCACTTGGGAGGTTGTCTGCTGCTAATTTGGTGGGCTTAAGTTTAGTTAAGAGTTTTTTTTATGTTGGAGGTAGGTACAGGAGAAAAAGAGAAGGCAGTGGGGAGATTACTAGGTGAAGGTGTGGGTTGGAGGGGAGGGGGGTTTTGTTGTTTAGCTAGTAATAGTATGGTTTGTGTGAAGTGTGTGTTGAATGAGGTAGCAATATTTTCTGAGGAGTGAGGGATGTTAGGAGGAGGGGCACTGATTTTACCTGGGTGGAGGATGGAGTTTATGGAGGACCAGAATTATTTGGGGCTGTGTTGTGAGGAGTCTAGGGCAGACTGGTAGTACTGGAATCTGTCCTGTTTTATTAGCTTTTTGACTCTATTGCGTAGTTTTAGGAATTTCTGTCTAGTTGAGGGGGTTTTGGTTTTGCGCCAGTGCTCCCGGTCTTTATCCCTGTTTTTCATTTCTGACTTAGTGGTTTTCTGTAGCCATGGGGAGGGTTGTGCTTTGGTTCTGGAAAGTCTTATGGGGGCATGGTAATTAAGGATGCTCAGGAAGGTAGTATTAAAAAATTCACCTGCGTCATCAAGACTGAGTTACTTTAGAGGATGCCAGTTACATTGTTTGAGGGATGAGATGAATGTGAGTGGGTTAAAGTTTAGTTTTTTACGTATTTGACGGTAGATGACAGGTTTAGCTTGGTATAGGTATTTTTTGAGTAGGAATGTTGGGGGGTGATCACTGAGGCTATCTGATAAGCAGCCTGTTATATATTACTGGGAGATCTTACTGACTAGTATCCAATCCAGGGTAGTGTGCTTGCTGAAGTTTTTATTTATCCTGGTTGGCGACTGGACTAGTTGGGTGAAGCCATGAAGGTTTACATGATGGGTTGGATGGTTGCCAGAACAGGATTGCCAGTCAATACTGAAATCACCTAAAATGAGGAGGTTTTCTAGTGGAGGGATGTTTTGGCCAGGTGGGAAGTAGCATCCAATTATGTTGATGGTTTTGTTTTGGTTTATTTTGAGGTTGGTATATATTATTTCTTCATTGCCTATTTGTGGAGCTCATGATTTTAAGATCTGGATGTTTAGATGCTGTTTAAATATTATAGCTACACCACCTCCTTTCTTGTTTAGCTGGTCTACTCTTAGTATGTCGTAACCTGTAGGGAGTATTTGCTCAGTGGTAATGTGAGGTTTTAGCCAGGTTTCTGTCAGGATGACTATATCTGGGGAGTACAAGTCTATGGTGGCATGGAGTTCATGGACTTTGTTGGATATACTTCTAATATTTAGGCTTAGTAGAAGGAAGTCACTTGGCTTTCTATTGGCTGTAATATGGGAGAAGTTGTGGTTTCTAGTCTGATTATGAGGATTGGGGTTGGAGATGGTAGGGCCAGGTATGAGGTGGATGTCTCCACTTAGGGCTAGTTTTGATATGCACGAGGTTATTAGTTTTCTCAATTTTTGAATGTGTTTGTTTATAAGGGAAACTTTATGATTGTGCTCTGTGGGTAATAGGTATGGTGGGAGGGTTACTATGTTAAGTTGTAGGGATGCTTTATGTTTGAGTAATATAGTTGGTAGAATATGTGGGGGGTGCATAGGGATGGTTCTTGAGCTGGCGGGAGGGGAGCTGAGTATGGGTGAGACATGAGTGGTGGTGTGAGTAGTAGTACAGTGGTAGTGGTTGAGTGGTGGAATGATGGAGCTTTGGTAGGATGCAAGATATGCAAGTAGAGTGCATGCAGTGAGCACAGGTAAGGTATGCTTGTACATGTTAGTTGAGGAGGTGTGATAGTAGCGGGAAGATTGAGGAGGTAGTGTTGGGTTAGCGCTGTGGTTGGCTATTGGAAAGATGGGAAGGGTTTGTGAGTGTAATAAAGGTGGGACCACTGGGGGCAGGACGGAATAGGGGGCAGGGTGGGGAGTGAAGTGGGTAGAGACCCTGTTAGTTGCTCTTATGAGGGGGCTGGAAACAATCAGGTAACAGAGTTAACTGATAAATGAACATATGATAGTGACAAGGGTGGTTGTAGTTTTAAAAACAATGCCTGCCACAGGTAATATTTATTAACTTTGGGATTGTCTTAATGTAATAAACAGGGAAGGGGAGGGGAGAACATGGGTGTAAGCAGGAAATTCTTTGTACTGTTGCTAATGAGCCAAAGCAAAGGCACGTTTGTGTTTAAGAAACAATCACAATTGACCAAGGACGGCTCTGAAAATGTAAGTCATTTCTTAACCATTTCTCAGGTGGAAAAACAGGATAACCTTGTATCAGTAGGCTACTGTGATCTGAGTTTAAATTAACAAACACACAGTATTGATCAGATTATGGATACTATCTGCTAACAGGAGGGAATAAGAGAGAAAGTGGAAGATGAGTGTGTGTGTGTGGGGGGGGGGGTGAGGGGGCTGCTTACAAGCCAAAGCAGAGTGCTCTCCAGGGGAAAATGAATATTGGCTCAAACAGGTAGACACATACTCAAAGTTAACTTTAGTTGTTTGCAGACAGTTCAGTCCCGGACTGCGCTTTTCTTACAAGAATGATAAAGGTGGTACCGCAGTTGAATACTTAAGAGTGGTGTTAGGTTCAAAGTTAACTGTAGCTGTTTGCAGACAGTTCAGACACGGACTGTGCTTTTCTTATAAGAATGTTAAAGGTGGTACCGCAGTTGAATACTTAAGAGTGGTGTTAGGTTCAAAGTTAACTGTAGCTGTTTGCAGACAGTTCAGACCCGGACTGCGCTTCTCTTATAAGAATGATAAAGGTGGTACCGCAGTTGAATACTTAAGAGTGGTGTTAGGTTCAAAGTTAACTGTAGCTGTTTGCAGACAGTTCAGACCCAGACTGCGCTTTTCTTACAAGACTGTTAAAGGTGGTACCACAGTTGAATACTTGAGTGGTGTTAGGTTCAAAGTTAACTGTAGCTGTTTGCAGACAGTTCAGACCCGGACTGCACTTTTCTTACAAGAATGTTAAAAAAAATGAGCAAATAGCTATTGTATGCAGGAAAAATGTCTTGAACCAACTATTAATATATGCAGATACTGAGCCAATTGGACAATTATACAGAAATAATTAGACACTAGAAATCATATTAGATTACTGGAGAGACACAGAGCTCTTCATGGGGCCTGTAGCAGAGTGGATTGCAGTTTTAAAAATGGTTTAACTTTGGGATTGTCTTCAGGCAGTTATTTGTACTGCTGCAAGACAAGTTTATGTTTCAATTGACCAAGGACTGCTCTGAAACTGTAACTAATTTCTTAACCATTTCTCAGGTGGAAAAACAGGATAACCTTGTATCAGTAGGCTACTGTGGCCTCAGTTTAAATTAACAAACACACAGCTGTTGTTGTTGTGTCTTTTGGCTTTTCCTGGTTAGGGGTCACCACAGCGGAACTCCGATCTGCTAATGATTGACACTAGATTTTACATACCGAGTTGCCAGCTCTGACGCACAACCTTCAACGAAGGTACGTCCATTCATGCATGTCTCCACACAGAAGACGCTCTAGCTGAAAATCGAACAGAACAACATCTTAGAGTGTGTGTGTGTGTGTGTGTGTGTGTGTGTGTGTGTGTGTGTGTGTGTGTGGTGGGCTGCTTACAAGCCAAAGCAGAGTGCTCTCCAGGGGAAAATGAATATTGGCTCAAACAGGTAGACACATACTCAAAGTTAACTTTAGCTGTTTGCAGACAGTTCAGACCCGGACTGCACTTTTCTTATAAGAATGATAAAGGTGGTACCAAGAGTGGTGTTAGGTTGGAGAGACACTGAGCTCCTCATGGGGCCTGTAGCAGAGTGGATTGTAGTTTTAACTTCTCATTTGATTTAAGGCTTCTTCTGATCAAGATGGTGTTATATTCCAATGTTTTGTATGTGCGTCAGGGGTTTCAAGTTTGGATCCCATATAAAACCCTGAAAAAGTCTGCTAAGATAATGCTTAATTTTTTATGACCCCCTTTTTCTATCAGCCATTCATTCCATATCCATTACGCTCCTCAAAAGCAAGGGAGAATGTGGTTGCCCAGTTGTCTCTCCTCTTACCAGACAACAGTTCTTAGAATGTTAGGACACTTGTATCAAGCTATCAGGGTCCCACCATATTTTGTCTTGATGTCTAAGGTAGTTTGTTCCTTTCTAATGCCGTACTATTGAGTCATACAGTAGATCTACATTACACTAATTATCTCTTGTTGGGAGTACTGAGTACTAACTACGGGATTTCAAGTTAAATTGCCCACTGTTGGTCCATCATAGTACAGGAATCATTTTTACAGTGTAACGATCAATACTGACCAGATTTGATCCTACAGGTTCTGTTAGGACTATGATATTCCACATAGGAACCTACCCATTTTTTTATTTAGCTAAGAAGTATTTCCATGGTCAGCCTAGTAGAAAAAGAGGCTAATCTTTACCTTTCAGTTTTACTCAAGAGATCATTTTAAAAGCTTTGAAGAACTGGAGATTGAATAAGCTCTTCCCAAGAATCATAATATTTATTTTAACAACTTTTTTCTCTCTTTAAACTTATTATTAACTGACACTGGAGTGACCCACTCCCCAGTTCAAAATGAACTGAGTTGTTTGAAACTAAATTTAAATACCCAGAAGGTAGCAATACTACCATATCTAGTCTGTCATTATAAACCCTTTTCATCATAATGAAATGAGAGGTTTTCAACAATGATGTAGAACAGAAACAGGTAGACAGACCTCAGATAATCAGGCATTACAACTTTTGCATTTATTTTCCAAGATAACTTCCTCTTGTAAATAGTGAACGTTTCTTGGAAGTGTGCACATAGGCTATTCTTAAATCTAGATCATCCACTTGGAAACCTAAATGTGTTTTTGCATGGTGATGTCATGACATTAACCCCTCCATAGACTGAGAGCACATAACTTGGGGGTGCCCCTCCTTAAAATAATTTAGACCTCATTTTGGGTTGAGTTGGATAACACAAGTTCAGTTAAAAAAAAAAAAGATTACCTGTGGGTTACCATGAATCAGATTTTGAATTGCTTGTTTCCGTTGTACAGATAAAGATTTTTGCCACCAAGAAAAATCACGAAAAGCTGGCAAAATCCAATACCCCCACGAGAAAAGGAATATAAACAGGTTTTTCAGGATATTTACAAATGGCCAAGAGGAAAAATAAAAAGCAATCCTTATTTCTGTGTTGGGTTGACTACACTAATGAGTAATCTACTTCAATAATCACAATTCATAAATAAAGTCACAATTATTTTAATTCTTGTATGTCGCTGTTTCACTCCCCCATTGAATCCACTAGATTCAAAGTGCTTGGTTATGACTCATTTTCTTGACATCCCAACTCATATTTTATTGCATTTTCTTTCTTGTCTTCTTACACTGGTTGTTGATGGGATAGTTACTGCTGATTATTTATATCCTGGTTACAGGTTTTAGCATCAGTGGTCTTGTTATTGAACTGGATATTTAGTTATGCTGTCAATTTAGATTGCTGAATAGTTAAATTATATAATTTGCTTATTTCCATTTACTTGCTGATGTTTGTTATGGCTTGAAGTTTGTCATGATTGCATACTGGATGATTATAGCAGTTGTAAAATTTATAAATAAAATATACAAAAAGGAAATGTGGGAAATTATGGGTAACCTATGTTTCCTGTAACTGGTCAACAACAAAAAATACAAAAGAAATATATATGGAACACTCAACTCTTTTATGCCGAGTAGTTTTTGTACTCATGCTACCACTTTGCCTCATTTTGTTTTAAAGTTGTTTCTTAAAAATAAAAAAAGCTTGATATATTTGCAATGTTCAAGCTAACAAAGACATTAAAATAATATAACTGTATTTTCAAATTGCCCCAAAGCTAGATTCAGTGACCCAGCAGTAACAGCACATGACCAGGCTGAACTGCAGCAGATTCATTAATTACGCAGTCTAAGACCTGTTACCCCACAAAAATACCATTTATTTTCTAGAAAGCAACATGGCTTTTGGGCTGGGAAAAGCACCCTGACAGCACTCCAGATTCTAACTGATGACATTTTATCCAGTATGGGTAAGTGGAATCCGGCCGATGCTGTGATTATTGACCGGTCACTTGCCTTTGTTATGGTCGATCACTCAGTCCTACTTACTCATCTTCAAGATATTGACATCAGCTCTGAATCCACCAGCTGATTCAAAGACATCCTGTCTAACAGATCCCTCAGGGTAAAACTAAGGTCTAGTGTTTCTGACACTGCCTACACTCACTCAAGTGTCCTAGAAGGTTCCATTCTTTCTCCCATTATATTCTAATCTTTATTAATAAATCTCCCTTTGAGTTATGCCAAATACCATCAAATCAAAGTCCAAGCTATTTGAAACCCAAAAGCAATTAGCCAGGTCCCCGATATATGTTCCCATTGCAGTTTGTGACAACACTTCTATTGAATGCACCACTTCCTTTGAGATATTTGTGTATATGGATAGGCCATTCCTTCAACTTGTGAGAGCCCCATTGAGAAACTAAGAGCCAAGATCAAATACCTACTTTTCTGGGCCAACAAGATCTAAGATCTCTCAATTCCTCTCTACCACTCCCAGAGCAGTTATAGGCAAGGGTCTTCTTCTCACATAACTTCAGTATGGACTCCCCTTGCTGGTGTCCACCACTGCCCCAAAAATATAACCATTCCTTAAACCTTATCAAATAAAATCTGCTGTAAAATTCCCCTCAGAGTGAACTTTATTGCCTCAGTCCTTCTAAGGCTAAGTAGCTTCCAGTGCAAGCCAAAGTTAACCTTCTTTTTGGTTCCCTTCTTTACAAAGTACTACATCAAGACCATCTCCCTCCCCTTTCACCTCAAAACTGTTTGCTCCATGTATGACCTACTTAGGAGCCAAGACAACGATGGCCCATCTCTACAAATATCTTTCAGGCTACATTTTACAAATCATAGCTTCTCAGTCCTTGACCCATAATTATGGCAGTCACATCCTTGTGACCTTGCTGATCTCACTGACTACTCAGTTTTCAGACCTCAGTTTAAGCACTTTCTGAAAAAAAAAAAACAGTATGGATTCACCTGTCTGAATACACAGAATGTCATATAGCTCTGCACCTCCTGCAGAGTAGTTTTCTAACAAGAGGCCCACTCTCACCCTCTTTTTATTTACATACCTGTTCACTTGCCTACTAACCTACATGGTCGATATTATCCAACTGTTCTAATACAACTTCACAGATCTAATCCCTCACATACTCAACTGGGGGCTTATTAAACTGCAGATGATTGCCTACCTAAATGCAGTTGAATAATGTACAATCAAGCTTACAATCCAATAGGGTCAGATCCAGAGCAATATGAACTAGGCAGGTGCTTAGGGCCTGGTGCTGATGGGGAGGGGGTATGGCCATGCAACTTTATTAAAAAAAAAGTCTGGTTAGTACATTTTTCCCTTTAAAAAGCAAAGGAATTAAAATAAAGTCAGTTTCCCCATTAAAAAGCAGAGTGAATTCCTATTTAGTGTGTAGAAGAAAATGCAGTGTGGCATGCAAGATTTCAGCCAGAACAGGACTTTCCTGTAAAACAAAGTAGTAGCAGCCTGGAGATGTTTTTGCATGCTGAACAACACACAAAGCACTGCTTGCTAGGTGATCTATAGCACCAGATGTGTGCGTGTGTGTGTGTGTGTATGAAATGTCCCAGTTAGGGGCACTATCTATTTAACTGTCACACAGAATCAAATCCTGTACCTAAGACAAGAGCCTTAATCCTTCACAACAACTGCCAGACTTCTTTTAGCTCTGATAAACCACTAAGGATTACAACTTGTCAATGTCAGTATTTAGAGTTTCATAGTTCTTGTGGTTCACAAAATACAGTTGATGCAAAAACTGTTGTTCACTTAAGTGATTTTGAGTACCCTGCTTTTATCCGTCTCCAGTTTTGCAGATCACCTCTGATTTTTCTTCATATTTATGCTTTGCCCTTCAGCAAGTCACTTAACTAGGTGTGCATTGAGACAACTGGGAATTTGGTCTAGGCACCACAATGGTCCATGAACTGCAAGCCTTGAAACTACCTATGAATAAGAGCAATTATGGTGTAAAAAGAGAAACTGATTATAGTAAACAGCAGCATCATATAAGCCACATCTTTACATGTGATCCTTAGTTCCCTTGTTCTGTTGAATGTTGATAGCGTGTCTATTATTTAGCTGTGAATAAACTAGACAGAATGGAGTCTGAGTTTAATGGTAATATTTCAGCCATGAATACATTTTTAATTTAGCCTGTTATTGTGTGAAATGTACTGTTTAGACTACAACAGTTTGTAGTTTGTCTAGTTAAAAAGCTGCTTACTGTAGTATAGGGTTCAATTCCATCAGCATTCATTTGCCTTATAAATGGTTTTGCCAAGTTACTTCACCAGACAGTACTCGTAGGCTGCTCCTGAAAAGGGACACTTGTCCTCAGTGGGTTATTCCAGGCTGTTAACAAATGCATTTCTCTTTTGAATTGCTGCACCCTTCACGGAGGCACTAATTAGTACTTCACTATATATGATCTGAGTATGAATCCCGACATGTCTATTTTAGTTTAATGGTTTGCTAGATGCATTTTCATTAAATGTGTTTCTCATGCTGAGTCTGTTTTCACTGTGTTTTATTCAGAAAAATCCCTGGTCAGCCTCAGTAAGAAGCTGAATCCCTTATAAGATCCTCCAAAGCTAGCTACGAAAACAAAATCACCACTGAGTCTGAGGGCAAACACAAAGCATTCTATAGCTATGTAAAGAATCTCAATGGCAAAACCCAGATCTGCTCTGAGTTACAGCACAACAGCATGAAAATTACGGCATGAAAATTACAGAACCAACTGATATTGCCAACATCCTGGCAGATAGGTTCAGTGCTAACTCTACCCCCCCTCACCCCCTAAAAGGCCCATATCTATACAGGAAGAATGCAGAGACCTTGTAATCACATCTATGCCGGTAAAAGCTGCACTCTCTAAAACCAAAAACACAGCATTCATGGGACCGGGCAACATCCCAGGCTGCGTTTTATACGAACTTCAGAAAGAACTGGCTCCCCACCTAAGTATCATGTTCAATCATAGTCTCATGAGAGGCTTTGTGCCCACTGAATGGCGCACAGCAACAGTTATCCCACTCCACAAAGGGGGAGCCACCACTGATCCTGGGAGCTATCACCCTGTTAGCGTGATGAGCCTGGCCTGCAAGGCCATGGAACGTACCATCATGGAACTCATAAATAAAGACATTGGTAACCTCCAAACTCTGGACCCCACCTAGTTCGGGTTTTTGAAAGGCAGATCATGCCTTCTGAACCTGATCAACTTCTTTGAGGCAGTCCCCAAAGCCGTAGACGAGGATAAAGTGGTTCACACAGGCTATCTTGACCTCGCCAAGGCTTTTGACACCATCCCTCATTCTGGAAATATAGCTAAACACACTAAACTAGGTATAAATCCCTACGTCACAAGATGGGTTGCCAACTGGCTCACTGACAGAACCCACACTGTAAAAGTTGCAGACTCCAAATCTGACTTCAAACTAGTGACAAGTGAAGTACCACAGGGTTCAGTCCTGGGACCTCTTCTGTTTGGTATCTACTTCTCTGAAGTACAGGCTAACACAGAAGGCCTCTGGCTAATGAAGTTCACAGATGACTGCAAACTAGGAGCCATAGAGGAGTCCCCAAATGATGTGGACATCCTACAGAAGGGCCTCACTGAGACAGATGCCTGGTGTCAGAGGCATAGCCTCAAGCTCAATGCCAAAAAGTGCATTGTCATCCCCTTTGGTAAAAACTCTGTACCCATGAACTACCACATAAACGGCAGTCTACTTAATGCCAAATGTGTGATAAGAGACCTTGGAACCCAGGCGGACAGTAGTCTCTCCTCTGATAATCACATCACCGCAGTAGTCAGGAAATCCTTCTATGTGGCACACCTCATCACAAAAGTGTTCTCATCCAGGAAAAAAGAGGTCATTGTTCCCCTCTACTCGGCACTCATTAGACCCAGTAAAGAGTACAACACCCCTTTTGGAATGTACCTCGCAAGACATCTGCAGTAGCTGGAAAGGCCACAGAAGTACCTCACAAAGAGGATTACTGGCCTCAAACAGATGCCCTACATCGACTGTCTCAAAAACTCCAGCTTTACTCTGTAGCATATCACCTACTCTGAGGAGATCTCTGCCTAGCATATAAAGCTATGTTAAACCCAGAGCTGTTGGACATGCTACACCTAAAGAAATCCCAATCCCTCTGAGCTACATGCTCTAGGGACCTAAACCTTGTCACCACAATAAACAGGACATGCTGGAGGGATAGAGTCCTGTCCCAGAGACTTCCTATACTCTGGAACAAGCAACCCATCTATGTCAAGCCAAGTTCCTTATTAGCACTCTTCAAAAAAAAAATCTTGAGTGGATGGGAAATAGGAAATACACTGCAGGGATCACTTCTGTGGCTCTGCTCGACAGGGGCACAGGAAATTAACTTTCTTGAGTGGCGTAAGCCAGGGAACCTTGTTGGCTAGGCTTAGTTAGACCCTTGGGCCGATAGCCTAGTACCTACCTATGAAAATGGTCGTTGGTATTTTTTCTTCTGAAAATCTGAAATGGGGCTTAAATTAAACACAAATCTTTGTGATAATTATAAAATTTAAGAATAAAACAGAATGTACACTGACATGCTAATCATAAAAGCAAAAAATAGTATGCAAACTGACAGGTATGAACACCAGTTATGGTAACTAGGGAGAGAACAACTAAGTACTGGGATACTGGTATGGCTGGGGCCTGATTCATTGTCCAGCATAGGTTCATAAGTTGATACTATGCTATCAGCCCTAGGGCCTATACAAGCCACAATATTTACTTCCCTGGACCCCTGTCTAGCAGGGCGACTGACGTGATCTCCGAGGTGAATTTCCTATCTCCCATCCAATTGTCAAGGTTTCTTTTGAAGAGGGCCAAAGATGTGCTCTGCTTGACATGTATGGGCAGTCTATTCCAGAGTCTGGGGCGTCTCTGGGTCAGGAACCTATCCCTCCAGCATGTGTTTATTGTGATGACAAGGTTTAGATCCCTGGAGCGTGTGGCTCTGAGGGATTGGGATTTATTTAAGTGTAGCATGTCCAACAGCTCTTGGTTTGACATGGCCTTGTATGTTAAGCAGAAATCGCCTCTGAGTAGACAATATGCGACAGATTATAGCTGGAGTTTTTTAGATGGTCAGCATAGGGCATCTGCTTTAGGCCTGTGATTCTTTTAGTAAGGTATTTCTGTGGCCTTTCCAGTTGTTGCAGATGTCTTGAGAGGTACATACCAAACGGGGCATTGTATTCAATAATGGGTCTAATGAGAGATGAGTACAGTGGGACAATGACCTCCTTTTTTCTGGATGAAAAGCCCTTAGTGATGAGGTGCCCAACATAGAAGGATTTCCTGACTGTTGTGGCGATGTGGTTATCGAAGGTGAGACCACTGTCCACCTGTGCCCCTAAATCTCTCATCATACTTTCGGTGTTTAGTGTACTGCCACCTATGTGGTAATTCATGGGTACATGTTTTTTCCCAAAGGGGATAACTATACATTTCTTGGCATTGAGCTTGAGCCCATGGCTCTGGCACCAATCATCTGTTTCTGTAAGGCCCTTTTGTAGAATATCCACATCATTTGGGGATTCAGTAATGGCTCCCAGTTTGCAGTCATCTGCAAATTTTGTTAGCCAGAGTCCCTTAGTGTTGACCTATACTTCAGAGAAGTAGATGCCAAACAAGAGCAGTCCCAGGACTGAACCCTGAGGTACTCCACTTGTCACTTGTCTGGAATTGGATTTGGAGTGTGGGTTCTGTCAGTAAGCCAGTTGGCAACCCATCGAGTGACGTAGGGATTAATGCCCATCTTAGTAAGTTTATCTGATTCCAGAGTGGGGGATGGTGTCAAAGGCTTTGGTGAGGTCCAGATAGGCTGTGTAGATAACCTTACCCATGTCCACAGCTCTGTAGACAGATTTGAAGAAGTCAATCAGGTTCAGGAGCAACATCGGCCCTTCACAAACCCAAACTGGGTGGGGTCCAGTGTTTGAAGGTTGCCAATGTCTTTGTTTATAAGTTCCATGATAATACGTTCCATGGCCTTGCAGATCAGGCTCATCAGACTGATGGGGCGGTAATTCCCAGGATCCAAGGTGGATCCCCCCTTGTGGAGTGGGATAACTGTAGCTGTGCACCACGCAGTGGGCACAATGCCTGAGGTGAGGCTATGATTAAGCATGACACTTAGGTGAGGTGCCAGTTCATTTTGTAGTTCATGTAGTACACAGCCTGGGATGTTGTCTGGTCCCATGGATGCTGTAATCTTAGCTTTGGAGAGTGCATTTTTGTACCTGTGTCTCCGTTATTACCAGAATGTAACAATCTTTTGGTATTGAGATAGGCCCTTTAGGGGGTGAAGTTGGCACTGAATTGATCTGCCAGGATATTGGCAATATCCTTGGGATCAGTATATTTAATGCCGTTCTGTTGAAGCTCAGAGCAGATCTGAGCGTTGCCATTTAGATTCTTGACATAGCTATAGAATGCCTTGTGGTTGTCTTTGGAATCTTTGGCAATTTTATTTTCGTAACTAGCTTTGGAGGATTTTATGAGGGACCTCAGCTTCTTACTGAGGCTGGCAAGGGAATTTTTTGCATCCTGGGATTTTCCTCTTTTATGCAACAGTTTCTTCCTTTTGTTGTAAAGTTTGTTTATGGCAGGGGACCACCAAATTGGCTTCCTTTTTTTTTTTTTTAGGAGAGTGTCTTGGTTCTATTTGGGATTGCATGATTCATGCAAGAGTGGATGTACTCATACAGTGCCTTAGTGTAGGATTCAGCAGTCAAACTTTCAGTTCCCGTCTGCATGGGTGTCATGAATTTTGGCACTTCTGACTTGAGTAACATGAAGTTGGCTTTGAAGAAGTTTTTTTACAGAGGTTTCCTTACTGAGGGTGGGGGAGGGATTTGGATATCAAGGGTGATTAGCTTATGGTCAGACCTGACCAAAGAGGGGATGACCATAGGTGTGGAGCATCGATTTCTCATGTTGGTAATGACCAGGTCTAGGATATTGGAGCCCCTGGTGGGACTATGGATTAGTTGATCCAGAGCATTGGAATTTATGAATTCCAAGAACTGTTGGGCAAAGGTGTTGGTACATGAGTGGTTTTCCCAGTTAATGGCAGGGTAGTTGAAATCAGCCAGTATTAGGGTGTTTGGTTGTATCTTAATATTTTCCAGTATGTTTAGAATGGTGTATTGAGAATCTTGGGACATGGTGGGGGATCTGTAGCAAGCTACAATTTGGATTGCAGTCTTACCTAGTGTTAGTTGTACCTGGAGAATTTCAGGTGCATTGTGTTGGGCAACTAGCCTGGTGGTGTGAATATCCTTGGTGAATATGGACACTCCTCCACCTTTAGTGTTTTGGTCCTGGTTTAGTGGCAAAAAAGTGTAGCCTGGTATTGCAGGGGTGCTCTCTGGAGCCCTGAACCAGGTCTCATTTACTGCACAGATATCGATGTTCTCCATTTTGGGAGTGCCTCGAGAGAGAGTGCATTTTGAGGTTTAGACTTCTATCATTGAGTAGCATTACCTTCAGATTTAGCATTCTTGTACCTGTTACGGTGGTGGTTTTGAACTTTGCCTAAAAAAGGTACTATAGGGTTGGCAAGAGCCTTAGCCAGTAACCTGAATCCCAGGGGTGACAGGTGCAGACCATCTCTGGCAAAACATCATGGTCTGCCGATCATATCGTCCCAGGCAGACAGATACTGGATCCCCTTTGAATGACACCAGAAGCTTAGCCAATTGTTGGAGTCAATCATTTTGTCCTTATACTGTGGTATCATTCTGGGCGAAGGCAGGATGCTACTCAGGGCTAGGGTCATACCTGACTGGGCTCATGATCCAAGATCTCTTCCATGTCTCTTTTCATGTAGTCCAGTGAGGTGCGTCTCAAGTCATTCATTCCAACATGGACAATGACAGAGTCATATTTGTATTTGTTGCGGAGTGACTTGAGTGCATGGGTTATGTGGTGGATCCTGGCACCTGACAGGCAGCTGACTGTAATTTTCTCCTTGTTCAGCCTGGTGAGTAGGACATCAGTGTGCCTGATTATAGAGTCACCTATGACTAAAGTGTTGCGTACATTGTCTTGCCTTAGGGGCTGTTGTTAGGTGGCACACTGGTGTTGTGAGCTATGTGACACTTTGGTTGTGATTGGTGTTTGTTTGCATTTCAGCTTCAGAGGTCCTTGTTGCTTGGGCAAGTTACTTTTAAGGGCCTCTGCATATGAGGGATTCGTGTTGCTATGTGAGGTTGTTGGTGGTGTGGATTTAGAAGGGCTATGTGTTGCTTGAGGTGTAGTGCGGGTGTTAACCTTCTCCTCTTGGCTGTCTAGCACAATCTTGGGTGGAGAGAGCTTTGCTTCCAGTTTGGCTATGTAAGGGCATCTCTCGCAGGTTGTAGTGTTGGGTGGTAGGATGAGAGGGTTGTCTGTGTACATGAGGCAATTGCTGCATTGCCCCAGTATGCCTAAATTCTCCAGGTGGACAGGAGAAATCACCGGAACCTGACCCTTGGACATACCTGGTTTGGTGTTTTTTTTTTTGTAAAGAGTTGTTTTCCCTTACCTTAGCAAGGTACTTTGCAGTTATAGGCTATTTAGTACCTACAATTAATTTCTCCTCATTAACAAGGAGAGTTGAGTGTGTATATCAGTTTAAGGCTTTCTAGTGCTTTCCAGCAGGTTTTAGAGCAAGTGCTAGTCACATGGATGCTTAAAGGTAAGATGAAAAAAAATGGTTTATCCTAAACACTGCAGTGTGCACTAGAAGAGTTAGATGTGAAATTAGGTAACTTAAGTTTTACCAGTCTAAAAAAGTTTTAGTAGAGAGTCACTATTTTTAAAACAGCAAGATAGATTGAAAGGGGGTGATCACTTTTGTATTCTGGTACTATGGGATACAGTAGGATGGCCAATAAATTTAAATAGTTGAAGGGGAGTGATTTCACAAAATGATAATTTTGCGCTTACTCACACAAGCCAGTAAAAACGGAGATGAAATGTGATATATGGTCAAATTAACTTAAGAGGCAGGCAACTAGAAAGACAGTGGTGTTTAAGAACACAACAATAACCGGGTGAGAAAAAAGTTCTGCCTGAATCACAAGAGACAGAGCTGTGGTCTCTTTTCAAGTTTTAATATGCAGATAAAAGCAGAATACAAGTAAGACACAAAGTATAGAAAACAAATCACAATTTTCAAAATAGAAAAAGGCAATACAGTAATACAAAATACAACAAATAAAAAACAAACTAACCTTTCCCTCACAGCAATGTGTAGCAGAGTCTGGGTGAGCCTTTGTAGTAAAGCATAATGTCCCATTTGTCCATGATCTGACTCTGTTGATGCTGGACGTTTAAGATGCAGTGATACTGCATTATTATCCATGCAAGTAGGCCAGACCTGTACTGAATGATGTCAAAGGGGTAAGCTATGCTTGATTGTAGAAAAGCAATAGAAATATCAAAAATGAGATGTAGGTATTCTGCAAACATGCAAGTACTCTCCTTCAAAAAATAGCATGTTGTATGTAATAATATTTCTGATTTTTGTATGACTTGTGGGCTGCTGAAAAAGAAGTTATATCTTACCATAATGTTCGATCTGTGTTATTGATCTTTGTTCATTCATTACTGATGGATTATCGGTTCCATCCTCGGAACAGAGACAGCCATATATCAAGCTTGTGTCAGCCAAAAACTCTCGAGCCAAGGTCCTACCAAGAATCCTCTGCTCCCTGTTACCTCAGATTGAGTTTGCAAGTTGATAGACAAAAGTAGAGGCTACCTCTGGCCATAACAGACCTACAATAAAGGAGTATATGTAATCAACCAGGAACCTCCAGAGGGGGACGGAGGGTGGGGAGTAATGAATGAACGAAGTTCAAAAACACAGGTGGAACATTATGGTAAGACATGACTTCTTTAACTGATATTGTTAATCTTCGTTCTTTCCTTACTGATGGGACAGAGTCCCCAGCTACCTGTATCCCTGAGTGGCCCTCATGGAAGGACATTCCTGAGCACCATGGAGCCAAAAGAAGCTCTACCTCTGGAGGCCAAATCCAATTTGTAATGAAGAATAAAGGTATGAGGTCTGGCCCAAATCACAGCTGAGCAAATATCATTGAGGGAAGCCTTAGCATGAAAAGCTGCTGAAGTTGCCATAGACCTTGTAGAATGTGCTTTCACTCTGTGAGGCAAGGTGACATTATTCTTGTTGTAGACAAAGGTAATGCAATTTCTCAACCATGAAGCCAATTTAAGTTTTGAGTCAGGATGACCTAGTCTTGGTCCTGAAAAAGCCAGAAATAGTTGGTCTGATTTACAGGTAGATTTTGTTCTGTTCAGATAAAATTGTATTTGCCTATGAACATCCAAGGAGTGCTGGCAATAATCTCCCCTGTTAGAGAGGTTAGGAAAAAATACTGGAAGGTCAATAGATTGGTTGACAGACCGACACCACTTTTGGTAAAAAGGAAGAATTAGTTCTCAGTCGTACCCTATTCTTATGGAGTATAAGATAGGGAGGTTTGATGCATAAGGCTTGAAGTTCTGACAAGTGTCTAGCCAATGTGACTGCAGTTAGAAACAAAGTTTTCCATGAGAGATATTTTAAATCACATGAAGACACAGGTTCAAAGGGGGGAGCTGTTAGGGCTTGCAGGACCAAGGCCAAATCCCAAGGTTGTTCTAGTTCTCTAAAGGGAGGTTTTAGGTGAAGAACCCCCTTCAAGAAAGTTTTACAGAGTCTATGTGACATGGGTGAAGAATCCTGAAAACCGATGTGGAAATTCGAAATGGCAGCTAAATGCACACGAATAGTAGCGGCAGACACCCCAGAGGGGAAAAGGTGTGATAAGTAATCCAAAACTACTGAAACTGGGGCTGCCCATAGAGAAAACCTTTTCCATTTATTGAGATAGATTAGTCTGCTGGACGATTTATGAGATGCAATAAGAATATTGCGCAATGGGGAAGAGAGGTTTTCCTGCCTGGCAATCATTGGAAGTGGAGAAACCAAGCTGTCAGCTTCAGGGTTGTTAGATTGGGGTGAGTCACACCCTGAGGATGGGAGATCAATGCTGGGGATGAATTGATGATCCACGGTTGATCTAGCAGGTGAGGCCAGAAGAAGGGCAACCAGACTTGTCGATGCCAACATGGAGCAATGAGGATCACATTGCTCTTCAGCTGTGGTGCTTTCTTCAGAAATTGGGAGATGAGGGAAAGAGGAGGATAAGCATAAAGGAGACCCAAGGGCCAAGCGTGGACTACAGCATCTCTCCTTGAGGGGGGATCAGGGCAAAATAGCTGCTGCACTTGAAGTTGGTTGGGGAGGAGAATAGATAACAGCAAGGCTGACAGCAGTGGTTGAAGATTTTTGCAGCTACCACAGGGTTGAGGGACCACTCATGAGATTGTAGAATGCACCTGCTCAATTTGTACGCTATCACGTTGGAGCTCCCAGGAATGTGGGTTGCAATTAGAAAGCAGTTGGAAGCTATCACCCATTGCCATATTCTCAAGGCCTCTCCACATAATGGGTAAGATCTGGTGTCCCCTTGCTTGATGATGTACCAGACCACTGACATGTTGTCTGATTGGATCGCAATAGTCCCTGATGGAAGGATGGAATGGAATGCTTGCAATGCTAGTAGCACTGCCCTCACTTCTAGGAAAATTATATGAAAAAGGGCCTCTGTCTCCAACCAGGTGCCTTGGGCTGAGTTTCCCCTGACATAGCCCCCCCCACCCCATCAGGGAGGTGTCTGTTATCACTGTGGCTTTTGGCTGATGGGGGCTGAAGGGACAAGATCATTGTTGGGGATTCTGAGACGTTTACCAGAGTAAATCTTGCTTGCATCTCTGAGTTATACTTATCTGAAAAGACCAAGGATGATGTAGAGGGTACCACTGAGTGAGAAGTAACCACTGAAGGAGCTTCATATGGAATCTAGCTAGAGGAACAATGGTGATCGAGGCTGCCATTGACCCCAAGAGTTGTAGTATAGATCGAGCAGGAGATTTGTGGTGACAGTGCAGCGGTTGAACCTGTTGCCTTATTCTTTGAAGCCTGTGGTCTGGAAGAGATGCTGTGCAATTTTTCGCGTCCAAATGTACCCCGCTGAATTCCAAAGACTGGGCTGGGGTCGTGTTGGACTTCTCCCAGTTCATAGTAATTCCCAGGTGTTGTGCTGTGAGGAGTGTGTAGTGCAGGGCTTCTTCCAGTAGATGCTTGGTGGATGTGGTGAGAAGCCAGTCATTTAGATATGGAAATGCCTGGAATCCTTGAAGTCGCAAGTGAGCAATAACCACTGCCATGCATTTGGTGAACACTCTGGGGGCTGTAGAGAGACTGAAGGGCAGTTCTCAAAATTGGTAGTGACTGGCTCCTATGTGGAAGTGGAGGTATCTTCTTGAACGTTTGTCCATTTTTATGTGGTAATGTGGTAATAAGCACCTTGAAGATCTACAGAGTACATCCAATCATCTTCTTCCAGAAGAGGAAGGATAGAGTGAACTGTGACCATCTGGAATTTCTCTGTTTTTTCAAATTTGTTCAGTGTGCTGAGATCCAGAATTGGTCTCCAGTCCCCTGTCTTTTTTGACACTAAAAAGAACCTTGAGTAAAAACTGGATCCTATCTGGTCTGTGGGGACTGTTTGGATGACTCTTTTTTGTAGCAGCTTTTGAATTTTGTGTGCTGCTGCTTCCCTTTGACTGGGTGGAATGTCAGGTAATACTCTGGATGAGGTTGGACAAAGATGGAAGGGGATGCGATAGCCTCTGGATATTATCCATTGTACCCAAGAGTCGGTGGCTATGTTTCGCCAGGCAGTGGGCTACAAGGAGAAACAACCCCAGACCACTTCCAGAGGTGAGCAGTCAGGCAATGCTTCAGGAGCACTGATAGGGTTGGCCAGAGAAAGAATCTCTGGAACCCCGGGTTCGTGGACCTCCTCTACCCTGAAAGGGACATCTTCCATTGGAGTTTCCCCCTCTGCCTCAAGGGGAGAACTCGGCACATGCATCATGGAAAGACCCCTGTAATTTATTGTGTCACATCTTCTCGATCCTATGATTTCTGGAGTAGAATCACTGAAGAGTTTAGTGTCTGACACCAATGGCAGATAGGGTCTTGCCATCTTGTTCGCACCTTGCCAGCATATCTTTAACTTTAGGGCCAAACAAAGAAGTGTCCTTGATGGGGGTGTTCATGAAGGAAGCCTTAAAGGAGTCTGCAAAAGAGCATCCAGGTATGTCGTCTGGTGACTATACCCGCGCCTGCCGCTCCTTCCATTGCGTGAGAAATAAGAAGCATGGAAGAACTGGAAATGGACTCTACAGTGGCTTTCTGAGAAGCTACATTGTCATGGACCTCGGCAGAAACAGCTCCTGCCAAGGTTTCAGAGAGTTAGTTGATAAGATCCCTCTGGAGCCTCGTTAAGTGTGCCAAATAGATCAAAGACCTTATGACAAAGGTTGATGAAGCAAACACATGCTTCCCTAGTCTGTTTATTGTCCAGGACTCCTTGATGGGCAGATAAACAGTTTGGCTGTCTTCTGCCAAGTCTTTCTTAATTGCAGCCACCAGCGCCATGGCATCTACTGGAGGACCTCGTGTCCAATGAGGATGCTCAGCTGGGGGCAATAAGATTTTATCAGGCCTCCATGGTATCGCTTCTAGGGTTTCAGGAGCCTTCCATGACCACTGAACGATGAGCTGAACAAGCTCATCGGCCAGCAGGGTAACCCAGGAGGTAGGGGGCCGGGCACGAAAGGCCTGCAGGAATACGGATTCTTCTGAGGAAGGATTAGAGGACTTCCAGTCACCTGCTAAGGATCTTGAGGATTTCACCAAAGGGCACGTCATCAGTGGGTGACCATGGGGACCCTTCCCCATCATCAAAGTCCATATCTTCGGTCAAAGACTCCTCAGTGGAGTTCATGTGCTTCCTCTTGCATGAAGCTTTGTGGGATACTTCCTCAGTGGGAGGTTCTGGGGAAGACTGCAAAGAGGGGGTCCCCTGAGGAGGAGAAACCTGAGGCCCTTGTGCCTGGTGTCTGGCAACTGAGGCTTGCGAGAGTTGCAGCAGAGAGGGGAGAGAGGACTCCGACATGTGGGGTTTGCCGGTGGAGGCAAGTATCCTCTCCATGGCCTGGAAGGCCAGCCCACTCAAGGAGGGATAGGAGCCCAGAATCAAGCACGACAACCTTGGAACCGGGGTCACACCCCTCCTCGATGAGCTGATCCCCCCAGACCAGGAGTCTGAAGAGAACTGTAAAGTGTGAGAGAGGAAGGATTTCTGGAGGGTACCACAGAAAAAAATCACCGTGGAACCAAGAATTCCCTCCCCCATGGCACAGCCACTGGACTGAGAAAAGCCCGATGCCCAGTGCACTAAGGGCCACAAGGACGACTCCAGCTCCAAAATGAGATCCACTATTGGGGTCGGAGGGAGAGAAGCTGCTGTCAGAGTAATGGGCTTCGATACTTGGGTGGAAGTCGAAGGAGGAGTGTACATTGGAGTTTGAGGAGATATACATTCAACTGAAGGAGGGAACATGGGTTTTGACAGTTGAGAGAGACCTCTGGCCATAAGCAACTGGTCAACAAGCCACAACACATCTTGTTCAGAAATGCTCCTGGTCAACCTCATAGAGAAACCTGAGGACGATTCTGGCCTTTGTAGAAAAGAACTATATTGACTACCAACAGATGGATCCGAGGAAGGAGAGTACTTGGTCCTTGCTAATTTGAGAGGTGCAGAGCACAGAACCGAGGATGTCTGCACCGAAGAGAATGGTGTCGAAGTAGTCTGTGCCGATGAAGTCAGCGCCATAGAAGTCGAAGGTGTCTGCACCATAAAAGCAAGTGTCTACACCGATGGGTAAGGTGCTGTCGAGGAGGTGTCTACATCGGTGACAATGACAGTGCTGAAAAGGACTGCACCAAACACCATGTCTGTGCCAAAAGTGTCTGCACCATGGAGGAAAGTAACGTCATACTCGGAGCCGAAGGGGATTGCACCAACGGTGCCGAAGGAGACTGTACCTGCATGGACAGTGCCGGTAAGGGCTGCAACAGAACTGTTGGAGCTGTAAGTGTCTGCACTGGGAACTCCGGTGCTGGTGTCGATAAGGAGGACATGGCTGGAGCAAGAATCAACTGGGGCAGTGCTGTGCCTGGAGCCGAAAGGGTCACAGGTGGTAGCGCCAAAGTAGTAGTCATTTTCAACTTCTTATGAGTCGACTCCCTATGATCTCTAGAGGGAGAAGTGAGCAACCTCAATGAGGAAGAGGAAGATCACCTCTTACTGGGTTTAGCAGGAGGGCATGAGCCCTCTGACCCAGAGATAGCCTCACAGAAAGGAGATTTCAGAAGACCTTTCAGGATTAACTTGTTCTTTCTCATGTTAAGAGTCCTGGTCAAAAAATTTCTATAAATCCCACAAGGGGGATCCACAGTAACGTTGGAGACATTCAAACAATAGACACATAAGTCATGGCCATCAGAAAGCAGTAACTTATGGCCACAATCCTTACACTGTTTAAAACCAACACTACTTTTTTTATCCGACATAATGATGTGGAGAACAACAACAGTATTGAGAGGAAGAGGAAAGGCTACCCAAGAGGGTAAGAAGAGAGAAGGAAGAAAGATTACCAATGATGGTAATGAAGAATTACCTCAAAGATAAGAAAAAGGGTAATAAAGGGAAGTAGACTAAAGGGAGAGAGTCTTAAGGATATGACAGGATAGGAGAATAATACAAGAAACTGTTTGAAAAACTTTAAGATAGAAACGATATATAAACTTTCAGAAGATTATACACTTAGCTGAAGAGAGTGGCTTGACATGGCTAAACAGCAATGCGGAAAATGAGATCGGAGGTAAGAGGGAGCAGAGCATTGTGGGAAGGACCTTGGCTTGAGAGGTTTTGGCTGACACGAGCTTGATATATGGCCAGCTCGACGGAACCAATAGCCCATCAGTAAGGAATGAACAAAGATTAACAACATCAAATCAAAAGCTTACTTTATTCATTAAAATAAAGAATGAATTAATTCATTGTTAGGCCTGGGTTGTGCACTGGGTTTATAGGTAAGTACTAGACTAGCTGCCCTTGTGAGCTATTTTTAAATCTAGCCAATTCCCCTTCAAAGGTGAAAATCCAACTTTTAATCTTGTGTCTGTAAGGTAAACACCTTAACCATCATATCAACCCTCAACCCCTATAATATATAACTCGTGTAATATAGCCTAAACATGTTGCATTTTAATAATATATATTTGCAGTGCGTTCTTTACAATCCCAACAACTGTAAAGGTGCTGATATTTGTCAGGTAATATAGTCTGTATTATTTGGAGTGATGATCAGAACCATTTGATCATTAGCATCCATATGCAGTTATTGTTGCATATTACTATAATACAGTCTTCTGTACAAGACTGGATTGTAAAGGATTTCTACATTTAGTTAAAAACTCTGGCAGTTTGCGCAGAAGACTAAAGTTCTGACTTGTTGATGAGTGGTTTCCTGTGGCAAGGATGCAGCAGTGGAATCCTTCCACCTTCATTTACGTTGTGTGTGCCACTGAACAAGTTACTTAACCAGAAAGTGCTTTAGAGTAATTAGGAATTTTGGCTTGGTTACTTAAAGGTCTCCAGGACGAGTAACTTTGAACTTGTTGTCATTGTTTTCCAGCCATTCACTGCTGCATAGCTGATCTAGTTCAAGAAATGTTATGACAATGTCACCAGCACAACATTTTTTAATGTAACATATGTACTTTATTCTTCAAGGGCAGCAGGGACTGTATTTGTAGATGAAGCACTGAAATGGACACCTGCTTGCTAGTATCAATCTTTGCATGAGTAATAATAGCTCACTTTAATGTGGAATTAGTCATCTGACTTGTACTGCTGCTGAGAATTTGCATGTTGACTTAACATGTTACCAGGTGGCTAACATTTCTTATACCCTCAAACAGTCTTCTGTTAAACTGCTACACATGACTGCATCTTATGCAATGATACGTGTGATCTTTATACAGTTCTATGTCGTTCATCCAAAGCTAGCAATAAAGTATGTGCAAGTTACTGACAGTGTCAGTGGTGTAACAGATAGCACACTCATCTTTGACTGAGAAGGTTATGGGTTCTATTTCCACACCAGGCAGATGGAGTGCTAACATTACAGTACAGCATAAGTGAGGTGCATCCTTTGTGTCTGCTATCCTCCCTGTCTAGTTCTGCTATTTCTCTGCTGAGACACTTTCTTAGTGATCATATATATTCTGTCCTACATCTCTCCTAAAACCTCTGGCCTAACATTTATTTATTTATTTTTCCTCTTACAGCTGCTGTTCACATTTTTCCCAATGAGTACACCCGACTAACCCTGCTTAACTGGACCTCTCACCCCTTTGCAGCTTCCTCGTGGCAAGAAATACAAGTGTTCATCTCACCTGCAGGGGACCTATTAGTTTCATTAATCTTCCCCCGCTGTACTAGGCAAGTTTCTATAGTGAAACACTTTAGTGCTTATTTATCTAGTGGCACTCTCACTCACTCACTCACTCACTCACTCACTCACTCAAGTAGTGTTGGACTCCCCTACCCTTTCCCCTGAACTTTCTCCTTCCATTCTCCTCTCTTTTTAGCAGCTGCTAATAATTAAGAGCTGCAAAACTATACAGACCTAATAAAGCAGCATGTGTTAGGTAGCTATTACATGCGTAAGTTTCTTACCTCTAGGAATTGTTTACTTTTAACTGCTCCACTGTCTTGAGGCACACTTTAACTGATTGTTTCTATTGTGGTCTGGCAAGCTGCCTCAAGGTTTCCAGAGATCATTTCTGTTCACTCAACCTCTCTTTCCCCTTTCATTTACAGCCTGTGTCCCATTGCTACTGTATTATAACCCAGCAGTTTAATGCTAAAGAAACAGGTCATTTTTATACATTAAAGTACTTGCATTGCATGTACAGCCTTCGGGTAACTCATGGTTTGGTTAAGCCCCGCTACGCTCGGGCTTGCTCTGTGCCCCACCCTGCCCCCAAATTCCACTTGCCCCCACTAGTGCTAAATTTATAGTTATATAGCCACTCCCTCTTTTATGACCAATCAACTACAACCACCCAATTAATAGCACTTCCCCTAATCTTCTTACTATATTACTGCTTAAATACTTTATCATCACAATAATGTCTCAGTTATTCCCAACCTTATCACCAAAACCAAAGATATTACTCTTTCTCCTACCTTTACTGCTAATTTTATATCTCCTCACCATCTATGAAAATCAACATTACCTAGGATTCTACAACCCAAAGACCCAAACTACCACCCCGATAGTATCAAACACGGAAAAATTCACAATTCCCCAAACAATGAAATCCTTAACCCCTAAAAACTACCAACCTATTAGATCCAGATATATCAGCCCCAAAAACAAACACTATCAAAAGCTGATAATCAAAATCCTAAAACTCATAGTTAGCTTACAACACAACCTCACAATGGATGGAGACATCCACCCTAACCCCAGCCCATCCTCACCTGCTGACTTTAGCTCCCAAACTACTAATTTCCCTAACATAATACCTTCAAATAGATCCCCTAATTCATTCCTGTCTGCCACTTAAATATTAGAAGCATAAATAATAAGGTCCATAACCTACATGCCCTTTTGGCAGTTCACTCCTCTGACATATTATGTCTAACAGAAACTTGGCTTAAACCGGCAACTACAGATAATGAGGTATTACCACCAGGGTACAACATACTCAAATTAGTCCATCATACTAGGAGAGGTGGTGGGGTAGCTATACTTTATAAAACTACACTGAATGTTACTAAGGACGCCTTACAACCACCCCAGGTTAATAATGTAGAAATTCTTATAACCAAACTGCAAATTAACAAAAACAAATTTATAAACAATCTGTGGCTACATTCCCCCAGGTAATAACACAAATACACTAGAAGACATCCTCCATTGGTTATCCAGTACCTATCCCAAGAAAACATTATTCTTGGGGACTTCAAAATTGGCTAGAACACCTGTTCCTCGGAATCTCCTACAACCAACGTAAACCTACATGGGTTTACACAGATCATATCCAGGATTGGCAAACCCAATAACAAAGAAAGTATCCTACACTGGATACTTTTCAATAACCATCTCCATATGTACAAGTCAGGGACCCTCCCTGAAGGCCTAAGTGACCACTTTCTTCCCTACATAATTAAGTACAAGGCTGATAACTCCCACCAGCCCATCTACAAAACTATAAGAAATAATAGAAACTTTAACCTCACCAATTTCCAAAATGAACTCAAATTATGTAATTGGTCAGTCCTAAGACAATTACCATTGGATGAAGCTGTAGCATACTTTAATACCAATTTCCTTGCCATCCTGGACTCTCATGCTCCTGCTCGCTCTATTAGAACCAAAGCAAACATTGCACCATGGCTTTCAAAAGATACCAAATTAAAAATCTTACTTAGAAACAAGGCATGGGCCACTTGGTGTGCCACAAAAACCCCACTAGATCAACTAAGATATCGGCAATTAAGGAATGACTCAAAGATTCTGTTACGTTAAACAAAATAATTTTACTGCCATCTTCAACAGAAACATCAAAACAAACCTCAAATTCTGGTCAGGAATAAACAAACTTCTTCACTCAGGTTAAACCACCACTCCAACTCCTTTATCTTCCAACCATAAAACCCCAGATGATGTTGCCAACACATTTAATAGTTTCTTCAGAGATTATCCAGTCCCTAGCTAGTCGGCTAACTTCCAGTTGCTCTATCTCAACTGCTGCTATACCCAGTACCAAACTTTCCTTTAGCTTTCAACCAGTACCTATATCACTTATCCATGCCCTAATTAAGAAATTAAAACCAACCACCCTATCTGCTGATCGAGTATCTAAAGCTGCAGATGCCATAGCATACCCCATCTCCAGCTTAATCAATAGAACCATATCTGGAGCTACCATCCTCTCCATATGGAAAATATCCCATGTTATACCACCCCATAAAGGAGGTAGCTCCATTGAACTGTCAAACCATAGCTATTCTGTCACCACTGGCTAAAATTATGGAGAAGTGCATCCATAAACAACTCCTGCACTATCGTATCCAGAACAATCTGTTGGCTAGCTCTCAGCATGGCTTTAGGTCATTCCATAGTACTCCCTCAGCCCTTCTCTCCTTCTCTGATGTCATAAACCATAACCAAAATAATAACAAACTAACCTCAGCCCTCTTTCTTGATCTCTCCAAGGCCTTCAATATGGTTAACCACCAGAAACTCATCCATCTTCAATGGTTTCAATCCTACCTCTGTGGTAGACAACAGGCCTTCCTTCTACCCATCACCCTAGGAGTCCCCCAAGGCTCTATAATAGGACCTCTTCTTTTCTCTATCTTTATTAATGACCTCCAACTCTGTCATCCCAGATGCAACCTGCATTCAATATGCAGATGACATCACTTTAATCTGCTCAGCCACCTCCCAGACAAAACTAATGACATTGTCCCACAATACGTTTAACACTGTTGAAAACTGGCTCTCTAATCATCATCTGATCTTAAACCCTAACAAAACAAAGCTGCTACTTTTCCCCCCACTTGTAGGTCCTCATCACTATTCTTTAACATTAAATATAATAATGGCACCATTATCTCCCCAAAAGCCCAAACTCTTATTTATTTATTTATTTAATTTTACATTTGTTGACCAGGCTAGTCTAATTGGATATATGTCCATTTTCAATAGAGGCCCGAGGAGAAAAGCTCAGAGAAAAGAAACAGTTTATACAAAATGCAAAAAGATACCTATACATTCAAAATACAATTAGATAAATATACAATCATGTACAGTTGATTTTCAGCAGCAGTAAGCAGATAGGGTAAACACTATGAAGATTTTTGTTTCAGTCATTTGGAGCAACATTTATCATAGATAAGTAAAAGCATTAGTTAGTTAGTATGTTGTGTCGAGGAAATTGACACGGTAATGAAGGGTATGAAGAGAGCAAATTATTTATATTTTTAGAAGAGAGAGCCGAAGAAAGGTAGAAGAGGTAGAAGAATTGATGTCAAAAAAAGCTAAAGGCATGGGAAGGTAGTATCAGTCAGGCTTGGTGCATGGGCAAAGCCATTGGGATTTTAAGAACATTTTTAATTGGTTCCTGAAAAGGTGGGTGGATGTGGTAGAAGTTAGTTCAGTTGGGAGTTTGTTCCATGTTTTACCAACATAGTTAGAATACAGACAGTCCCCTGATTTGTTTTTAGAGTTTAAGGTAGCTACTTGTAATCTATTTGTGGAACGTGGGGTTGGAAGATTTTGATAAGAATTGAGGAGGTTACTGAGTATAGGTGTATTAGTGGGATGGTGTAAGATCTTGTGGATAAAGGTGAGTTGCTAGTAGAGTAGTTGATTTTGTATTTCCAGCCATCCTAGTAGTTTCAGATTTTGGCAGTGGTGGGTTCTAAATGGGGTACCTGTGGCAAATCTGGCTATGTTGTTGTAAGAAGTTGCCAGTTTATTTAAATAGCTTTTGGTTAGGTTTGTATATATGGGGGAGGCATAGAGGAGAGTTGAAATCAGGTGAGTTTGAGCAATAGTAATCTTGGCTGAGGCTGTGAGAAATGGTTTGAGTTAATACAGGAAACCAAGTTTTCTATTTACAGATTTAATAGTTAGGTTAATGTGTGTGTCAAAGTTGAGATTATTATCTATTGTTACACCTAGGAGTTTAATGGTAGTGTCGGGAGTCATGACAGTACCATTATTAGAGGTGAGTAAGAGAGTGAGTCTTCTGTGTAGGTGTAAACACTAGTAGTTTTATTTTTTTTGGGTTCAAGAGGAGACACCTTTGGGGGAACCATTTTTCCACTAAGGTGAATACAGTTTGTGTCCTGTTTTGGAGTTCAGTTGGAGAGGAAGCAGGACAGATTAGAGTTGAATCATCAGCATATTGTATGCAGGTGGTTTGGGGAAGGGAGGTTTTCAGATAATTAATGAAAATACTAAAGAGGAGTGGACCCAAAATAGATCCTTGTGGGACTCCAAGAGTGATCGGGAGCTAGGAGGATGTTATTCTCCCAGCGCACTGCTTGTTGTCTATTTTCAAGGTATGAATGAAACCATTTAACTGCTTGAGTATCAACTAAAAGAGATTTGAGAATGTTTGATATTAATTGGTGGTTCACCATATCAAAGGCCTTGGAGAGGTCTATAAAGAGAGCTGAAGATAGCAGGTTATTATTTCTATTTTTATTAATGCAGTCAGTAAAGGATAGGAGTGCAGTGGTAGTGCTGTGGAAAGGCCTGAAACCGTGTTGGCAGTCCACTAATAGGTTATTTCCAAGGAGGTGATGAAGCAGTTGATGGTGAATACATCTCTCCATAACTTACCTAGCATTATGAATGGACAATTTCTCACTGTTTCTCCAGCCAGACTGATCGACATGGGCATTCTTAGACAATGTAGCAATTGCCTCATGGAGATTGGGTAGGCTAGAACCCACTTCTTCTAGTCCACACATATTCATTGTGTGAGAGATGAATCTATATCAAGAACATAGAGTCCAGGCTCTCTCATTCAGAAGTCAGTTCATCTGATACTAAGCAGGCAGGCATTTTAGGGGTCACCAGTTGCACACTTTCAGCTCTTGCACCTACTGCAAATCAACAAAGGTTGTCATAAACCTACATATGCAGATGTCCTTACTATAAGTTATAAAGGTAAGGGAATGGTCACTAATTTCATCGGGAAGTATGCTGGTTTTGTACTTGAGGGGGTTGCTGTTAACTAGTATCCAATCTAAGGTAGTTTGTTTCTTGCTAGGTTTGTGGGTCCTGGTAGGGAATGACATGGTTTAGTGAAAGCCAAATAGGTTTATATCAGTAGTAGGTTTGGGAGCGGTACAACCATTCCAGTCAATATTAAAATCACCAAGGAGTATGGTTTCCTGTGAGAGGGTCAATGAGAGCCAGCTAAGGGTATTTTCAAGAGTGTTAATGTTATTCCCTGGGGGGATATATGAGCAAATAATGTATATGGATTTATTAGCATTTATTTGGAGTTTGGTGGTTAAAATCTCGAGATTTGAAGGTGATGGTGGATGAATGTCTATTGAGGTGATGTTCAGTTCAAATTTAAACAGTAATGCAACCCCACCACCCTTTTTATTTAGACAGTCAAGTCGGAGTATGTTATACCCTGGTGGAATTATATTGTTGTCTTTAGTTATGGGTTTGAGCCAAGTTTCAGTTAGGCATAAGATTTCAAAAGAATAGGTGTCTAATAGGGCATGAAGTTGTGTAATTTTATTGTTTCAGCTACGTATGTTAAGATGGCCTATCAAGAGTTTAGGGTGTTGGTGGGGTTGTTAGAAGGTGAACTATTGGCTGATGAGGAGTCAGTAGTGGTAGTATAAGGACCTGGGTTTGGATGAATGTCATCGTGTTGAAGTAGACCTAGTTGAAGATTATATTTAAGTTTGAAGACTTTAAAGAATATAGTGTATTCCTTTTTGATTTGGAAATATTTAGTATGGGATAATCTGTGAAATTGTGGAAGAAGGTAGGATGATGATGATGTTATTTATATGGGTGTGAGAAGCTGTAAAAGAGAATGGGTTTGTTTGCCTTGTAGGGTGCTGAAATCTAGTAAAGCCTAGGGCTTCACAGTATCTTAAGCTGTAAGATATTAGTAGAGAGGCAAGACATACAGACCAGAGGAGTACTTTAAAGTGTATTGGCCTGCCCGGGCTAGTCATTGTGAGGCTTATAGGTTCAGTTAAACAGGTCAGTTCTGATGTAGAGTAGGTCAGGGAAGGGCTCCTGACTAGCTCCTTTCTATAATTGTGTGCCAAACAGTACTTTATACTACATACAAGCTGTGACATAACTGTTAGTTTAGATACTTATATAAGTTTAATAATGATCGGATATATAACCCTTAGGTGTTATAGTAGATAACCTTAAGTTTGATATGCATGTCAACCAAACTATCAAAACCATTAATAAAAAACTTGGCTCCCTTTATAAGATTAGACCTTTTCTTACCCCACTTGCTAGAACTGCTATTGCCCGTTCCCATCTACTCTCTACCCTTCTCTATGCCTCCCCTTATTCACCGATCTGAACACGTCCTACCTTAGCAAGCTCTCTAGCTGTTATAACCACATTGCTAGATTTGCCACAGGCACAGCATTTAGGACGCACCACTGTCATATCCTAAATCTTCTAGGGTGGCTTGAATTACCTAGTCTACTTCAATACAACCAGCTTATAGTGGCATATAAAGTACTCAACCAACCTGAAAATACACCTACACTTAAAAACATCATTAGCCCCTACAGTAACCTCAGACCACTTCACTCATCTAACAGACTGCTGGTTCAAACATTCAAAACCAATAACTGCTGGGGACTCCCAGTTTGCAAACTCTGTTGGAAAAACTTGGAACTCCCCTTCCTGCTGACCTTACTCTAGAATCCTTACTAACTCAATTCAAAAAAAGTCTCAGACAATATTTTAAGACACACTGGTTATGTCCTTGTTCTAATCCTGACTAGCTCCTTTCTATAATTGTGTGCCAAACAGTACTTTATATTACACACAAGCTGTGACATAACTGTTAGTTTAGATACTTATATAAGTTTAATAATGTTCAAATGTATAACTTGCTTGACTGAACAGTCTGTAAACTGTTTGCAACATGTATTGATATTATGATTTTTCCTGTATTATTTTTTTCTGTATGTTGTATTTGGAGCTTTTCTCCCCAGGCATCCGCTGAAAATGGACATGTATCCAGTCGGACTATCCCGGTCAACAAATGTAAAATAAATAAATAAATTAAATAAATAATCTTTCAGATGAGAACTTAAACCAAAGTCCAGCTTTCTTGAGATTGTAGTAGCACAGGAGGATGTAAAGGACCCCCAGCACCTATTGAAAAAAGGCAGGAGACTTTCTCCGATGCCCTGGTCAAATTTCCCCTAGTTTCATGAATGTCAACTTGGGTGTCTCCTGAAAAGAGGCCACTAACCTAGTAATACCAACCTGGTCAAGAAAGAATAAATATACATTTCTTCATAACAATAATGGTTGAACACAGTTAACTAAATGGCTGTACGTGAGGTTGGGGGTTTCTCTATGGACTAATATACCTTTATGTGATTGTGTCAGTGGTGCAACAGATAGCATACTTGCCTTTGGTGCAGAAGGCTGTGGGTTCTATTCCCACATGTGTAGCCTAAGGGAGGGGGGGGGGAGCTGCACTCCTAAGTGTCATACTTTGGATGAGATATTAGACCAAGGCCTCATCTGCTAAAGTTGATGGCGGCTCATATGGATGTAAAAGATCCCATGACATCTATCAAAAAGAGTAGGGGTCTTTTATTAAATACATTATCTACAATATTTACAAACTAAACACTATCTGCAGTTATTTAAAGTCATTTACAATAATTTTCCGTCATTTATATAACTTTATATATACATTTCTTTCTCTTTATCTGCATTCATTATACGATCATTGTATGATCCCCTACCCTTTTCTTACTTTTTTTAATATATCTCCCAATACCCATTTCCCATTAAATTTTAATTCATTCAGTCTTTCATTCCATATAGTCCAAATTGTGTGAAACACCTTTCTATTTTCTTTACAAATTCCCCTCTTTTATTTCTATAATAACCATATTCCAACATACACATATTTATTTCCTCCACAGTGGTGCAGCGGTAGCATTGTTGCCTCACTGGAAGAGGTTCTCTGGTTTGATTCTTGGCTGGAGTAACTTCTGTGTGGAGTCTGCATGTCCTCCCTGCATTCGTGTGGGTTTTCTCCGGGTTTGCACTTGTTTGCGCATTGCGCACTGCTGAGCAGTGGTGGGTACCATTGGTGGTTATAAACATAAAAACACTTCTGCTTGCAAATTTGCCCATAGTACTCTGCTGGTGCTCCAAAGGCAAGTTCTTGTGATTGTCCATCACTAACAAGTGATGCTTCAGCGAAGCTCCTGAGGTATCAACACAGATTTTACTCCCTAGCCCTTCATATTTTTTGTCCACTTCTCCTGTCCTCTACTTTACCTGGTCCTTCCTGTCCTCTCACTGTTTTCTGACCACAGCAACTTACCTAGCATTATGAATGGACAATTTCTCGCTGTTTCTCCAGCCAGACTGATCGACATGGGCATTCTTAGACAATGTAGCAATTGCCTCATGTACATTGACAACCCACTTCTTCTAGTCCACACATATTCATTGTGTGAGAGATGAATCTATATCAAGAACATAGAGTGCAGGCTCTCTCATTCAGAAGTCAGTTCATCTGATACTAAGCAGGTTGTCACCATGCACACCTCACCTCTTGCACCTACCAAATCAACAAAGCATAAACCTACATATGCAGATGTCCTTACTAGAAGCTTATCTAAACATCAGAGACCTCCCAAATACAAACACAAGCACGATTTACACAATACATCCTCTGCAGAACATAGTACACATAATTTATCACACACCAGTGTCTCACTGGTCAAGCCCCTAAGGCATAGCACAAAAACAAACATCTTAGTCATAGGCAATTCAGTTGTGAGACACACAGATGTCCTTCTCACTAGGTTGGATAAGGAAAAAGTCATAATTAGCTGTCTGTTGGTGCCAGGATCTGCCACATCACACATGCACTCAAGTCTCTTAACAACAGGTACTGTTATGATCGGTCATAGTCAATGTTGGTGTTACCAACTTGAGACGTACCTCACTGGACTATATGAACAGAGATATGACTGATCTCTCTGATTATGTGTCTCAGGCAGGTTATGTCCCTAGCCTTAAAAAATGAATTTATTTATTTTATTTTCATTTTACATTTGTTAACCAGGAAAGTCTGACTTGGAACGAGCTAATTTTCAGCGGAGACCCGGGGAGAAACGCTCTAGACACAGGTCTTTGTAACGAAGCATGTAAGAAGCATTTTACCTTCACCTAGGATGATACCTCAATACAAACAAAAAATGATTGACTTCAACAATTGGCTTAGTTTCTGGTGTCATTCAAAGGGGATCCAGTATCTGTCAACCTGGGATGACATGGTTAACAAACCTCGATGCTTTGCCAGAGATGGTCTTCATCTGTCACCCCTGGGATTTCAGTTACTCGCTAAGGCTCTTGCAACCCCCATAGAGCCTTTTTAAGCAATGTCACAAGAACAAAATTCCTGACATAAAAATACCCTCTAAAAACAACCTGAAGGTTATGCTACTAAATGTTAGGAGTCAAAACCAGACACTGCACTCACTGGAAGCAGTCCTCACCTTGGAAGATGCTGATATATGTGCAGTCACTGAGACCTGATTTAAGAATGTGGAAAGCACCCCGACTATACCAGGTTTCATTTTCTTCCACACGTTCAGACTACAAATTGAAGGGGTGAGAACTAAAGGAGGTGGTGCATCAATATTCATTAAATATAAATACACCTACAGATTAGTTAAACAGCACAATTCCCTTGAATTACTTCAGGTGCAATTGACTGTGGGTTAAGACCCCTATTCAGGTCATTGCCAGCTACAAGACCCCCTTCATGAATCAGGACATCCACACAGCCTACTTGGATCTACTTGAGTTAATCAATAGACAACCAAACACCCTAGTCTTGAGTGACTTTTATTACCCATCCATTGACTGGGTAAATTACATGAGTTCTAACTCACTTGCCCAAAAGTTTCTGGACTTTGTTAACTCAATGCCCTGGACCAGCTGGTTCACACAGATCCACAAGAGGATCAAACATTCTGGATCTGATGTTCACCAACATGAGGAACCACTGCACCCCCCTCAGTGTGTGTCCATCCCTGGTGAGATCTGACTACCTAGTATCTCTGAGGAGTAGGTCGTAAATGTCCTGTTCAAGGCCAAAAACACAGTCTCTATTGGACCTGACAACATATTGGGCTGTGTTCTACATGGGTTAAAAGTGGAATTAGCTTCACTATTGGGCACACTTTTCAATCACAGCCTAAGCACTGGCTTCATCCCAGTGGAATGGAAAACAGCTACTGACATCCCTTTGCATAAAGGGGGTGCATCCATAGACCCCAGGAGCTATAGACCATTGGCCTGACCGGCCTTATCTGCAAGGCCATGGAATGAATCATCATAGACCTTATCAACAAAGATATAGGAAATCTCCAAATGCTTGTCCCCACCCAGTTTGGCTTAGTCAAAAGAAGATCATGCTTGTTAAACTTGGTGGACTTCTTCAAGACAGTCACCAAAACCCTAGATGTAGGCAAATCTGTGCATACGGCCTACCTAGACCTAGCTAAGGCCTTTGACACAATCCTCCGCTCAGGCAATATTGATAAGTTCACCCAGCTGGGTATCAACCCATATACTGTCAGGTAGGTTGCAAAATGGCTCACTGATATAACTCATACAGTTAAAGTAGGGAACTCTACCTCCTGCAGCAGACCTGTAACCAGTGGCGTTCCACAGGGATCGGTTCTGGGACCCCTACTGTTCAGAATCTACTTCTTCAAAGTACAGGCTGAAACTAAAGGACTGTGGCTGACAAATTTTTCTGATGACTGCAAACTGGGAGCGATCACTGACCCCCTAGTGATATCAACATCCTGTAAGAAGTTCTTACACAGACTAATGACTGGTCCCAAAGTTATGGTCTTAAACTTAATGCAAAAAAATGCATTATCGTCCCCTTTGGCAAGGGTGATGTTCCTGCAAACTACCACATCAACAGCAATACCCTAAGCACACAGTTAGTCGTGAGAGATCTAGACACACAAGTCGACAGCAACTGGCACACAGGTCGACAGCAACCTTAACTTCGATCACCATGTCTCTGTAGTGATAAGGGCATTTTATATTGCTCATCTCATAAGTAAGGGCTTTGCTCCAGAAAAAAAAAAAGAGGTTATAACCCCATGTACTCTTCCCTCATCAGGCCAATAATATAGGTATGTTACTTTCCAAACACCTGCAGCAATTTGAGAGCCCACAAAGTTTCCTTATAAGGAAAATTCAGGGTCTTCAAATCTGACTTATTCAGACAGACGGAAATCATTGTTACTTTACTCTGTGTCATCCAGACTGCTCAGAGGCGACCTGTGCCTTGCATATAGAGCAATCTCTGACCCAGCTTAATGGAAATGCTGCACATTCACAAGTCAAATGGCACATGGGTCACTCACTCAAAGGACCTAACCTGATATGTGACATCAGCAGAACTTGCTGGAGAGACAGATTTGTCTCAAAGAGAATGCCCCACCTTTGGAACAAGCTTCCTATTTATGTTAAACAACGCCCCACATTGGCCCTATTTAAGCTTAATTTGGATGACTGGATAGGTAACCGAGAATTCACCCCAGGGGTTCCACCTGTGTCCCCCTTGGATAGGGGCAATGGGTGCTGATTTTAGTGTCTGCTTAAATCAGACATCCTTGGAAACATGGGTTGAACTTGGCTATGCTTGTAAAGGCCCTGGGGTAGTTAGCCTAGTAACTTCCTATGATCCTATGATGCGATGATCTCACATATTTCTTTCTCTCTATCAAAAAATTCTTTCTTGTCTTACTAATTCTCTAAATGCATAATTATTTACTTCTTTGTATTTCTTCTTCACCAATTTTATTTTTTAATTTTGCAATTCCAAGCAACATTTTTTTATATTTATCCTTGAAACTTATCCACCAAAATATAAGTTCTTGTAAAATTCTTCTGTACCTACATGATCTTTCCACATTTGTCTAACCATTTCTATACCCTCCTTATCTAGTTCTTTTTGTGCAATTTTTAATACCTTTACCAATTTATCCATTCTTTCCTGAATCTCTATCCAAACTTCCAAATGAACTAAAAATCCTATAAATTTTATTTCTTCTTGTATCATTTTCAGACTTTCAGAAACAATAAAATAATCTATCTCTGTTCTTAAATTATTTCTTCTAAATGTCCACAATTTATTATCCCAAATATATAACTTTCCTCTTTTTAATTATTTCTAATATTCCCTGGTATTCACGAAGCTCTGTGCAAGAATAAGATGAGTGGTTCATGTCCATTTAGAACAGCAGTGCGCCTTGCATATGCATGAAGGTGCGCTGCTGTTTAATCTAAACAGACACGAACCGTGAACGAGTGCAGGTGGCATGTCCGAGTAGTGCACGAACACCAAAACACGCCCCCTGCACCCAGAAAGCAAAGCTCTAATATCATGCCACTATTTCAGTGTCCGCGGACACTGAAATAAGAACGACAATAAGAAAGCAATGCAGGGGGTGTGTTCCAGGTTCTGTGACACACCCCCCGCTTTGCTAAAGTGCCATACAGCACTTTTGCAACCTGCTAAAGTAGGAAATGTGTGCAAATGCACACATAACAGGGGGTAAATCCCCCAAGCACAAGCACAGCCCCACAAACATAGAAAGTTGATAGAGAACAGGTCATGTAGCAGCATGAATTATGGGAAGAAGTCTGAAAGCAAATGTAGGGCAACATTCCCTTACAGCAGTTCATGTTAACAAGGGCACAAATGATGGGGCAATAAAACTATATTAAGGACATGTCTGAAAAATTGCCCCACACACTTAGAAATTGATACATAACAGGATATGTATTAGCAGGAGTCCCTGAAGGACAGAAGCCTGAAAGCCAAATCAATGTCAGTATTTCATGACTGCAGACCAAAGTACTTGTCAGAACACCACAATACACACCCAATAATATCATAATAAGTATAACTTTTTTCCAGTAGCCTAAGGAATGTTTAAGTGTAGCTAAATGGGTGTGCACGTTATGGCCATCCACTTAGCATAGCTTTAAACATCCCATAGGAGCTAAATGCAAATAGACAGATGCAATTGCCATGCTGAAGTACTGTAGTGGTTAGAGTTCTGGCTTTATATGCAGGCATTCATGGTTCGAGTCCCAAGACAGGCAATTTATTTTCCTATGTGAAAGTAGTGTTAAAATTATTTTAGTAAATTTAAATTATATAGCAACTTTTTTTTGTCAGCCAGGGTAGTGTAGCAGTTCCAAAAGTGAGATGTCAGTGTAGAAAAGATGTGAAACCCCCATATAAGCACAAGTGCCCCATACAGTATAGTCACACAAGAATATAATTCAATGAAAGCACATAGGGGGATTCATGGAAGGTAAACGTAAAATTATAATGTGTATATAAATATGATTTTATAATAAAAATGTGCACGTATAATATGCTTAAACATGCCATCATCACTCTGTATCCATCAGACGTTGTTCTGCCCAGCAACAAAATAGTCAGCATTGTCAAGTCTCGAACCCGGGATGCTGTTCTCTACAATCACAACAAAATGCCACTACACCATCTGAGCTGTGAAAAGCTGTAATGCTTTCAAAAACATATCATGCATTCTGCTCATTTAACATTAATGAAAAAAACACAATAGTCCCAAGTGTCAAACCCATGATCCTAAACACTATACTCCGAAGAATGTGCCACTACACCATCTGAGCTGTAGGACATAATGTTTGTGGAACCAGTCGTGTGTTGTATATAGACATTATATACACATATCATTATATACACACATATCTATATATATATATATATATATATATATATATATATATATATATATATATAAAATGTCTGATGAAACATATATATGAAAAAGTAGAGTCATAATATAGATATACATATATAAAAATATAAAGGAAAAACATATATATATGTATGTATATAACATGCAGTGCAGTTGTACATCAGGACCATCCCTCTCAACCTTAGTGCAAGAAATCTGTACAAAGCCTGTAAAAGGGGGGGATGGGCCACATATACAGACATATTTCAGATATTGTTGTTACAAATGAAGACATTTGTTACAGTAACAGGGTGTGTTTCAGCAGACAATTACTGAAGGATATAAGGATGGAAACTGAAATGTTATGTCATTATTTACTGGCATAAATCCTTGGATCATCACCGTGATTTACCAGACAAATACAAATAAATTGTGGAACTGAACAAATGTATGGGCTAAACATCCAGACATGCTGTGAAAATCCTGGCAATAGAGAGGTATGCTCTGCACCCCTTACTGCAATGAATCTGGACCAAGCCTGACAAAGTGGGGGGACAAAGGCATGAAAATAGGGACATATCCAAAATATGTCAGTAGATAAGTCGAGAAAGTTGATGTAGTAACACTGTATGTCCTAACATATATCGACTGAAATATCACAATTCCAGGACTCAATTGCTTCCCATTAGTTAGTGACCTCAATCCCCACATCATCCCACTGATGTGTCAGGAATACACAACAGTTATGGGAAATCCTACAAATATCTGGACATAACACAACAGTAGGGAAACTACAGTGAGCTACCGAGTAATGTCCAAACTACAGTCAGACTGACATAACACTACCCAAGTCCAGCTCTGGGGTTGTATACATGCATTAGCAAATATAACAGGCACTACAGGGATGTAACACTACTGGGAAACAGAAACTGGTGTGAAAGTGCATATCCCCAAAACATTGCACCACAGTTAAAGGTGACATACCAGTAAGCAAACTAAACACTACAGTATAATGACTGTGTGAGCAACAAAGACCTGTTTGCCACTCACACATTACCCCTACATATACTGTCCCAAGTCACAGTGTAGTAGGAATCGTAAGGGTATGGGACATGTCACAGTCTGCATGTACAAACATATACAGGTGATAGGGAACCAGAAACTGGAGCAGCATGCACACTCCGATAGAAAGGGCCCATGACACTCACATGTTCCCCCTCCCTACACAGCCCAAATAACATGTGCACACTACACTGCTACACAATCCTGACAGTCTTAACAATGGGCAGACATACACAGACCTCTCAAATATACAATTTCCCAGAGAATGTATAGGCACAGGACTCATATCTATGGCAGCTTCCTTGTTACATGTCTGGGGGTTTATGACATCAGCGGGATGATAGCAGGAATTAATGCAATAAATAATAATACTACATACCTCTGCACCTCTTAGTGCATGACATCTGGACAAAGCCTGACATAATTGGGGGACAGAGGCCCAAACACAAGGGTATATTGGACAAATTGCTGTGATAAATGTAGACAGTTGCTGGTGTTGCCGGCATTGTTATAACATTTCTTTTTTGAGGGATATGAAGTCAGTAACACCAATGGATGTTAGCATTTACTGACTGCATTCCCCAGAGTATCCTACCAATTGGCCACAGACAACAACTGTCTGGGGAACAGCTCAAACATATGAGCCACGCATCTGGACAGGTTCAAGGCCTCTGGAGAGTGTAGAGGTATGACCGCAGTGATGTAACAGAATGGAAATCCCATGACAGCTGCCAAACATGTCACCCAGCACCTTATGAAGAGCAGTAAGACCAAAATGACACTCCCCCACATCACCTCTGGGAAATTACCCATGTATATTCAAATATAGCATGCGCTATAGGGATGGAACAGGAGTGAAAAGCAGAGAGTGGTGCAAAAATGTCCGCCCCAAAACATTTGCAACACAGTCACAGCAACATACAAGTACCCAAAATGAACTCTAGAGTAGAATGACTGTCTGAACAAACATTTCCTGATTGCCAGTCACATATTACACCAACATATACTGGTCCAATTCACAGTGTACTGGGAATCCTGAGGTGTTACAAGACATTTCACAGTCAGCCCCTACAAGCATACAGACATGATAGACCGCCAGCAGCTGTAGCACCATGCAGAGTCAGATAGGAAAAGGATGTATGGCACTCGCATCTTCTACTCTCACTACTCAGCCCAACAAACATCTACACACTATTTATTTATTTATTTATTTGCAGTTGGTTTACCAGGATAGTCCATTGGGCCAAAAAGAACCCATTTTCAATGGAGTCCTGGGGAGAAAAGCTCCAAATACAAGCAAGGTTACAGTCATGGCTTTAGGTTACATTAAGTACAAATACTACAGAATACTTAAAAACAGTTACATTAGAAAGAACATTGTATTATAGAATAATAAAAAACATTTCATTTTAGAGAACATTGCATTTTAATGTCATTTTTTCTGAAGAGAAATACACTTTATAGTTTCTAAGTAATTTGTTGCTCGTGGGTTAGTATAAGCTAGAGCAGAGAGTACGAATTAGAGAATGAAGAGAAGCAGATGGTGCAAGTGTAAAGAGGAGAAGAGATTATGTGGGGGGGAGCAGGAGCATTCCCACAGGGATATTAGATGTGAGTGAAGTGATTTTTTTGAATAAAGAGTGATTTGTGGTGGTGAGTATGGAAAGTGGTAGGGAGTTCCTGAGGCATGCAAGGGTAAAGGATAGGAGATTTTTACCTGGGGGATGAGTTGGTTTGTACAGTTCTATTAGGTTTTGACAACACTGCTACACAGTCTTGGCAGTCTGTTCACAATGGCCAGATAGACATAACTGTCATTATGTACAGATGTCCACAGATTTACCAGGGTGTGGAACCATAATCTTGGCCACCATGCATACCATGGCCAGGAGTCTGCCAGGTCATTGGCATGATAACTGGAGTGCAGTTGGTAATTAATGATATACCATACCTCTGCACCTTGTAGTGCAGGACATCTGGACAATGCATGATGTACTTGTGGTACAGGGGGCTGGAAAGAGGGACATATCACACATAATGGTGTTACAAACTGAAACAGTAGCTGGTGTTACATGTGTTGTTGTAACATAACATCCCTGAAAGATATTATGTCTGGAACAGCAATGGATGTCAACAGTTATTGACTACAATCCTCACATTATTCTACCAACCCCATAAACACAAACGGGAACAGACCAAGCATAACAGGCAAACATCTGGCCAATCTGTGGACAACATGCCAGTTGAGAGGTATGTCAGAGGCATATCACTGTCAGATGTCAAGTCACCCAGAAAATGCATGTCCAGTCTAACCCTGTCAATCTATCAAACCTCCATGTGTATAACAGCACTAATGACATACAATCTGTACCCAATTGTGGAGCTTTGTCCCCCATGTTGTTGGCCTGTCTCCACATGTCCTGTCCTATGAGATATTTCCACCGACTGTCTGTAAAGCTGTAGCTCCCACACCTCCATAATGTCACCTGTACAGGCAAGGAAAATGGGTAAGGCCCACATGAAGGGTGCCCCATATGTTGGAACTAGCAGCAGTGTCCAGGCTCACACCATAATACTATGTAGGTACCCACATAGCTTTATGGCCTCAGCAGTACCTGACAGGACAACATCAGCTCCCTCAAGGTAGGATGAACACCTGGGGTGGACAGCAGCAATACACAACTACCATCATAGGTGGAAATAATTGCAAGACGGGCCAAGAAGGAACAGGTGTCTCAATAGAAGCCATGTCACCTTGTTCTGCACAAGCAGATAAGGTCACAGGTGATGTACCCTAAGGCTGTCTGAGTGCAAACTGGAGACATCTACCAAGGCCAATCACTAGGCCTTCCAGATGTGTGTCTGCAGTTCCAGAGGCAACACACGTATCTGCTCTGTAGTGGTGCTCAATAACACCACGTACACATATGCCATGGATATAGGCAACTGGCTGCAGACAGGTGAAGTGTAAACATCACCCCCCTGTCCCCCTATAGGTACACATGTACATGTAGAGCACCTGCCCCCCTCCCCTCATGATCAGGAAGCAGGTCTATAATGCCCTCTCAAAGGCAAAACATAGAGGTCTCCATAGGCCTGATACCATTCCTGACTGCATCCAACATTAACACAAGCATGGGCTCTCAGACCCATTCTGCTCTGTAGACAACCACAGCCTGAGCACCGGTGTCATCCTATCTGCACAGAGGACAGACAGACAGGTGATAGAAAACAGGTTATGCATTAGCATTAATGTTCAGAAGGATACAGGTCTGACACTGAAATGTATGCCATAATGCCATGACAGCAGTCCTCAATGACATGGCCGAAAACTGAATGTCATGACAGCAGTCCTCAATGACATGGCCGAAAACTACAATACTCTCCATTTAATATAGTAATATAATATTAATATGCAATAGGTGATAAATAAAAATATACAGCTCAAATCCCCAAACCAAGATAGTGTAGTGGTCAGAGTCCCAGTTTTGCATGCAGGTGTACACGGTTCAAGTAATACAAAAGGCAATCCATATTTACATGGGAAAGCAGTGTTAAAAATGCTATGTTCACATTAAAATATGTGGCAAGATATTTTTGTCACCCAGGGTAGTGTAGCTGGTGTAAAATGGATGTGTGAGTGCATATAACATGTGAAAACACCCATGTATACACTTATCCCATGCAGTATAGTTACACCCCTTGCTACTGTAATGAAAGCACATACAGCCATGTCATGTAAGGGAAATCATATGCACTTACTAAATGAAGTCATTAGTGTGGTATATTATGAGAATGAACTGTGGGCAATGGTTGCCAATGCTCACCTATGCTTAGCAGGTTAAACAACACATTTCTGTTGTCCTCACCCCTCTCTCTGGGGTTTGAGTGTCCAAATTCACCTCCAAAGTCTGTACAAATGCACAGCTGTTGCTGTATAAGAAATGAACAGCTATGGGCCTTCTGTACACCTGTCTTGCACATCCATAGCTATCTTCCATATTGTTCTTCCCTCTGCGTGCTCCTTTTCCACTACTTTCCTACCACCCCTTTCTCTTTTCTTTTAAACAATTAGTGTGGGTGTAAGCGTGAGTAAGCAGTTGTAAGCAGGAGTACGAGCAACAAAATTATCAGCCCTGCCAGATCTTGAACCTAGGGCCCTATACACCATAGTTAAAGCACTGTACCACTACACCATTTGAGCTGAAGGGATTGCTGATCCTTTTTCAACATATGCTCATTCAACAGTAGGGAAAATATTCCATAGAATCAGTCAGGCCTCATATTTATACATATACACATATATATATGTTTGGAGCTGCATATATATGGACAAATATATACTTAATATAAATAGTGATTTTTTTTTTTTATTTAACATTTGTTAACCGGGAAAGTCCGACTTGGAACAAAGCCAATTTTCAGCGGAGGCCCAAGTAGAAATGCTCCAGATGCATGTCTTTGTAATCAAACCAGAGAAACTCTTGCTGTGAGGTGACAACGCTACCGCTGCACCACTGCGCCATATAAAATAGACGCATATAAATAGACGCCATATAAAATAGACGCACATATATATATATATATATATATATATATATATATATATATATATAAACTATACATATAGAGAAATTAAAAAAATATTTTATATATATATATATATATATATATATACACACACACACACACACACACACACACACACACAGTATATAAAAGTGCACATACCCTTGTTAAAATGCCAGGTTGAGACCAGAATAAATCATTTCAAAACTTTTCCCACCTTTAATGTGACCTATAACCTGTACAATTCAAATGAAAAACATAAAGTCTCCAAAAGCATGTGAGAAAATATGTTATGGTCTGATAAGACTAAGGTTGAACTTTTTGGCCACAATTCCAATTGGCGCAAAAACAACACTTCACATTACCAAAAGAACACCATCCCCATGGTGAAGCATGGTGGTGGCAGTATCATGCTTTGGGGTTGCTTTTCTTCAGTTGGAACTTGGGCTTTAGTCAAGGTGGAGGGAATTATGAGCATTTCCAAATACCAGTCACGTTTGGCCCAAAACCTTCAGGCATCTGCTAGAAAGCTGAAGATGGAGAGGAATTTTACCTTTCAACACGACAATGACCTCAAGCATACATCCAAATAAGCAAAAGAATAGCTTAATCAGAAGAAAATTAAAGTTTTGGAATGGCCCAGCCAGACCCCAGACCTAGGTCCAATAGAAAATCTGTGGGGTGACCTGAAGAGGGCTGTGCACAAGAGATGCCCTCAGAATCTGACAGATTTGGAACACTTCTGCAAGGAAGAATGGGCAAATATTGTCAAGTCAAGATGTCCCAAGAAGACTGAATGCAGTAATTAAATCAAAAGGTGTTTCAACAAAGTATTAGTTTAAGGGTGTGCACACACAGCAAATTATTAGTTTAAGCACACTTATGCAACCAGCATATTGTATGTTTTTTATTTTTTTATATTTTTCCCCTAACAGATTTGTTTGTTTTTCAATTGAATTGTACAAGTTATAGGTCACATTAAAGGTGGGAAAAGTTTTATATTGTGGTCTCATTTTTTTATATCACAAATACCTGTCTTTTAACAGGGGTATGTAGACCTTTTATATCCACTGTACATAACATGTAGTGGAGTCATACCTCAGAACCATACCTACCAACCCTTTACTGCAAGAAATCTGGCCCAAGGCTGTCCAAATGGGGGGGGGGGGGCAATAGGACAAAACTAGGGGCATATTTCAAATATCACTCTTATAAATGTAGAATGTTGCCAGAGTGACAGGGTTTGTTTCAGCATACATGTTCTGAAGGATTTGAGTTCTAAACTGAAATGTATGTCATCATTTACTGTCAGAAATCCTCATATCCTCACAGTGATTTACCAGGGATATGAAAATAATGTATCTATCGAACAGACCAGAAATATGAGCAATAAACCTGCAAATACTTCAACAATCCAGACAGTCCTGTGGTAGGCTCAGAACCCCTTAGTGCAGTGAATCTGGGCCAGGCCTGACAAAGTGTGTGTGGGGGGGCATGGAAATAGGGACATATCTGAAATACTGTAGTGCATAAGCCGACACAGTTGCTGCAGTAACTCCAACATGTCTGTTCTAACATATATTGACTGAAGTCCAACACTAAATTACCTCCCACTAGTTAGTGACTGAAATCCTCACATCAGCCCACTGATGTATCAGAAATACACAGCACTTATGGGGGCCAGGCAACACTACATCCTACAAATATCTGGACATAACATCACATTAGGGAAACTGCACTCAGCTGCTAAGCATGTCACCAAGCACTGTCCAAACTACAGTCAGACTGACACAACACTAACCCAAATCTGCTTGGGGGGATTACACATGTATTGGCAAATATATTGGGTACTACAGGGATGTTACAGGACTGAAAAACAGACACCAGTGTGAAAGTGCATACCCACAACCAATTCAACTACAGTCACAGTGACATACCAGTAAGCCAAAGGAACAGTACAGTATAAAGACTGTGTGAACAAAAGCATCTCAACATGTTTGCCACTCACACACTACCCCTACATATACTGGCCCAATTCACAGTGTAGTCTGATGCCTGACTGTGGTATGGGACATGTCTCAGTCTGCCCCTACAAACATATACAGCTGATAGAGCACCAAAAGCTGGAGCAGCATGCAAAGTCAGATAGAAAAGGACCCTCAACATTTACGTCTACCCCCCTCCCTACACAGGCCAAATAACACATCAACAATACATTGCTACACAATCCTGATAGTCTGTCAGCAACCGCCAGTGTGACGACCGTGCTCTGGCCAATTAATCAAGGAGCCTCAATCCTCACCACCAACACCAGGGAGGTCTCCTAGAAGAGGAAAGGATAACTAATACACACATTAAAGTACAATTTCCCTTAAGTGCACAAAGAGATCACACTCAGTCTGGGGCTGGTTGCTCCCTTGCTCACCAGGTCCCCAATAAGACTCCCCACTGATACAGCTATAGGGTCCAGGTCTCAGCCTAGCTGGGCAAGCTAAAACCTTCAATGCCCTCTCTGTCCAACCAGTGCTTCATGTCCCTGCCCAAGTAGTTGACACAACACACACACACACTTTGAAAGGAGGTTATACAACCACACAGACCCTCCTGGGAAAAGGCTGGCACAGGTTCTCCAGCTGTTCCCCTATTACCCAGACTATACGGTAGTAATTCCTGCCACCACCCAGCTAATATTATCAGCTACTAAAAGGCACTTAAAAGGGTGTCCAATTATTACTGTGCAATATTATTATCCAGTTGGTAATGTGACTGTTCAGTCTAAGGCTTATTTTAGAGTGGCCTATTACAATGAACTCTATAAATATGCAATGTACTCTAGAGCCGACGTCTCTATACAAACCAGCCGTAGGTAAAGGTTTTTAAAATATTTAATAATAAATAATTAAAACACAAGATAATACTACTACACCACAGAGATATCTAAGAGTTCAGAGATCATACAGAAACTTTAAATAATACAGTAGGACAGGTCTGATGTCAAAGAAAAATACAATCTAACTTTCTAATCTTTAGCTAATCTTAAGAGAAAACACAGTGCTATAATCCTACCTACATACATAAAGCATAAGCAGTGCTGGGTTAGATGTCCAAGATCAAAATGCTTCCAGTCTCTCACTGAACAATAGTTTTTAAACACTAACCAACAGCTCTGCTGAGGCCCTCCCAAATTACATCATTTTGACACTTAGGTTTCGAGTTCCCAGGCCACAAACTGCACTATTTAGCAAGCTAACACCTGCTCAGGAGACTGCAACAATAAAAGGCATTTCACATGTACGCTCTAGCTGAAACCAGAGCAATAAAGCACCTTCCACATGTAAATTCTGGCCCTTAACTTTAACCTTAAACAATGGGTCTGAAACCTTCATCCAGACTCACTGGAGCCGACTTGTAAACATCAAAGAGACTCACAAGATCTTTTCAGCTTCAAAATACACATTTGAAATGCTTGGCTTGGTTTTCCTTACAGCAGATAGCAATGTTGCAACAATCCTAAGTTCACATTTTACACTGTTTTCTTTTTTCATTTAAAAATACAAGCTTGTATTTTACATTTATTTATACAATTGATAAACTTATGTATCAAATTCTATTTGACTAGGCTGCCAGCCTTCGCCCATCTTCCTCCAATCTTCACAGCCAGAAATACACAGACCTCTCAACTGTACAGAGTCCCACAGAATGTCCAGGCTTTCCCCTCATATACAAGGCCTCCTACACATAACATGTCTGGCAGTCTGATACATCACTGGGATGATATCAGGAATTAAGTCACTATACAATGATATACCATACCTATCCACCTCTTACTGCATGACATCTGGACAAAGCCTGACATACTTGGAGGGCAGAGGCCCAAACACAAGGGTATTATTGACATATTGCTTTTATCAACTGAGAAAGTTGCTGGTCTAACAGGGTTTGTTGTAATGTATCTGTTCTGAGGGATATGAAGTCAGAAACACACATGGATGTTACCATTTACTGACTGCAATCCTCAGAGTATGCTACTGAATTTCCAAGGGCACAAAATGTGTTAGTAACACACCAAATATAAGAGATCAAACTCTGGCCAGCATGCGGATAGCCCTACAGTTGAGAGTTATGTCAACCACATAACACTGTCAGACCTAAAATCACACAGAGCAGCCATATCCACACAAATCCTGTCAAACTAACATTACTTCAACTATATAACAGCACTACTTACATTCTGTCCCTATGTCTGGAACATTCTCTCCCAGTTTGTTGGGCTGTCTCCACTGTGTTTGTTGTAAGAGGTGCTTCCAATTGCCTTCTGTGATGCTGTTTGTCACACATCTCCATGAAGTCCTCCTCACAAGCAAGGAAAAGGGGCAATGCTCACATGAAGTATTCAGTTATAGGAGTGTGTTTCCATGCTATTGGGTATAGGAATGATACCACAGCTGTTCTACATGCAATTAGCAAGTGGGGAATTGCAACTGGTGCACAGGCTATCATATGCTCATGAGCATTACTTACAAAAGGCAAGCTATATCTGTCTCAGCGAGAGAGAGAGAGAGAGAGAGCACGAGAGAGAGAGATACAGACAGACAGACACACACACACTGAAAGTGAAGCTTTATACCAACCAAACCGAAAAAAAAACAGGTATGTCAAACAATTAAGCATTTTACGGAATGTAGTAGGGAGTATGCAAATGTGGAAAATAGGAAGTTCAACAAATATTATGTCTCAACAACACTTGCTGTACTGATATATTGCTGATCAGAACCTATGACCATAGCATCTGTGTCTGTCGGTAGTGACATTTAACACAGCTCAGGGCCCTGAGTCGCCCCAGGAAAGGATGGCTCACATATGACCACTACTGGAGTGTGTGTTGAACAATACTGACTGTGACACTGCTAGGCCAGCTACTGGGATGTTGCAGATATCCATATGTTAACTGTGAATACAAATATGATATACATGTTTGTCTCAGAAATGTGATGGACCTATACAGGTTATTTGCATACTGAAATACTGTTGCAGCTGTGTGTGTTGAACTGCATGTGATATACTGAGCTCATGCCATTCAACTGTCCAGTGTTATGCACACTGACCATATGTGTGCCTCATATTTGTAGTTATTTCATCAAGAGTTGTGTTATGTCTGGCAAATAATTGGAAACCTGTGAACACTGACATTACAACATCACTTTCTCTTTATTTTGGCTGTAATCATTAGTGGCCACCACAGCAGATCACCTGCCTCCATGTCTTCCAGTCCTCTCTTTTCCTCTTAACTGGCAGCCTCATCCTTTTCCAAATATACCCAGCATACCTCCTCATCACATGTCCAAAGCAACATAATCCTGCCACTCTCTGGATTTGTCTCCAAGCTGTCCAACCTGGGCTGACCCCCAACATACATATTCCTAACCCTGTCCACCCTCGTCACACCCAGTGCAAATTTTAACATCAATAACTCGGCTACATCCAGCTCTGACTCGTGCCTTATTTTTAATGCCAACATCTCCAACCCATATAACATAGTTGGTCTCACTACCATCTTGTAGACCTTCCCTAGCACTCTTAATGGTACTCGTCTGTCACATATCACTCCTGACACTCTTCTCCACCACCTGCATCCTGACTGTCACCTCTTCCCCACACTCACCATTACTTTGAATTGCTGTTCCCAAGTATTTACACCTATCCACCTTTGCAAATTGTACTCCCTGCATCCTCACCATTCCTCCATCCTCCCTCCCATTCACACACATATATTCTGTCTTAGTCCTGCTGATTTTCACTTCTCCCCTCTCTAGACCATACCTCCACCTCTCCAGGGTCTTCTCAACCAGTTCTCTATTCTCACTACAGACCACAATGTCATCTGCAAACAGCACAGTCTACAGGGAGTCCTGCCAGATCATGTCTGCCAACCTGTCCATCACCACTGCAAATAATAAAGGGCTCATAGCTGATCCCTAATGTACTCCCACCTCCACCTTAAATGCACCTGTCGCTCCCAACTCAGACCTCACTGCTGTCACACTAGCCTTGTACATATCATGTAGCATCCTTAGGATTCCTCCACTCCTGACCTCCTCATACAATACCAAAACTCCTCTCTAGGCATCCTGTCATATGCTGTCTCTAAGTCCACCAAGACACAATGCAGCTACTTCCAACCTTCTCTGTACATTTCCATCAACACTCTCAGAGCAAACATCGCATCTGTACTGCTCTTTCCTGGCATGAAACCATACTGCTGATCAGTAATCCTCACCTCCCTTCTTAACCTAGCTTCCACCACCCTTTACCATTACCTCATGCTGTGACTGATCAGTGTTATCCTTCTGTAGTTACTACAGCTCTGCACACCACCCTTATTCTCATCATCAGTACCCAAACACATTTTATCCACTCCTAACACATTCTCTTACTTTCCAAGATTACAGTAAACAATCCGGTTAAAAAGACCACTGCCATTTCTCCTAAACACCTCCATGCTTCCACAGGTATGTCATCTAGACAAATAGCCTTTCCATTCTTAAACCTCTTTATATCTATCCTTACTTCCTCTGTGATAATCTGTTGCAGGTAAATAAGCTGTACATGTGTGTAATTTTAGTTTCTGTGCATCCAACAGAGTAACACTTCTATAACTAATAGTTGTTGCATTGCCTTGACACAGACATGGGTACTAGAATAAGCAGGAGTATCACATTGAAATTGGAGAGGTGTCCCAACTGTGTTATGACCTTATGTCTATGCCTACTGCAAACAGATATATGACCACCCACATAGCTGTATGGCCTCAGTAATAATTTACTTGCAAAACCTGTCTCCACCAAAGTAGAGTATTCCTCTTGGCTGGACAGCTGCAATGCACAAAGCACATAATGGGATGCTGTATTGGCTGCACAGGGCAAAGTAGGAGCAGGCATCAACTGGGCAGCATGTCAACCTTTGTTTGAATGAGCATATTAGGTCACAGGTGTATTACTGTAAGGCTAACTAGGAGTACAAATTGAACGCATCCACTAAGGGCAATCACAAGGCTATCTTCACATATGTCTGCAGTCTCAGAGGCAACAACCCAACCCACCCTGTACTGGTGGTCAATCATGCCACATAAACACACACCATAGCTACAGCCAACCTGCTGAAAACAGGTTTAGGGCAAACATCACCCCCCCTAGCTCACCATCAGTATAGGTGGATATGCACAGCACACGCATCCCTCCCTTCATCATTATGGATCAGGTGCAAAGTGCCTAATCAAAGTTAACAAAAGCAAGTCACCTTGGGGCCTGATAACATTCCTGACTGCATCCTACATGAACCCAGGCATATGCTTCCAGCTCCATCACACACTGCATGCAAGCAGAGCCTGAGCACCATTGACATCCCATCTGCAAGGAACACGGCCACCGTCATCCCTCTGCACAAACATGAGTGATGAATGGTGGTTTATGCAATGTACTGGCCCTCATTAGGGGGAACATGACACATCAGGACAAGGAGTAAAATCCATGTCCATACAGTGCTGCTAGGTACAGGGGTATGATGTGTTTGTAAGTGGTGGCTAACAATAGGCAATATTCATGTGCTGGCTCTGTAAAGAACTCTGGCCAATGTATGAGGCCCTGTGATGTGTTTCCCTGTTTATGTCTTCCAGGTGCCATGCAGAGGCAACCTGCATACACTGCTGTGGAGACAGCAGCCATCACAGAAGCTGTGATAACACACTATGCTGTTCTTTTTGGCCATAGCCGGCAAAATCTGTGGAACGGACTGCCCTGTGGGATGATCTTGTCAACAGAGTGAACATCTTGGGCTATCATAGACAAACATATGATCAGGTCAGGCATAGAGCAACCTACCTGATACATGGTGCCCGGCAAAGGACTGCTGCTATAGCGAAGGACAGTACTGCTACCAATGGGGGTCCATCCACACAGGCCCCACTTATGGCAACAGAGCTTGCCAAACTTGGGATAACCCCCACACAGCATTAAACACATGAAACACCAATCGTAGAGGTAGGTGGCACCCAGGCAACAAGCAAGGAGCATGCAGGTAAGGCCAAAGTGCACATCAATGTAATGAGGTAGCAGTGAAACTGTCTTCTATTTTGTCTCTAGATGCCTATGTTAGTGCAAAATGGATTAGTGGGTGGGGATTAGTAATGCACACAAGTGCGCATCTATGGTGAAGGACTGCAAATTTTGTAATATCATAGTGTGTACTGCACCTGTGCAGAAATGTAGCAGTCATCTTCTATCAATGCCATATGTGAATCTGCTGACAATACCTCTCCCTCACAACTACATAGGTCCCTCTGGTCTGCACATGGGACAGCAGCCTGAAGCTGCTAAGTATGGGATTTTTCTGTTGTGGCTCACCAGTACCCCAGGCATGTTAAGGTCATGCATGTGACCATGCACACGACTGTTACACTCAGCCGTTTGACAAGATCTGCATGTTCACTTGTGGTGGTGTTTACTACATTGTATCACGGTGATCGTCACAGAGGCCTATTTGCAGGAGATGTCACATATCTGTAGCATATCTCACAACCTGTCATTGCAGGACATCTGGATAAAGACTGACAAAATGGGGGGACAAAGTCCAAAAACTAGGGTCATGTTGTATAAATTAGTGTTATACAGTGCATATAAATGGTGTACACAGCTGTTAGAATGCCAGGTATTTGTGACATATAAAAATGAAAGCACAATAGACAATTTCAAAATCCTGCCAACCTGTCATGTGACCTATAACCTGTACAATTTAATTGTAAGCAAACAAATCTGTTATGGGAACAATTATGACACATAATCATACAACAACCTAGATGCATATGTGTGCACAGGCTGAAGCTAATACTGTGTTGGCACAACTTTCGATATAACTACAGCATTACATCTTATTGGGTACACACCTGCCATCAATTACAGAGACTCTTTGATTGACAGCAAATAACGGTCAGCTGTCCTACCAGAATTATCCTGACATATACCCAGTTGCCTGCTACAGAAACAGCCATGGTCTGCATACAGCTGATGAGGCTGCTAAGGGACCACATTTTTAAGATGTATCAGCCTGGAGAAGGGTACCAAAACAATTCCACAGCATTGCATATAACATGGAACATAGTGCAGAAAGTCATCAAAAGGTGGTGAAAATATGGGGCTACAGTGACATTGTGAAGGAGTGGACATCCCTCCAAATTCTATGAGAATAGAATATCAAAACTGGCCAGGAAGGCTGCCAGGAGCCCTACAGCAACAGTGAAGGAGTAGCCGGAATCTTCGGCAAGTACTGGGTGTGCACTAGATGTGACAACAATCTTCTGTGGTCTCCATATGTCTTGCTTATAGGGTAGGGTTGGAAGATGACAGCAGTTCCTCACACCAAACAATATCCTGGAGAAAGTCTGAAAGCAATACTTCAGGTCTCCAAAAAGCAAGTGAGAAAATGTGTTATGGTCATATGGGACCAAGGTTGAATACTTTGGTCACAATTCTGACAGGTTTGTATGGCACAATAACACCACTGCGCATCACCATAACAACATCACCCCCATGGTGAGGTACTGTGATGGCAGTGTCCTGCTTTGGGGTTGCTGTTCACAAGCTGGTACTGGGGCTGTAGGTAAGTTGGAGGGGATTATGAAGAGTTCCAAACACCAGTCCCTTGTGGCTCCAATCTTTCTGGTATGTGCCACATATCTGTGGATGGACAGGAATTCCACCTTTCCACACAACAAAGGCCCAAACCATACATCCAAATCAATGAAAGGATGGCTTCACCAGAACATATGCAACATTCTGCAATAGCCCAGCCAGAGCCCACACCTACATCCAATAGAAAATATGCAGGATGACATAAAGGGGGGAGTGCACAGGAGATGCTCTTGCAATCTGACATAGTTGGAGGTGTTTTGCAAGGGAGAGTGTACAAACATTGACAAGTCAAGATGTGCAATGCTGATAGACACCTTCCCAATAGGACCGAATGCTGTGATGAAATCAAAACGTGCTTTAACAGAGTATTACTTTAAGGGTGTGCACACTCATGCAACCAGCCTATTGTACCTATTGCATTTACCAAATGTTACCAGTGACTGATGTGTATGTTCTTCAGTTGGATTGCACAGGTTGTATGTCATATGAAATGAGGGAAATGTTATGACCTGACTTCGGAGGTCTTATGTGATATATCACAAAATCCTGGCATGTTAACAGGGGTGTGTACACTTACTATATTCACTGTAAGCTTAGGAAGTCGTTTGAGTAACTGTCTTTGTTTTAACAAACATGTACTGCAGGTTATGCAGTCTGCACATCAAATTATGACATTAATTAGTGGCACCATTCCACAGGTCATCCCACTAATGTGTCAGACAAACACATGAGTTATGGGGAGCAGACCAAAAATATGAGCTAGACATTCATTAAAACTCTGTACAGTTGGGAGGTATGTTCTGTAGGAGTTGCCATAGTGCTATACAGGTGAACAGCAATAAGGTTTACATGGGTGCAGTGTGTGCTAGGTGAAGGCCCATCACCTGCTAACACCACTCACATATCCCAGAGGTGTATATTAGTAGTAACAGTAAGTAGAAAGGGCTGCACTGCATGATGTTGAGGGTCTGTCCAGAGTGTGTGTTGTCTGACTGTGTCGTGAATGTCCCCAGTTGGCTAATGTGGGGTCTGTATAATGCCTTTGAGGGACTTCACGTGTGTGTGTGTGTGTGTGTGTGTGTGTGTGTGTGTGTGTGTGTGTGTGTGTGTGTGTGTGTATATATACCAGCAAACCTTATAGTGCAGCTAGTAATTTACATATGTTGTTTTTTCCCTCACAGGTGAACATGGTGGGCAGAGTCCCTCCCGGTCTGATCCTGATGTCAGTGTCTCTGCAGACTCTGACCATGATAATGATCCTATTGAGGCACAGGTGGGTTTGTTAGGGGCTGAATCTGTGCCAATGGTTGGCATCCCACTGTTGTCAACCCCATCTCCGCACACAGTCACAATGCCCACACGTATCCCATCATCAGTGGCCACAGATAATGGACAATTGGCGGGTAGTGGCATGGAACAGACTAGTGTGGTGACTATGACAAGTAAGGGTGCAGGCACTAGCCATAGCCAGAGTGCTGGCAAGATCCCACACAGGCAGATGGGCAGGGGTGCTCGGAGGAGGATTGCAGCCCATCATGCCCCTGTTGCAAGTGCCACAACAGCAGTCACCAGATGCATGTTTTGGGCCATCATGGAGGCACAGGCATGTAATGAATGTAACACCAGACATATATGCAGGGTAATAGATGAGCACATGCCTGGTGTCCATGGCGATATTCGTGAACTCGCTGTGGCCACCCGTGAGTGTACTGAGGTCATCGATAGATGGTGGGGGAAGATCTTGGCATTCCTTGACCATGAAATATCTGTACTTGAGCATTTGGCAGGGGATGGCCAGCAGCCATGTGGATGTAGGGCAGCACCATGATCAGCTGAGGGCCTACATGGCCATGCTCCATCAAGTTCCTGTACTGGCAGTACCACTGGCACTACTGAAGGGGGTGTACTTTTCATGCCATAATGCAGCAGGCCATGGGCATGTGGTCCTGGCATGTCCCAACAGGGAAGCAGATCCAACAGACAGCATTCACCATCGGGGAGTAGTACTGCATCCGGACTTGGCCCTTGTGGTGCTAATGAGCCCCCTGGCAGGACCAGTTCCCAAGTCTGTAGCCGGGACAGTGAACTGTACACCCTGCCATCTACAGCCCACAGCTGCCCAAACTACCCCTGTGTAGGTGGCCACATGGCATGACTGTGTGCATACAAACACACACATCACCATCAGACAAGTCGCCTCCACACACACACACCCCCTGCAGAGCCCATTTAATGAACACCCCACAAACACACATGTGATGTCAACCGTATGGCCAAGCTTAGGACTCTGGCAAACCCACACCACACCTTATGCATATGATGATACCTGTGCCACATCCCTGTCATCCATACCATTGATGCAGGGACATGCTAATATGGTTCTGATGCACAGGGTGAATATAGTACAGTGTAGCTATGTAATACTATGTATGGTGCTGTCTGCTTGCATTTGTTATCGGTAAACCTACAAATGCATGTACCTTATTAGCCAGGATGCATTAATGCTGTTAGTACCACTGACTGAATGTAGAGTGGCATGCTGTATTCTGTTCGGGTTCCAGGTGTCTGTATGTCTACAGGCTATGGCCCTGCAGACATTCCCAAGAGGGAGTATGGCACAATGAGAATATACCAACAGTGTCATAGGCAAGGTACAGCTTTATATGTACATGTACCAGGTATGTATGCAGGCAACAGTGTCTGAGGGGACACTGTTGTCAGACAGTGTGACCTTGCATACATACCCCTTTTCACAGACAGGTAGCCTTCAGACATGTCAGCTCAATATTTTGTAGTACCACAGGCTCATACATACAGAACAGGTTACTGCAGTACTGTCAGCAGGTCTCTCACAAGTGTAGCCATTACATTAACTGCAACAAATTCACCAGTCAACACCTGTTGGCCCTGCCATTTCTTTCCCATACACTCAGCCCTGATGCAGTTGATGAGGGCATGCATGATACTGTATATAACAGGTTTGTGGTATGTAATCCTGAGTTCACTGGATGGAACAGGGAGACAAAGTGGTATAACCTTTGCAGACACACAGTAAGGACTGACACAGGGGATGTGCACACAGTAACAAACACAGTTGGCAATGGACAGATTAGTAAACCTGCATTTCCACCTTGATGTACTGTACTACTACATACACATGACATGCCCCACATAGATTATATGCATGGGACATAACACACCACCTCTTACAACACGTAATGTTCTGAATGCCTTCATGAATGGTGAGATAACCCACCAGAAATAGCATGTGGATTCATGTACTGCTCCTACAAACCTGGGCAAGTGATAGTGTAGCAGACGTCATATCAGCAAGATGTTTCAGTTAGGTATTATGCCTGATGCTGGCATGTGTGTCACTACACTCACTGTAGCTGATGTGGTAACAATATCACATACATGGGCATTGATAAGGGACACAGACCACATATAGTTTGCAAACATTTGGATATTCCATAGACATCTGTACAGAGGACTGGTATGGTGTGCACAATGGTTTAACATGCTGCATGTGAGGCAGATGCCGTTACCACACTGTAAAAAGTAATGCCATCAGGTGGCGGTAAACAGGCGTGGATGGTACACAAGTCAAAATGGTATCAGCCAAACAGGATATAATCTTCACCCAAAGACACACACACACACACACACACACACACACACACACACACACACACACACACTTGCCATTACTGAGATTAGACCCCCTATTTATCTAGTTATTTCTACTATTGTATTACACAGTATCAGACACGCCATGGAGCTTACATAATTTCATCTAGTCCCAAGGTACTTTTAAGGTGAATGACATCAGTTCCCCTCTGTTGGTTCTAGCTCTGAGTTGAGGGCGGCACAGCTCAGTGAGTTGCTAAGTATGTCTCTGTCTACCCTGTAGTGCTCTACTACCACCAGATCATGTAGCCCCTGGTAGGTTACCCTGGGTCTGAACACTCTTCTCATCCTCCTTGGTCTGTGGAGGTTGTCAGCATTATCCTCCTCCTCCTCTCCGCCCTCGGCCTCTAGCACATACTGATGGATCAAAGCAATGGCAGCCCCTAGTATTTTTCCAGTTAAAATTCCCCTGCATGTATACACCAATGATGCAGAGTTTGTGGGAAAGAACAGACTGTAAGATGTTTCCATACTTTATACTGTCGTGCTGCAGATGCTGCCTGTATGATTGGCGGACTATGATACATTCCAGCTGCCACCTATATTACTCATGGCTTTGATTTAGCCACTGTGAGTGTTAGAGGCATTACTGGTAATTTGTGCATGATTGCCTTTATTCTGCAGTTGCCCTTTTTTTTAATTAATTTTTACTTACACCTCCTCCCACTTTCAGCTATGCAGCCACCTGCCAGCTGTATTACTGTGTACTTTGTCTGGACCATTGTGAGTTGCAAGAGTCCCATATCAATGTTTTCTCCTTCATTTAGCCTTTGTTGTGTTGTTGTCTTTTATTTATTTTTTTACATCTACTCCCATTTTCAGCTCTGCAGCCACCTGCCAGCTGTATTATTAAGTGCTTTCAATGACCCATTGTGTGTTGCAGTACCCCATGTTGCTGTTTGTACTGCATTTCCCTTGTTCCTGTTTGTACTGCATTTCCCTTGTTCTGCTATTTCCTTTTTCTTTTCCTATATCCTTGCTGTTTAAACCCCATCGAGCCACCCAGACCCGTTCAGCTAGTGTAAACAGCAAGAAATGGCCCTCCCTGGGTGTGAACACACTCCTCATTTCATGGAATAACTGTATACAGCCTCAGACATACCCCCTCGCTTAACTGTGCTTAGCTAAGCAGAAACCCAGCTACCAGAGCTCCAATGTGCTTACAGCAAGCATGACACTCCCCCTTTTCATGTTAGTTGCTCCTCCTATCTACACGGTGGTGTTAGACCATCTACACTGTTAGGTGCAGTGTGACACTTAGAAGAATTCTGTGAGTCAGTACAAGTCCTCTCATTAACATACCCCACTGCCTCACTCCATAGTTACTGCACTACACAAGAGCCTTCCCCCTTAGCAACCACTGTTCCCCGCCATTGTTTTGATTCTGCTTGTCATGACTATCCTAAAATGGACTTTTCTCATTTATTTTTCTATTTTCTCTATCATCCTGTTTGCAGCACTACTAATACCAGATCCATACTTACATTTACATAATCTAGCATCAGGGACAGATGAAGCTTAACCTTTCAGAAGATGCAGCAGTGTTTTGCTTCATCCCACTGTTTATACTTCGCTTTGCCCGGTGACCCAAGTCGCCTCCACACACACACCACCCACCTAGAGCTACATTCCAAATGATCTCACCCCCCCATAATTTTTCTGTTGTAATCTCTCCTCTTCTGTTAAAATTATTGTGTCTTTTAATATATCAAATCCATTTCAAGTGCTATGCACACTCTAATACCCCTGATCCTCTTTTTACATTCTTTATACTATTCACGTTTATTGCTAAGATCTTCTTTTATTAATTTATCTTACATTCCTATTTATTTTCTCCCTTTTTACTACCCTTTGGCGATTTTATTTTCTTTCATGCCTAAGCCTTTGAATTTCCTCTTCCTATCTTTTACCCCCTTTATCACTCTCCAATTAAGAGTCTTCATCACTTATTTCTAACGTTCCTTCATTCCTTTTTTTCGATTATTTTTTCTTTTACTTTTCTACCTTCTCCATCAATATTGTCCGTCATTATCTGCTCATCTTGCTATTTTCCTTGATCTCATTCTATTTTTTCCTCTCACTCTCTATCTTCTTGTCTACCTTTCTCCTTATATTCTTCTATATTTTCCTTACAAGCCATCCATGAATGGTATGTTTTTCACATTTAAAACATTTCACTTCACATCTTTTTTGCATCATGTCCCATTTAGTCACAAATATATAATTTCCTTTCATCACAATTATTAATTAAAAGATCACTTTTTCCATAAAAAGCATTCCCAACTCCCAGTCCATAAATCTCTATTATCATAAAATGATGTCCATAACTTCTTACATACAGTCCAAAACACACACAAAATACCAGAAAATAAAAGTAGAATTAAAACCGGAGAAATAAGCCAAAATGCAAAATTCACTTTTAATACCAAGATTTCCACATCAAACAGTAAGCGCTTTCATCCACACTGGACTTCTTCAGACTGAACAACATGACTAAAAATGTCCATGCTTTTAATAGCAACCTAAAACCCACGACTGCATAATTAGTGATGTAACCTTTTCCTTTTTAGGAAAACTACAATCTGTCATTCAGCCCAGGTGGATAGCAGGCATGCAGCCTAACCTGCCACTCATATTCTTTCCACCCAAGTTCTTCTTCTGCATTAAACATACATTCTACATTTGAAATTATTTTGAATTTAACGATACAGACAGACAAATGGTGTAGCTATGGGTGCTGCTAGCACCCAGTTATGCCAATATTTACATGCATGGATTGGAAAGATGCCATGTCTTTGAAAGTGTTTTTATGAAAAACATTATTTTCTTCAAGCATTTTATCGATGATGCCTTTTTTATTTGGAGAGGAGATAGAAAATCTTTACTAGATTTTTTGAGATATTTGAATGAAATATGTTTTTTTTTTAAATTTACTTCTGTTTATGATGATAAAGTTGTAAGTTTTTTAGATCTCAGCATTTATAAGGAAGGTGATAATGACTATTTATAAGAAAAAAGTTTAAAACCATGCCTATTTGCATTATGACCGCTTACATCCTAAAATAACTAAGATAAATATCATAAAAGGTCAATGAGCTAACGGATAGTGATATGGATCTTGAGAGAGAAAGTGTTGTTTTGTGCAAGAAATTTATTAGTAGAGGATACCCTGAAAACATAGTTAAAGAGACTTACAATGAAAGATATCAGATGAGAAAAGAAGGGAGACGGGGGAGAGAAGTATCAGGAACAAATACATTTTATAGCATCTATGCAGATAAAGAATAGTTTAGATACTCAAGCCATCAAAAATATTACAAATAATTGGAAGCTTTTTAAGTCTAATTCTGAGGTTTTAAAAATAGTAGGAGAAGCAGCGGTCTTTGTACAAAAGAAAGGGAAAAGTTTCAAAAATCTTTTTCAAGCTAAATTAAATCCACCTATAAAAATGTGCTAACCGTGGAATGTAAAAATGCTTGAGTTGTAATTTATGTAATTTTTTAATGACTGACAAAAGAAATTACGATTAGTGGTTATCATATTCAGTTGAAAGGAAGCTACACTTGTAAATCAAGATTTATAGTTTATTTAGCAGTATGTTTGTCAAACACATCATTCTATGTGGGATGCACCACAAGGGAATTAAATAGAAGGATATACGAGCACAAGTATGCTGTTAGTATCAAAGATGAGAAAAATGCATTAGGCAAACATTATAAAAACAGTGCATGTGAAACTGATTTTAAATTTTGTGTTTTAGATGAAGTGTCAAATGTAGAGTGTAAGTTTAATGCAGAAGAACTTGGGTGGAAAGAAATGAGTGGCAGGTTAGGCTGAATGGCTGCTATGCATCTGGGTTGAATGATAGAGCTGATTTTGTAGCCTTCCTAAAAAGGAAAAGGTTACATCACTAATTATGCAGTCATGTGTTTTAACTTGCTATTAAAAGCATGGAAGGTTTTAGTCACATTATTCAGTCTGAAGAAGTCCAGTATGGATGAAAGCACTTACTGTTTGATGCGGAAATCTTGGTATTAAGAGAATTTCACATTTTGGCTTATTTATCTGGTTTTGTTATTTCTTTACATACATAGAGTCTTTAAATGGTTGTGCCTCATTCAACTTCAGCTTAAAACTGAACATATATTTTCTTTTTTGCCTCTCTATTAAATACTTGCAATATATACAAACTCCATGGATTAAAGTTTATCTTTACCTCATATTGTCTAAATGTCTTCTCCATATATTGTCCCAAATGAAATCTAATGTCACAAAAACATATTTATTAATATGAATAAATGCTCTTACCTCTTGTGGAGAAATACCAAATGGTGGTATTATCTTGCCCCAAATATCATACCTGTCCATCTTTTTCTTTTCAGGTTATTCTTACTAAATGCTTCTTTATTCTTGACTCTGTCTTCTTTTCTTCATTCATTTCTCCCTCTTTTACCATGTCCACATAAGACTTCTTCTTCTTCATCACTTCCTCCACTTCTTCTTTAATTGTATCCATATCTTCCCACAGAATCTACATCTCACTTTCCAGCTCACTCTGATTCATTAAATCCTGTAATAAATCACCCCACAACCTTCCAATTGGAGTGTTGTAATATTGCATAATTTCTGGCTCTCACTATCAATTTCAAGAACTGCTGCTGGAAAATTGTTTCCAAATCTTGTGAAAATTTTATCACTTTCACATTTTCATGGATGTACGCATCTCCCTTCCTGATATGTGTAGACATCTTTCCTTAAGGCTTGCATGCCTTTGAAACATCTATGTTGCCTATAGATGCCTCCTGTGAAAGCTCAAACTTTTGAATATCTTTTCTCCCTTCTTCCATCTGCAAACTCCTCACTACTTAATTGTTTCTCACAGTGAAACAACTCCTCTAACATTTTCATCCACCATACTTCCCCCTACTTTTCCAAGCTGCCACTGTGCCTGAACCGTAAGCAGGAAGTGCAACAAAAAGCACTCCCATTTGAAAACAATAGGGTTTTTATTGATATAGACATTACATATTATTTGCATATTTACATTATTTACATCTATTTACAAATCTCCATACATTATAAACTTCAATTTAAGCAATCCCCCACTGTTTAATCCACAACCAAAACATTATTTTATTCAGAATCTTCCTCAAAGTCCATTTTCCGTTGTATTTAATTTCATCCAGTCTCTCTTTCCATATAGTCCATGAAGCATAAATTACTCTGTCCATTTTCTTCACTTCTTCCTATTTTCATGCACCATAATAACCAAATTCTATTATGTCCATATTTATTTGCTCAAATTTTAACAAACATTTCACCCTGTTATGTTTACATATTTCTTTCCCCAAATTATTAACTCAACACTTCAAAAACACATGCTCAGTAGTCTCAAACTATCCACATTTATTACACATTCTATCTTACTTTTTCTTTTATGGCATGTCTGCCTTAACTGGCAATTTTCTAATAGACAGTCTCAAAAATCATTACATTCTTTAATCTTTTTATAGTTATTATATCTCATAATTATGGCTTTTTTCTTATCTATTTCTAAATCTATCCATGAATCAATGAACCAAAATGTTTTCATAATATTTAAGAACCATTCCTTTCTATTTTTTCACATATATTCTTTTTTTTATTTTCCATAACACAATTTTATTTTGGTACTCTTTCATTTCTTCATTCATAATTCTTTTACTTTTTTTAAACTTTTATTCCTTCACACAATTCTTTATATTTATAATGTAGTATCATTTCTATCAAGTTTTTATTTTCCTTCATAATTCCTTTTAACGCCTTATATAAAATTAAAGACACTGCATGTAATATTGGGTTTATTAAACCCAAGCCTCCTTGCTCTTCTTTCACATATAGAATCCCTCTCTTGACTGGATTCAGTCTAGAGCCCCATATAAAAGAAAATATAATCATTAGTTCCTTTTCATACTTAAAAGGAATCATATAGACATTTTATTAATTTCCTTCACTATTACATTCATAACTAATGAGAAAATTACACTACTAGCTGACAGTCCTGCTTTATTCCACATTCTATTTTTATTTCTTCCCCAATCCAGACATTTACATTTAGTTTCTCATAGTTTTTTTATAAACAGATTTTACTACTTGTAATATTTTTGCTTACATTATATGACGACAAAGTTACCCATAATGATTTATACTGCATATTATCATAGGCTTTACTAATATCCCCTATCATAAACTTCGCTTCTACATTCTTATTTATATCATCATCAATTATTTCTCTTATTATCCATAATAACTCTCGGCTTCCTTTTCTTCTGAATACATTTTCGTCATATATTCTATCCATTTAGTAACATTTTATAATCCATATTAGTCAATATTATAGGTCTCCAGTTTTTTTATCTCCTCTTTATTTGCTTTTTTAAATATAAATTGTATAAATACGGTACCAATTTTTTTCTCTTTAATTCCATTTTCTAACCATTCATTCATGACTTCTATAAAAATTATGTTTTGCCTCCTTCATTTCTTTATACATATCATATTCAATTCTAGCCAGTCCTGTTGCAGAATTAATGTTAGCATCTTTTAGAATTACATTCAGTTCTTTCATGGTTATTTTTTATTCTAAATACTCATCTTCGTTATTTAATTTTTTCATCTTTATACATTTGTTCTATGATTTTTCTCTTTTAACAATTCCAATACAAATACATATTCTTTAATTATTTTGTATATTCCTTCTTGCTGTCTTATTTGCTAACCGTATTTTTTTCTTCTTTTATTATTTTACTCAAATATGGTGCTACCTCTTCTTTCTTTCCTTGTAAATAATATTTTTTGTTTATACAAGTTAATTTTAATTTCATTCATTTTATATATTTTGCTCTCTTTTTCATAAAAGGAAAATTTCTTTTCTAAGTCTGTAAATGTTTCTTGACTTACTATATTATCTCTCTCTCTATCTTTTTTCTTTTTTTTTCCTTATATATTCCAAAAACAATTAATATTTCTCTTTAAAATTAAACCACCAAACAGTCCAATTCTCATAAAACTACCTCATATTCATATGATTTTTCCATAAATTCATGAGTTCTTTTCTTCTAAATCTAATCTCTTTTCATTAATTCTCTTTATTCCTTTTCCTATTATTGTATATTCTTCATTTTTCTGTACTTTAAGCCATATAGCCAAGTGATCTGAAAATCCAGCTTACTTAATTCCTTTTTTTAACTTTTAAACTATCAGATATTAAAAAAATAATCAATTTCTGTCCTAAATTCATTCCTTCTGTAGGTCCAGTGGTTATTCTCCTATACACAACTTTCTACTTTTCATAATTTCTTTAACCATTTTAACATCACAATTGCTCTTATTTTTTAAAATTGCAATTAGAATCGCCCACCACTATAATGTCCATAATTACACATATTCAAGAATATTTTAAACATAATTTCTCTTTTATTTGCTATAATTACATATAAAGTTATAATTCTATACACACATTTTTTTCCATCTCAAGTTTATTACTCTACTTTGTCCTAGTTCCAGTATGGTTGCATCTAATATTTTAATGCTTTCTTGACATAATATACATATGTCTGAGCATGTTTCTTTCCCCATGTTCCAAACTACTGCACCATTCCAAATGTTTTCAGTTTGTGTTCTTTCTTCCTCGGTTAATAATCTGAAATCTTCTAAAACAGTAGTATGTGCATCTACTGCAGCACACCATTGTAATATACCTATTCTCTACTGCAGCACCCCATTGTAATATACCTATTCTCTACTGCACCACACCACTGTAATATACCTATTCTTTACTGCAGCACACCACTGTAATATACCTATTCTCTACTACAGCACACCATTGTAATATACCTATTCTCTACTACAGCACACCATTGTAATATACCTATTCTCTACTACAGCACACCATTGTAATATACCTATTCTCTACTACAGCACACCATTGTAATACCTATTCTTTTACTGCAGCACCATTATAATACCATAGTAATATACCTATTCTCTACTGCAGCACACAATTGTAATATACCTATTCTCTACTGCAGCACACCATTGTAATATACCTATTCTCTACTGCAGCACACCATTGTAATATACCTATTCTCTACTACAGCACACCATTGTAATATATATACCTATTCTCTACTACAGCACATCATTGTAATATACCTATTCTCTACTGCAGCACACCATTGTAATATACCTATTCTCTACTGCAGCACACCATTGTAATATACCTATTCTCTACTACAGCACACCATTGTAATATACCTATTCTCTACTGCAGCACACCATTGTAATATACCTATTCTCTACTACAGCACACCATTGTAATATACCTATTCTCTACTACAGCACACCATTGTAATATACCTATTCTCTACTGCAGCACACCATTGTAATATGCCTATTCTCTACTACAGCACACCATTGTAATATACCTATTCTCTACTACAGCACACCATTGTAATATACCTATTTTCTACTGCAGCACACCGTTATAATATGCCTATTCTCTACTGCAGCACACCATTGTAATATACCTATTCTCTACTACAGCACACCATTGTAATATACCTATTCTCTACTGCAGCACACCATTGTAATATACCTATTTTCCTCTTTAGAATCGTCATACTGTTCACATTTAAAGCTAATACTTTCAGCTTTTAAGAAGAGTTAATATAATAAAATGATTATCCTTTTCCTTTATTTTCTCTAAGCATTATATTTTTGAAATTTCTTTTCCTTTAACTCTTTTCCCTACCAAAGTCTTTTTATTTCTAACTGGGTACCAGTCAGCTTCTTCCTCACTTGTTTCTTCTGTTTCCTTGTTACTTTCTTTAAATTTATGTATAACCTCTTCATCAGTCACATCTTTTCATACGTTTTCTTGTATAACACATTCTTCTCTATCTCTTTCTTCTGTATAACTTCACTTTCATTTTCTTGCACATTCATTTCACATTCTAGCCATGAATGACCAGCATTGCCACATTTTTGCACTATAAATCATGTGTTTTTGCATTCTCTCTCTTGCTTTACCACATAAATAACATCTTTGTATCACATTCGTTGAATAAATGATCGATTTTCCACAAAAATAACAAGCCTTTGGTTGACCCCTGTATTTCACAAAATCCTTTATTACAGTGAACATTAAACTAGGTACATGCATAACACTATCGTTTTCCATTTTCAGTATTACTCCACATTCCCATCCCCTAGACCATAGTCCTCATTCATCATATATTTTTGTAGTGTCCATTATATCTTTACATATAGTTAACAAATGTTCCATCATTTCTTTTTACTTCAACTTCAGTTCTAAATTGGATCATTATTCTTTTTTATTTGCCTGTAAAAAGTTTGCACCGCATATTCTGACTATGGATAAACATTTTTCTTTTGTTTACATGCACTCAAAAAAAATTTCCATGGCCTGCCTAGTCTCAAATATCAAGTCAGAAAAAGTATATTTATTAATTAAAATAAATGCTCTTACCTCTTTTGCTTTTACACCCAGAAGTGCTACAGAGTCCCAAACCTCATACCTGTCCAAACTTCCTTATTGTTTTACTGTTCACATATACTGTATACTTCCTTTTAATTTATTTTAATTCTTCTTTCTTCTTTGTTCCTTCAACAGTCTGTGCATGTTTTTGTCTCTGGAACTTTTTCTAGCACAGTCTATTCTTCTCCTTTTTCTTATATTTTTTTCATGATGTCACTCCATGAAATTGCTGCTCCACTTTCTGGATCACTTTGATTTACCATTTCTTCCAAATAACTATCCCACAGCCCCCCCCCCCGAACTGGAGGGTTGTAATTATGCATTTTTCAGAGGTAACCATTTTTCCTTCACTCTCCTCTGAAAGTTTTCCTCTGAATCCATCTCTGTTTCAGCTACAATCCCCCCCCCCCCCGAACTGGAGGGTTGTAATTATGCATTTTTCAGAGGTAACCATTTTTCCTTCACTCTCCTCTGAAAGTTTTCCTCTGAATCCATCTCTGTTTCAGCTACAATCTCCTTCCTTCACAATCTCCTTTTCCTCCAATGTCATTGTTTTTTCTGCATCCACATAATCAGAAAAAAACTTCTGGTAGCTATTCTACCATATCAACTACATTAGCAGCAACTTTCATTCCACTTTCAGCAAAAACTGAATCAGCCATTTTTTTCCTCCCTGTTTCTCCAGGCCACCTCTGTCCCTGGAAAAGGAACAGGAAGTCTGTTGTGTCACACATAAATGCTCCCCCCTACTACTAAGAGTAGGGGAAGTTCCCAGATGGCCTGGCCAGATTTCACTTAATAGCAAAAATACAACCTTGGGTCTCCTCTGAAAAGGAACTACTGCCTAGTGAGACTAACCCAGTCAACAAAGGATAAATAAAACAGATAAATAAAAATAAAAAAATAGGGAAAAATTATGTTATCATTTTTCATTTTTAATCAGTCTTTAATATTTTGCAGGACTAATGTGCATGTGTGTTTGTGTGAAACAATTTTGAAATATGTTATATTTTGATCATTAATAATTGTTTGACATTGACGTCTGAGAAGGATGCAACAATCAACAATGTATCTATAATAGCTGGGTTTTAGTGGATGTCTGTGGATAAAAATGATCCTGAGGAGCAGATAAAGTTATTAGTTTGTATTTGCAGTTCTAGTAGCATTTGTGTAAACTAAATTGGAATACATTACTGTGGTCATTTTTATTAAAATCAAATGTGATGTGTACACATTCAATCTAGTGTCAGTAATTGCTGAGTATGGACATTGGGGAGTATAAAGGCAGCAGTGTCAATGGCCTTTTTAGTGGAAATGTTCTAAGTGAATATTTTTGTCATTATTGATTCATATATTTTGCTTCAATGATTACTAGAAAAGTGTTCAAAAACTACAGATTTAAAATGCAGTCTAACAATTGTTGCTATACAAACAAGAAATATAACTTAAAAGAAGGAAGGTGAATCAAAGAACACATGCATTTATGCACAGTCCTAAAACTTTGTCTGGGATGTTGCCGTGGTTTGAAATCAGCCAGTGTCCAAAGTTCATTGCATCTGCCACTGGACGTTTTTCGTGATGTCCCAAAAACTTCTCCATATATTGTCCCGACTGAAATATGTCATCACAAAAAGACATTTTTATTAATATGAATAAATTCTCTTGCCTCTTGTGGAGAAATACCTGATGGTGCTATTATGTTTTCCCAAACATCATACATGTCCAGATTTTTTCTTTTCAGCTTATTCTTACTAAATGCTTCTTTTTTCTTGATTTGGTCTTCTTTTCTTCTCTCATTTCTCCCTCTTTTACCATCTCCACTTAAGACTACTGCTTCTCCCTTACAACTTGTTCCTGAATTTTATCCATATCTGCCCATGTAATCCCCTTCTCACATTCCAGCTCTCTCTGATTCATTAAATCCTGTAATAAATCATCTGACAACCCACCCAATTGGAGGGTTGTAATAATACAGCCTTTCTGGCTCTCACTATCAACTTCAAAGCATTGCTGCTGCAAAATCACTTCCAAATATTATGAAGATTCAACCACCTTTATATTTTCATGAATGTACACATCTCCCTTCTTGATATTTGCAAACAGCTTCATTGAAGACTTGCATGCCTTTGTAACATATGATTTGCCTATAGCTGCCTCCTATGAAGACCCAACAGAATTTCTGATCATTCTTTTTCATTCTGTCCATCTGCAAACTCCTCACTACTTAGTTCATAGGCTCATAAGTTGGTACTATGCTATCGGCCCTAGGGCCTATACAAGCCTAGCTATAACAATTCCCTGGATATTTCATCCCACAATATTTACTTCCCTGGACTCCTGTCTAGCAGGGTGACTGATGTGATCCCCAGGGTGAATTTCCTAAATAAACAGCCTTTGCAAGTCTTGAACCCAGGACCCTGCACACCATAACCAAAGTGATTTACCACTAAGCCATGTCAGATAAGTTGTTTCTCACAATGAAACAACTCCTATGCACTATTTTCATCCACCATAATTCCCCCTGCTTTTCCAAGCCATCACTGTGCCTGGATCATAAGCAGGAAGTGCAACAACAAAAAGTGCCCTGTTAGAAAAGAGTATTTTTTTTTTTATTTGTAAACATTCATACATTATTATTTACATATTCACATACTTACATTATTTACATAAATAACATCATTCAATACATCAACTTCTTTTTAAGTGTTCCACTCACCGTTTTGCCCACAACGAAAACCATATTTTTTACAATATGTTTATCAACATCCATTTCCCATTGCATATATTCTCATTAAGTCTCTTGTTCAAAATTATACATGTTACATAACTAGAACTCTGTCCATTTTCTTTGCATTTTCATGACATCTTATTCCACAATAATCATATTCTATCATGTCCATATTTAACATTTCAAATAGTCTTTAACCAAATCATGTTTACATACTTCTTTCCACAACTCGAATTGTTTCGCATTTTAAAAATACATGTTCTGTAGTTTCAAACTCTTTACATTTATTACATATTCTATCTTGTTTACTTTTGTATGCCATATTTCCTTTTACTCCACAAAAAAATCGTTACATTCTTTATTTTTTTTATAATTTGTATATCTCATCATTATTGTCTTTTTCTTACTTGTTCTACCTCTTTCCATGGATCAACAAAATAAAAAGATTTCATAATATTAACATACCATTCCTTTCTATTCCTTTCTATTACATTCTTTTTTTGTTTCCATAACACAATTTTACTATAAACTTCTTTCATTTCTTCATTAATGACACTTTTACTTCTTTTCTTCATTTCCATACCTTCCCAGTTCTGCTTGTATTTTCCATACATTATTGTCTATACCAAATTCTTTTTATTCTTCATAACTCCATTTAATATTTTATACATATTTAAAGAGCCTGCATGTACAATTGGGTTTATCAATCCCAGCCCCCTGCTCTTCTTTCATATATAAAATTCCTCTCTTTACACAGTTCAGCTTCAACCTCTAAATGAATAAAAATATTGTCATCATAATTTCTTTTTCATACCTCACTGGTATCATATAAATGTTTGTAACATACGCTATTTGATCCAGTATTATAGTATTTATCAAATGTGTTTTCTTTATATATGAAAATCAACAAGTTTTCCAGAAAGCAATCATTTTTTTCAATTCCTTTAATAACCTTTTCCCATTGCTCATGTTTATCAAATACTATCCCCCAATATATCTATATATATATATATATATATATATATATATATATATATATATATATATATATATATATCTATATGCTTTTCATTATATTCTACACCTCCTATTATCCTTTCATAACCAAAACCATGCTCTAGGGACTTAAACCTTGTTACCACAATAAACAGAACATGCTGGAGGGATAGATTCCTGAAACAGAGACTTCCCATACTCTGGAACAGACTACCTATCTATATCAAACAGAGCTCCTCATTAGCACTCTTCAAGAAAAATCTTGATGATTAGATGGGAAATAGAAAATTCACCCAGGGGATCACTTCTGCGGAACTGCTTGACAGGGGCACAGGAAAATAATTTTCTTGGGTGGCGAAAGCCAGGGAACCTTTTTGGCTAGGCTTATATAGGCCCCAGGGCCGATAGCCTCGTACCCAACTATGAACCTATGAGAAAAAAAATCTGTGTATGCTATGCATGAAAATAACAGAACAACAAAACTAGAAACATTTATAAAGATATTTACTCAAGAGGTCAGCATGATAATAGACTCAAAGCTTTGTTAAGATTTAGTTACGAGCACAATTCAAGTTGCAGAATTTAGTACAATAATGTACACATGCAATTCAAAACGTCTTTGTCTATGGAATGTTTTTTTGAAACAGGAATCAGAGTAAAACATAAAGTGATTAAGTCCATTTAATGTGAATGAATGATGCTGATCAAATTTCCGAGTTAACTCACAGTGGAATCACGGGTGATACATATGCTGAATGGTACAGTGGTACAAGAAAGTAAAAAGGCTATTAAATGACTACAGTGTTCTGTTTGAAGGAAAACTGTCAAGTAAAGGTGTACACTGACATTTTCAGTAAGTCCAGTAGTCCAGCACATAGAAAACCTTTTTTTTCATTAGACAGACAAGAAATCTGATGAGGTGAGGATTTTCACTGACATATAAAAAACTGAATAATATAAAGGGAAATACACCTGCCACATTGTGGAGATGACAAAATCAGATAACTAAGCTTGTTAAGGATGTTTAGCAAACTGGACAGAAGATCAGGCTACTATTAATACCCATAAATCAGCATTACCACAATTCTTGATACATACATACATGCTTAATGCTGTACAAGAGATTATGGTGTCCTCACAGCCTATCCTGATCTTTAGATGCCTCAACCATCTCAATCCTGTGTATGGCCAGATAATAGCAATAGTACAGATAGTTTATGGAAAGATTTGTAATATGCTAGAAACATGCTAGCTAACAAGGCAGAATTTGTTTACTGAATTACAGTGTACTGACCTTTGATTGAGATGTTTTCCAGTTTGGTAACAGGAACAATCACAGGACTGTGTTTAGCTGCTCTTTTAAGGGAGAAGTTTGAAGAGGCACTGAAAGTAGAAAATCAGATATGATATGATTGGTAATTTCTAAACACCATCAGTTGAAAATTGTCATGACCTTTAAATATCTTCAGTTTGGAGATCATTTTCACCATTTTGGACTTGTTTATTCAAGAATATAAGATGTCCATCAGTCAGTATTGGATTGGGACTCATCAGCAAGAATTTTCTGCATGGACTAGGCAGAGTAATGCCAGTGCCTGCAGTTATTTAATTTGACTTGCATAATATCAGGCTTTTGGCTTGGACTGAGCATGTTCAGTGTTAGCATTTGCATTCCGTTGATTTGAACAGAAACCTGCACTGTTAGAAGTTGGAGTCTCTCTTTCAGTGAGCAATGAAGACCATTTTAGTGCTTGTAAGTAAAGTTCGTTTTAATATTTATGTCTTTAAACAAATAAATTGATTAAGCTTGTGCCTTGGGGTCTTGTGTCACTTCTTCCCTACTGTTTTTGCCTCAAAACTGAAATAACGGACCTATACAGAGAGAGAGAAACAAAAATGATAAAGAAAGAAAAAAAAGAGAGAGAAAGAGAGAGGAGACAGCATGGAGACAAGAATGACTCAAAAAATGCTGTTAAAATATTTTATTGACAGTTTAGAATAGTTTATTTATTTGACATTTGTTTACTGGAAAAGTCCGACTGGGCCAGAAAGTGCCCATTTACAGTGGAGGCCTGGTGAGAAAAGCTCCACAATCCCAATAATTCAAAAATCAGGTACAGAAATTTTAAATCACAAAGTATCATGTTACATTACAAAAGCAGCAAATACAGATATTTTAAATCACAAAGTATCATGTTACATTACAAAAACAGCAAATACAGATATTTTAAATCACAAAGTATCATGTTACATTACAAAAGCAGCAAATACAGATATTTTAAATCACAAAGTATCATGTTACATTACAAAAGCAGCAAATACAGATATTTTAAATCACAAAGTATCATGTTGCAGTACAAACATAATTTTGTCACGTAGATTAGTATGTGGTAAATGAGGCCTGAGACAATTCTAATAAGATATTTAAAGAGATATCAGACTTTACATGATTAGAGACAGTGAGGTGAAATTGAGTGGTCTTAATATGAGAGAGGTGTTCATATTATGGTTACAGAGGGAAGAAGGATGGAAAGAATACGATTGTAAGAAGAGTGCAGGGTAGGTGTCTTCAGGTAACTTAGCTGAGTAGAGAGGAAAGCGGTACAGGAAAGGAGTGTTGTGGGAGGCTGCAGAGGGTAGTGAAATTTGATCCAGGTTGAAGTGGGTGAGTGAAATATAGTGAGCAAGTTCGGCAAAGATTGGCACTCGAGCAGGTCCAAGATTCTGTAAGGTATTCTTTTAGGGAGCATTTAAAGGTGAGTAAATTAGAAATAGTTCTGGTGGTTAGAGGTAAGGAGTTCCATTTTTTGCTTTGCCCAGGGGATTTATTTGGTTTATTCATGGTGAAAAGTTATTTATCTTCCAATCTAAGAGTTAGTTTTGGAAAATACATGTTGGTTAAAGGGGTAAGAGCTGGGCAGGCTAATGCTTTGTGCATGATTTTATGTATTGTTATAAGCTGAATGTAGAAGAGGTGGAGGAGGAGGAGTTCCAGCCAGCTCAGGGTATGCACACCTTTACAGTGATGGGTAAAGGAGGATGAATTAGTAACAAACTTGGCAATTTTGTTGTAGCAGCTTTCAAGTTTATTTTTTATGGAGGATTGTAAATTAGTTAGAATTGGTGCTCCATGGAGTAGGGAGGGAAAAAGGTACATTTTGGCTAGATTAATTTGTATGGTTGTGCTCAGAAAATGATTGTTTTTGTACTGTATGCATTTTTGATGGGATTTCTTGATATTGCTTTAGATGTGGGTGGTCAAATTTAAGATAATCATCTATTATGATTCCTAATAGTTTGGTATGGTGGACTAACTTGATTTCAGTGTCATTTGCTGAAAAGATTTTGAAAGCTGCTTTGTTAGGGGTGTGCATTTTTGGGGTAAAGAGGAGGAGTTTGTTTTTTAGGGGGTTGAATAGGAGTTGTGCTCTTGTAAGCCAGCTTTCAAGGGAGGTGACAGCTTGTTGAGTCATTTCTTTGAGGTGAATTAAAAGTGTTTGAAGAGCAGATGATGGTAGATTCATCAGCATATTGAATCAAGGTGCCTTCACAAGAAGATGAATGTAGATTATTGATAAAAATATTGAACAGTAGAAAGCCAAGGATGGATCCTTGCAGGACTCCTGTGGAAGTGGAAAGTTATGCAGCGATGGATCCTTGCCGTTTTATAGCTTGTCGCCTGTTGGCAAGGTAACTAGAGAACCATTAAATAGTTGGAGATGCTAGACCCAGGATGGAGAGCTGACTGAGGAGTTTACTGTGAAAGACCATGCCAAAGGCTTCTGATAGATCTAGAAATACTGCAGATACAAGTTTGTTAGAGTTGTAAACCTAATTGACACTGTTTGTAAATGATAGTAATGCAGTAGAGGTGCTGTGGTCTGGCCGAAATCCATGTTAAATATTGGCGATTAATTTATTTTTTAAGAGAGAGTGGAGAATTTGTTGATGGCTACATCTTTCAAGGATTTTGGAAAGGGGAGACAGGATGGCTAAAAGACAGAACTTTGAAATGTCAGTGGAATTACCTCCTTTATGTAATAGGGTAATATGTGCCATTTCCAAAGTTAGGGACACATGATTTTGTTATTGATCTATTAATAAGAATTCTTATTTGGTATGCTATTGCATTTGCAGCTAGATTTAGAAATTCTGAGGGTGGGTTGTCAACTGAGGAGGAATAAGGTTTTAGTTTACATAAAAGCTTTTTTATGAGAGTTATAGAAACTGGTTGAAAGGTAAACTGGGTGGAGTTGTCTGCATTTGTATCGGAGAGGTTACAGTTAGGTGAGTTTTGTGAAGGAAATGTGGTACGGTCCAAGGTAGGGAAAGCTGGCTGGGTGGAAGGAGTGCATTAGATGTGTTTGAGGTTAAGCTGGCTATGCATTCTATGAAGTATGTATTGAAATAGGTAGCTGTTTGAAGTGGTGGAATGTCTGGGTATAGGCTGGGAATCTTTTTTGTACCTGGGCTGATGAGAAAGGATATGGAGGACCAGAATTTTTTAGGATTATTTTTATAGCAATCTTGCAGGTGAGTATAATAAGACTATCTCTATTAACTTGTTTCTTGACTTGGTTTCATAGCTGTCTGAACAGTTGCCAATGTTTGTCATTTTGACAGTTAATCCATGCTTTGTCTCTGTCTTTTGTAAGTAGTTTGCAGTGATAGATGAATCATGGGTTATGGCTGTTTTTAATTCTTTTTGTACACTCTGGGGCTATTGTGCTAAGGGGAGTATTTTAGGATGGACTAGTTAACTGCCTTCAGAGATTCAATGAAATATTCCTTGGAGAATTTGGAGAGATTATGGGTAGTTTTGAGCTTATGTTCCTTTGTTAGCTGTGAAATACTCCTGTGAGTATAAGCTGGCAGGTGATCACTTAGTGCATCAGGGAAGGTACCCAAGGAGGTAAAAGTAGATGGGTTGGTAACCAAAATCCAATCCAGGACAGATAGTTGGGAATTATTATTGCTGTATCTTGGTGTATTAATAAGTTGAGTAACTTCAAAGAGGTTCATGCTGTTGATCTCTGAATTTGGAGCTAAAGGCTGTCAGTCAATGTTTACATCACCCAGGAGGATAATGTCATTTGTGATTGTCTCTGTTATCCAAGATAGTATGTTTTCAAGTACTGGAATATTCTGCCCTTGAGGGATATATAGCACAGCAATGCATATGCTCTTGGCTCTATTAAGTTTTAGGAATGAGATTAGAATGTCTGCTTTTCCAAAAGTTGGGATTGTGCCTGTATAGGGAGTTACCATGAGCATAAAATATTTATTAATCTAATCGAATGTAATATATAATTAATCATATATTAAAACTTGCAGTATATATACTGTGAATATACTAAGTTATTAATTATTTGACAACTTCTACTTAGAATGGCTTTTCATTTACTGGTGCACTTGTTCTTGTTCCAAACTTACGTTTCTGTAAATGCCATATCTCTCAACCACTCCACGTTTGACAGAGCTCTATGATTTTACATAGTAATTGTACTTCTACTCCGCTGCTCCAGTCTGACATGTCACAGCTCAGATTTTCTTCTCTTTCATTGGTTAAGTTATAGAGCCAATGAAAGAGATACTTCCTTGAGCTTGTCATGCGCGAACAAACCAGTAGAGGCCAAGCCTGCTGTCTAGAACTAATATGATACTGAAATTCTTACAGTGTTAATGGATCTATACTGTCTATGTCGATCTCATAAATAACTAATTTAGTGTGTGTGTGTGTGTGTGTGTGTGTGTGTGTGTGTGTGTGTGTGTGTGTGTGTGTATGTGAGACAGAGAGAAAATGTGTGTTTGTATGTGTTTGCAATCATGCACAAGCAGAAGATGTAGCTCTCCTTCTCAACTGTCCTCAATTTGTACAAGGCATCCCAGATTTTTCCTCCTATAAATTATGTATGATTACAGTTAGTAATGCCAACCATTAGAGTTTTCATACGTCTTATTCTTCAGAAAATGCATGTAGATTGAAAACCTGTTGTTCTGTCAACTTTTTACTGGTTCAGAGTTCGTAACAAACTTTGTAAACTGCTTCTTATTGTAATGAGTACAAGATTGGATTCCTTCCACCTTAATTTAAACTACTGTGTTACTTTGTGCAAACTAGGTAAATGTTATTTTTTTGGGTGTTTGTCCCCTAATTATTTTTGGCTTTATGCAGAATTCTTAAGCAAAGAAGTTGCGAGTTGTTTTGGTCTGTTCTTTGCAAAACTGCTGACACAAAGTAATGATAGACATGAGTTTCTCACTTCATACTCATATTCTGAAGAATATGCTTGCTAATGCAAAGCTTTTCATTCTAGTAGCTTTTTAACATATGAAAGCAATATTTACAAAAATCTATTCCAGATTTTGGGTTCTGTGTCTGATTCTTAAGCTAAGAAGTTGAGAGGGCAGAGGTGGGCTACAACTGATTGCGCTGGAAAGATACGATTCTGGAGCATTGTTTATGTATTATTTATTTGATCTCAAACCAACATCTGAAGTAGATAAAACTGATGTGTTTGTGTGTGTGTGTGTGTGTGTGGGGGGGGGGGGCATGTGTGCATATGCAGGTGTCTGCACATTTGTGCAGTGGGAATAGCTGCCAGCTGCTCCTGATTTTTGCCTCATATTTTTGTCTTTTCCTTGTAAAATTTGTGGTCTTCTGGCAAACCGTTTTGGATTAGAGTAACAAAATATTGACAGACATGAGTTTCAAACTTCATTGCCTTTAGACAATGCTTGCTAAGGTAAAAGCTCTTAAACCAACAACTTTTTAAATATGCAGGAGCAATATTTAAAATCTAAAATCTACCCCAATTCTGGGTATTTGCACATGTTTCTTGAACAAAAATGTTGGGTGTCCAAAGGGAAGCTGTAATGGGATGCATGATAGGGTACTAGCAACAGGAAGCTAAAATACATGTCTATGTCATTGTTTATATGTTTATTCAATCATGTAAGACATCCAAGAGTATGTGGTCATACAAATGGCTGTAATTGATCAAACTGGTATGTGTGTGTGTGTGTGTGTGTGTGTGTGTGTGTGTATTTGTGTGCGTGTGTGTTGAATTATACACTGCACTGCTTCTATAATGTTATATTGCGGTTATAAAACAGTATTTTGTTCAAGTAGCAAACAAACACATTTTTAAATGGTCTGGATGAGCAAGAATTTTAGGCTGTATGAGGCTTTGTTTGAAGTGCTTAGAGCTCTGGTTCATTTCTAGGCATGTCTTCTATGGTTTTATTTATTTAACTATAGCATAAATCTGTGTTTAATGAAGGTTTCACTGCCATGCATTGGATAAATAAGACTACATAGACTTTATAGTAATTCAACTAACTATAACTATGGCTGGCAATTATAAGAATCCATGTAAACAAGCATATGCATCTTTTTTGTATGGTACACACACATGATTCAATTCATCCAGTTATACATGCAAACAAATACATACAGTTACTTAAAAAAAATTACAAATATACATACAAAAATGTAATTATCTTAACATATTCAGTACTCTTGCTGAAAAATAGTTACTACAGAACTCTGACCCACTCTCTTGGACCTCTGAAACACCCAGTCAGCTAATCCCACTTCTGCCCATGTGGGTCATCGTACCTGTGCCTACACTTTTGTACAGAGTGGGGATCCCTGTCGGGGTTGACAGGTGCACCCCCTACTCCTGACATATGTCCACATTCTTCACTTCTGACCTAACAGTTGCCAGTTCCAACTTTTATAGGTATGACTCCTGCAGCAAGCAAAGGAGGATTATGGTCTCTTCATCTGACCAGCAAGGAGCTTGCCCCTAGACTTTAACATAAGCCATCCTATACAAAGTTTCAGAACAAGACTGAAGTATGTAGGCCTGATACAGGAGATAAAATGGTGTGAAGCACACCCTCAGAGGTAAGACATCACAATGCCCTACCTATATACACAGATAGGGGTAGTATCAATGAGATTGATACTAGTGTGAAGCTAGGTTTACTCACTGGAGTGCTGCAGTCACATGGACTTACACCTTTGCCATTCATTTTCATTGCTACATTTGTTATGTACATGGAAAGGTTTCTGCAGTAGGACATGTGGGGGAGGGGTGGCATTGATATGCACATGCACCCACTGAAAATACTATGACATCTTCCATCTCTTTATAGTTATCAAAGTGTTACTAGTGTTCCCAGAGGTTGAAACATTTTAGTTTTATAACCCATGGGAACATTACAGCAGCTCACTGATAAACCATTTTTTCTTCCTGCCCTTTCAGGTAATGCAGTGAACTCTTTTGTAAACTAGTGCATTGATTTATGAATGCAGCACTAGTATAATACAGTGAGTCGACTGATTAGTAATGCACTGCATACATGGCCCATGTGTATAGCACAATTTACTGAGCCTGAGAACTTCTCTAAATTCATGTTTGTTCTTACGTTCAGCACCCTTCAGCATAGTTTGCCCACAAGAAGCCAAAGTCATTTTATGCCTATTGAAATGGATACAAATTTGTGCAAATGTGCAATTCATAGAGCCCAGCCTAGCTGAGCTTCACTTGTATAGGAGCTTCAAAAACCAGCCCCAGTTTACCCCAATACCTTTAACTCTGCCATGTTTAAATGCACTGCATCATGTTTGTCCCTGACATTCTAGGAAAAATGTGAAAAAAACTGAAAGTAATTATTAATACGGGTAATACCAACAAGACTGGCACAATTCATTAAGATCAACTTAGCAGAAGCATATATTTAAAGGCAAGGCACAACACATATTTGTTTACAGTCTTAACACTGACAGAAGGGGGAAGAATACGGTGTCATTTTGACAACTGTGTACATGCATGTTTGTACTTTCTGTCCATTACTGTCATTTACAAGGGTTCAGTGACGTAGGGGAGTGGCATGAAATGAATTAGCATGGTCATGGTAACACTACATAAATAATTACATGTTACAGATGGTTACTGAGGACAATTAAAACAACACTCAATTCACTTTTGCAATTTCTACTACTGCACTGTTACACTGTGGGTGTTGTGTGTGAGCCTGATGTAACTGTGGCTCTCAACTAATGCTTTCAGATAGCAATATGCTGCAGTAGCAAGGATGAAGATACCAGAGAAACAACTTCACTCCTGAAGAGAACCACTTCCTACTCGATATTCTCAATATATACTGGTGACATTTGTTTTGGAAACTGGGGGGTAGAGCAAGCAGAGAGAGTTAAGGCACGGAATCAAGAAGTGGATGACATCACTCAACTGTACAGTATATAAGAAAACAGCAAATGACATGGATGTGCAAGGAGCAAAGTTATGTCCAGAGCAGCATTGGTAGGGGCCTTTCCACAATCCAACCATCAACACCTGATGAGGAGTACCTTCTCTGCATAAGGACTGAGGACTATTATGCAGATGATGGTGCAGGAATTATAAGAAGTGATGAGAACACAAGTATTTTCAAACCACTGTAGCAGACAGTGTGACAATACTTCATTCTGCCATATACTTCCCAGGAGAGCTGAGTCCATGTAACACATTACATTTTACACCACTGTGAGCCACATGTACACCAGAAGACTCTTCCATTTCAGAATTAGCACTGCTCACTGTGACACCTGTGCAAGGAGCTGCCAGACAAAGGCATGTCTCACAGCTACCTCCAGAAACACATAAGGCCTTGGCTGCCCAGCAAGAGATGTGCCGTGATATTGTTCAGACACTAGCCACTGCCACAGATAGTCATGGAAAGATGGTTATAGTACTGCGGGGTATATGTGAAGGATTTCATCAGTACATGGGAATGGTGGAGGCCATGAACAATGCCATGATCTCAAGGAAGTGCTACAACACCTACTCATAATATAAGACAAAAGAAGTGAGGCAGAACTCAGCAGCCTTCCACAATGCCTGGTAGAAACCCAGAGTCAAGGTCTCTGTGCTACAGCACTATCAGATTAGTATCTAAAAGTTCCCCCTGCATCCAAGCAGGTCAAAGCATCACTCATGTCAGCACATGCTCATGATCCCCAAGACCATCACTAGCACTATCCTTAGGGGGCATTGCGTATGACACCTTGGGTATATAATTACAATACACACCACAAGAATAAAACTGACTTACATGATGTGTACAACTGATGATACTGTGAAGAAGGAAAAAAAATTAAAAAGTACAAAAAAGGGGGGATTGATTTGGTTCTGTAAAGTATTACTTCAAATAGTATTCTGTGGTTACTACAAGGAGGGTGTACAAGTACAGCCATCGGACTGCCGGACTGCAGCCCCCTCAGCTAAAAAGAATAATAAAGTCAGAAAATGTAAAAAAAAAAAAAAAAAAAATACCTTTTTTTTTTGTTTAAAACAAAATTGACTTGGAAATGCAGCGCAAAACAGAACTTTACTACTCGAGACGGCGGTTTTAAACAGATTTTTTTGTTTTGATTGCAGGTGGAGTAATGAAGGCATCATTGTTATGCCCAGAAGTCTATGTTCCAAACCACATAGAATTGGAAGGGGCTCGACTGGCGCGGCGCAGGAGAGCGTAATGCTGCTGATTCTTCCCAGGCTTTATGTGCTGGGAAAAGAGCGAGAATCTGTCGGTTGTCGGCTTGACTTGTGGATTGTTTCGTGACCTTTTAAAATTTTAATTAATAATTTTTATTTGGTTTGGCATTGGAATCGGATTTTACTTTTTTTTTTTTTTGTTTGGGTGGATTTTGTCAGCTGTGCTGTGCTGCAGTCTGTGCTAGAATGTAGAAGGAAGAACAGAAGAACAAGAAGAACAGAGTGAAGGTGCAGAATTAAAGTAAGTATTGTAATTTGTAGCTCTGATTTTGGAGAAGTGTTTAAGCACAGCCAATGCCAATGTTATGCCAATTTGCAGATAGAAATAGATTTAGAACGGTAGCATCTGTTGGAAAAATGCAGGAACAGTGGAACTATCTTCTTAGTAGTTATGGGGCATATATTAGTTACGCACATTCTTGATTATGTGTATAAACATGTTCCTTAATATTTAAAGACTTAGAAACAAAATAGTCATATATTGTGGAACTCCTAAGCTGAGGATGGAGAAGGAAAGATGCAAATAATTATAACTGTGTGTGTGTGTGTGTGTGTGTGTGTGTGTGTGTGTGCATTTATTAGTGTGTGAGTATATGTGTCTGTGTCTGCCTGGGATTTCTAAACCTTGTTGTGAAAGACTGACTATAGTAACACTCTTGCTGTAGTTTCAAATGTTTGTTATACAAGCAAAGAACTGCATATTACTATCCAAAACCAAAAATATGAGCTTAGAACACCACTTGACAATGTGTCTTCAGCAGACAATGGCTGTTTTCTAAGGTATACACAATTTCCCCACTGCACCAGTTCTTAAAGTTGGGAGATAATATCCACATTCCACTTAAATGTTTCCTAGTGAGTGTGTCTTAGACTCCAATAGCCCACTTAATAGTTCAGCTCAGCATTATAGCAGCATAGTATGACCAATGAAAATGTGTACATCCTGATGACATACATTTCTAGCTTTCATACTTTATTTACAAACAAGGAATGTACTTCAGAATCAATAGATACATCTCAGTTTTTCTAATACTAATTGCAGATAGATGACACTGCTGCTTTTCTTCGGGAATTAGCCATTTATAGGACAGACCAAAAATGCAATTCATTAGCTAGTGCAAATACTGAAGAATAAAAACAAAAGTCACAAGAAGGAATGGATAAAGTGCTTTTTTTATTCCAACATGAAACAACCAGATTGTGTTTTCATCATAAATACTTCAACAGAACTGAATTGTAGTAGAAAAACAGAGCTATTTAAACTCAACCAATCATATGTTTAAAATATAAAAATTAACTAAACAATAAAAATGCTTGTGATCTCATTTGGTTTCAAATAATGGTCTTTGCTGGAGACACACTTCAAGACTGATTGTTTCCATATACTGTGGTCACAACCAATTAGTCAACAGATTTTAGCGATTGATAATCAAAGCAGCTAGATGGGAAACTTGCTTTAACCTTCCCAATACCACTCAACCGAAGTTTTGACTTTTTAGCCACAGTCACAGGTTAACCCACATAGAACCCACTTTAAAAGAATCATCTAAGATTATCATCTCAGTGGCCTGTGCTATTATGCATGTTGTTCTTCCTCGGCCCAACCTTCTCAACGGCACGCCATTAAAATGTGGTCCTAAGGAGTTGATTAAACTGTTTGCTACATATCTTATGGTCATATTTATAAAGACACAAGTACACTGCTACCTTTCAAGACTTTTGTTCCATCTTTACAGTTTTTGGATTAGTAGATATAAGGTTTGATACATTTTTCATATATAACATCACTATGTAAGTTGCATTGTTGGTTTTATATGTTTAAGCACTGTTCTCAGTTAACATTTGGCGATCTGATTCTATTTGTTTAATTATACAGAATAAACATGTATTAAAAGAATGTCAAACTCATTTAGGTATGTTTCTATATTTATTTATAGATTTAAAATATCATATAAATGTTGAATAATATGCTTACAAAGCTTCCTATTAAGTTTTTTTCAGTGCTGATAGGACAGCACTTTGTGAATCAAACCCTGGACTTTTGATCATAGAAAGCAGTTCATTGACAACTTTAATCCTCTCTGTTGAAAGAATACAGATTACAAACAGGCCACCACTATACTCTGGCAATTAAAATGTCATGGTGAGAACTGAACACTAAATGATAGCCATTTAAGTTTCAGTCTTCCTTTACAAAGCAGCTGATTTGGTGTAGTGGTATGTTGCTCTGACTGTTTTGGACCTTGGCAGTAAAATGTATGGTGGTAACACAGCATTTTATTCGTTGAGATACAGTTGAGTTTTTTAATGTAATATAGGCAATTTATTCCTGAGGGGCAACAGACACTTTATTTTTCAATGAAACCATGAAATATAAAGGTGTTTGCAACCTCTTCATTAGTTACAGATTTCTTTAATGTGGAATTATTTATATGACTTTTACTTCAGAGATTGTGCATATTTACTGATAATGGACTGTAGAATTGTGCATATTTACTGATAATGGACTGTAGAATTATATTTACTAATAATGGTGGACTGCAGAATTGTGCATATTTACTAATAATGGTGGACTGTGGTAAACAAATTTAAAACGCCCTCGTTTCAATGCTGTTTCAATGAATTTAATGCTAAGTTTTCATTGTGAGACTGCATTGCTTTGTTTAGCAGATTACTTGGTGTTTGTGCTGTAAAATACAAAATAAAACTTTCAAATGAAGTCCAACTGATCATAGAAGTAAAGCAGTATGCACATTAGTGTTATGGTTCATTGGAATGGCTGCAGAGGCTCCATTCAACCATGATTTTGTCCAGCTGAACTATACCTCCCAACTGTCCAGATTTTCAAAGCATGAATAGATTCTTGCTTCTTTCACTAAATAATGATACACTGAGTTTCAGACTTCATAACCTTCAGAAAAATGCATGCTAAAGTAAGAACTGTTCTATCAACTCTCAATTTATACAAGAGCAATATTTAGTACTGTTTAATATGTTCCCCCAATATATTTGGCCTTGTTCAGATTTACTGCATTAACAGGTTGAGAGGTACATGCAAATAAATTGCTTTATATTGAGTTTCAGATTTTATACCCTTCAGAAAAGTCATACTAATGCAAGATCTATTCTATTATCTTTCTAAGTTTATTAGAGCAATGTTTACTGACAGCCATGCATTTGCTACTGTGATAAATCTTGCCAGTGAAACTTGCATGGTTGTTGCTTCACCTTCAGGTCTTCACACATTATGACCGTTTACTAGGTCTGATAACACACACGCTTGGTATCAATGAAAGAACTAACTAATCGGATGTGCAGTTTCACCTGAGCAAGCATCCTACAGTAATGGCTAACATTACACATGCAGAACATCGTAAAAATGAGGTTCAGATTAATGTTCAGTAAAGTAAAACAGTAGTCCTCACCCAGTAGTACTTACCCAGTAGTATTCATCCAGTAGTACTTATGCAGTAATACTTGCACAGTAGTACTCACCCAGTAGTACTCGCAGAGCAGTCCTCACCTGGTAGTACTCACAGAGTATTATTCACCTAGTAGTACTGGATGAGTACGACTGTACGAGTACTACTGGGTGTGAAGTACTGTACAAGTACTACTGGGTGAGTACTACTGTGCAGGTAGTACTGGTTGAGTACTACTGGGTAAGGAATACTGGATTAGTGCTACCAGGCAAGGACTAATGGGAAAATACTACTAGGTGAGTCCTCCTGTGTGAGTGCTACTGGGCAAATAATACTGTGCGAGTATTACCCAGTAGTACTTACCCAGTAGTACTCACCTAGTAGTACCTACCCAGTAGTAGTCACTCAGTAGTACTCACCCAGTAATTACTTTGCAGACAAATGAATGACGTTAGTGTTATATATGGAACGGAGTAAAACAACAGAACATACAAGAAAAAAAACATATGACTTTTTCTCAAAAAACAGTGAACTACTGTCTCTAAACTGAAATGTTGTCCAATCCTTGTAGCAATGAACATTTCTTTATGCTACTGCTTGCAATGCAGCCCGAAAAAGTGACAGATACTGAATAGTCATGTTCAATCCCCGCTACACATAAATAGTACTTCTGAATAAATGTAAATGAGAATAATACATAAATGAGTCATTATACCTCTTTTTGTACCTTTACTATTAACTGTACAGATCAGAATTAACAGTTAGACATCAGAGTGGAGATATGACAAAAGAAACACATACAGCAATTCATTAATTGTGTAGAAAAAACACCTCACTTTAAATAATAATGAAATTGTTGGATGTATAGTGACAGCAGGCCATGCTCCTCACAACATAGCCCACTGTGTGATATTACAGTAAGGGTACCACTACCAGAGTATTATGGGCTATAGTAGTTGACTAGACACTGCCTATTTGTCTGTACAGTTGTGTACCATGCATGGGCCTGCCAAATGGGGTCCTGTGATACTGCTATCACATGGCCACTATCACGGTCATCACTGGTTGAAGTAACGATAGCAGGAGTTGCACTTCCATCATGTAGCAGTTGAAGGGTTCCTATTACAAGATTGAAAATCCATTTACGTGAATACGAATACATTGACCCATACTGCGCGAAGTACATGAACCTCGAATGTCCAAAACCGCGAATTCTGGAATGTCGATTGGTTTTGGTTGGCCTGTTTGAGGTATAGCTCCGTAAGGTAAGTGTGTGATAGATAGGACTTTAGGGTTAGTATTTGGGTTAAGGTAAGTGCATAGATAGGCAATGTATGTAAGATTTAGTGTAGTGTTAGATGTAGGGTTTTTTTAAGTGTATGTATGTGTATTATTTATTTTGTTTGGGTGCATGTCTGTAGGGAAAGTGTGCGGTAGTTACGGACCTTAGGGTTAAGGATAGTTCATAGATAGTTGTGTATGTGGGGTTTAGTGTAGTGTTGGAAGTAGGGTTTTATTAAATGTATGTATGTGGATTATTTATTTTGTTTGGGTGTATGTCTTTTTTTAAAACCATTTTTAAAACTCTGGAAATGAGAGTAGTCTTCTCCGGTCCCCTCCTGTTTCCTTCTTTTGTAGGCTGCTAGCGCCGTTCATGGTCTGCTGTGCGTTGCTCAAAATCCCCAGGTGTTCTCAACTCTGCTAAGGAATTTCCCCAGTTTTCCTACCTGTGAAAGAACCTCTAAGGGACACTTTCAAGTTGCCTGCTGGTACTACTAGTGCACCCAAGTCCTGTCTGAAACATCCTGCTGTGGGTTGCTCAAAACCCCCAAGAGTTCTCAACTCTGCTAAGGGATTTCCCCAGTTTTCCTACCTCTGAAAAAACCTCTAAGGGACACTTTCAAGTTGCCTGCTGGTAATACTAGTGCACCAAAGTCCTGTCTGAAACGTGTATTTACTCTATAGTGCTGCATATCACTAAATGTGCATTTATTGTTTTTTTCCCCTGAGCGCTTGCTAGTAGCCTACCCTAGACTCTAAATACCTGTATCCCTGTAACTCAAGCACTGATATTTCTCACTTAAGCCACTAGGTGGCAGTACATCACCTCCTTTTTCCTTCCAGGCTTTTGTTACTGTTACATAACCCTATCTCTGCATCTATTTTTCCCTCCTATTTAAATAACACCCCCGCTATAGTTTTCTTTACAGGTTTCAAACCTGCCCCATACCCATAGTACCTCTTCACTTCTGAGCTTACTCCCTGCTCCATTGATAGTTTTTTTTCCACTGGCTTCTGCTCTGTTGCTTTCTCCTTTGGCTCTTTCCCGCTCCATTCGCCCTGCTGGCCAACTCCACTCCCCTACCCTACCCCAAATTCCCACCCACCCCCAGTGTTCCTACAGTTATTCTTGCCTCACTCTACCCACCCAACTTAATTACCCAATAGGAACTCTTCCCTCATCACCACACCTACATACAATCATCCCACTTAAACACATCATTCTCTCTACCTCACTAGCAACCAAAGCTCATCTAACCTTCTCTTATCTCCCTAAACCCTATTCCTCCTTATAGCTATCATTCTCTCCTCCTACTTTATACCTAGCATCCTCCTTTTGCATAGTCATGCTCTCCATACTTAACCACACCTTCCAGGCCCCTTGTTTCCTCCTTCTGTTCCTAGTTCTACTATGCTATGCCAGCTCATACTCTTCCAGTTCCTGTCCTATAACTGCTCCAACAATAACTAGCACACCTACCCGACCTTACTCACACTTCCACTCCATCTCCTCCTCTCTCATTCAGCCTAACCCACTGCTCCTTTTCCACCCAAAAATCTTATCCACCTCAGCTAAGTTACTGACACCAAAACTAAGTTTAGATCTACCTTACCTCTTACTCAGCAAACCTAAATGGCCAAATGTTACTACCTGCAATAACCTAATCTTAGCCGGAGATATCCATACTAACCCTGTTCCTAGTCCCCTAGTTAAGAATTCCTTCCCCTTATCTCCCTCTTCCCCTCACAGTACTCTTAAAATGTTTACTATCAATGCCCAAAGCCTTAACAATAAACTACACCAAGCCATAACCAACCTGACATCTTAGCCATCTCCGAAACATGGCTCAAACCCTATATCCCTGACTCCAAAATTCTACCCCCAGGATTTCACTCCCTTAGAAATGACCGACTAAACAGAAAAGGTGACAGCACTGCCTTAGGGTTTAGTTTACTATGCCTCTGTCTAGTAGTGACAAAGAGATGACGTTTAAGTCACTTGTTCTCATGGCTCTGATGGATATAGATTTTCTGGGAGTGAGCATGTCCATTAATTCAGGATTGATTGGCCGGGTGAGATACATCCCAAATGGGGGGCATTACTTGCTCATCAATTGGCCTGAGAAGAGAGGAGTACAGGGGCACATCTCTTCTCTCTAGATGTGAAACCCTTCATGATAAGGTGGGCAATATAGAAGGTCTTCCTAACCACTTTGGCAATGTGAGTGTCAAATGTCAAGTTACTGTCAACCTGGGTCCCTAGGTCCCTGATTACCATTTACACCAATCTTCTAACCATAATCCCCCTCCAAATTCCAATTCCACAATTCAAAAACATTGAACTTACAGCTGGACTTCTAAAACTAAATAAACACAAGAATATTTGCATCATTGCCCTATATATTTCTCCTGGTAACAATATTCCTGTCCTCGAGGATATTTTCCTATGGGCTTCTACTAAAATTAACTATGAAACTTATATTCTTGGTGATGTTAATATAGACTGGAACAAATTCAATACTCCCTCTCCCTCTCTTTCCATAAACCTCTATAACTTTACTCAGACTATCCTATCCATCACCAGACCCAACAAAACAAATCCCCCTGGATCCACTATTGATTGGATCCTAGTCCCCCACCCAAACACTATTCCTGACACCATTAGTGACCACCTCCCAGCTTTCATCCATCGTTCCACCAGTTCCACACCACACCAACACCAATACATCCTTACTTGCAATCTTAGTCACTTCAACCCCACAGCCTTCTCAAATATTCTCAAACAAATGAACTGGCAAAACCTATACACCCTTCATCTTGACAATGCTATAGCCTACTTCAACTCAATTTTCTTAGACACTCTAAACTCCCTAGCCCTTCTAAGAAACAAAAGGATAAGAACTAACACAGCTCCATGGCTATCCAAAGATACAAAACAAATCATGCTCCAAAGAGACAAATCATGGAAGCTTTACCAGAACAATAAATTGTCCAATACCTTCCTCCAATATAAACAGCTCAGCAACCTTGTTAAACAGCTAATCACTAAGGACAAAAAATAATATTATATTAGCCTACAATCAAGCAACAAAAACCCAAAACAGTTTTGGAAATTTATAAACACTCTTCTCAATCCAGGCTCCAGAAATAACCCTTGTCCAGATCCAAGCAAATCCAACCTTGAACTAGCATCAGAATTCAACACATTCTTCACAGAAACCATTTCTGACTTGATCTAAACCTTCCCCAACAATAATCCCCCAATATCTCATTTCTCTCCATCTAACTCCCCCAACAACCCTCCCCTTCTGTCCAAACTCAAACCCTGCATCAACACTCCAGACAGTATTCCCTCTTCCTTCCTAAAATGTGCAGCTGATGGCATTGCTCTCCCAATCAGCATCCTAATCAACAGATCCATAAAGGAATCTTACGTCCCTAAACTCTGGCGCTCAGCATACATTCTTCCTCTTCACAAAGGAGGCAAAAACACCAGCATCTCTAACTTCCATCCTATTGCTCTCCTCTCACCAATTTCAAAAATCCTAGAAAAATGCATCCACTCCCAATTGATGCCCTTCCTGACCCACAACCATCTCCTGACACCCACCCAGGACATAGTACTATAACTGCTCTACTCTCTTTTCTTGATACTGTTAACCAAGTCCGTGATTCTGGACACCGAGTTTCTACTGTTTTACTTGATCTTTCTAAAGCCTTTGATACTGTTTCCCATAACCACCTTCTCCATCATCTCTCAAACCTTCATCTCTCCCCAAATACTATATCTTGGTTCTCTAGCTATCTGTCAGAAAGATCACAGGCAGTTAAATGGAAGCACTCCACCTCTACCTTCCTGCCTACCCCTATTGGCGTACCACAGGGATCTATACTTGGACCTATGCTATTTAATATTTTCATCAACAACTTTCACACTGCCTTTCCTGATTCTAAAATCATTCAATACGCAGACGATTCAACTATACGCTGTTCCGCTTTAAACCCCTCTGAACTGCTGACCAAAACCCAAACTGCTTTTACAACCACTGAAAATTGGATGCAACAAAACCATCTTTCCCTCAATGCAAATAAATCAAAAATGCTACTATTCCCGCCTTGAAAGATGTTCTCCTATGACAAAAATGCTTTTAAAGTCCTTACTCAATCCAACTCACCCATAGTAGTAGTCCCTTCTGTTAAACTCCTTGGTATCACTATTGATGAATACCTCAAGTTCGATATCCACATTCAGCAAAATATTAAGAAAACACACCAAAAGCTAGGTATGCTGTACAGAAACAATCTCTTTCTATCCAACTCCACTAGGCATACTCTGGCCACCACTTATCTTCTTCCATCCTTATTATATGGAGTCCCTCTCCTAATTAACCTATCCTCCTCTCTCACTTCCAAACTAGAAAACTGCTACAATAAGATCTCCAAATTTCCTACCAAATCTAAAAATTCCACCCATCACTGCCTTACCCTACAATCATTGAACTGGCTAGAACTCACAAACTACCTGGATTACCTCCAACTCACCACTGCTCACAGTCTTATATTTCATCCAACTAAATGTCCAGCTGTAACCAATATCCTCCCCTCTTACACCCCCAAGAGAACACTCAGATCTGTACACCAAAACTTAATCTCCATCCACAAACCTAAACTTCCTGCCGACCAGCTTCTCCTATCTTTCCCACTACGCAAGAAATTGAATTCTCTCCCTGCCATGCTATGAATTACAACTAATTCCGAAAACTTCAATCTCTACTCTTCAAACACCTGTCCACCAAATGGAAATCATCTGCTGTCACCCGACCTAGTTCTTAGAACATGCCCCCAAGAGGTTTTTCCTCCCAGATTCCTTAGCTCTCTAGTACCCATAGCTACTTCATCCATCAGTCAATCTAAGCTCTGATCTCTTAGAGCTAAACAACACCCTATTTCAACTTTATAAATATTGTAAATAGCTTCTTATTTTACATGAGCACAAGTGTTATCAGTATTACTGATATGCATGCATGTTAAGGTGTTTCCCCAACCACAAGTGGCTTGCTCAAATGAAAACTTATTGTAAAATTCATTAATAATTCACATCGGTTCCTGCTGAATATGCCTAATACTGAATGTACATACATTGTAACCTATACAATTGATTTCCTGCTGAATAGACATGACACTGAATGTACATAATTGTAACCTATTACTATACAATGTTTCTTGTATGTTGCTATTTTATTTGTATTTGCATGTTTTTGTATATTTTTTCTTTTTTGCATTTCTTTATCCTGGAGCTTTTCTCCCTGGGCCTCCACTGGAAACGGGTCTTCTGGACCCAGTGGACTTCCCGGTAATCAAACTGGAAATAAATAAATAATGTCTGTAGGGGAAGTGTGCGGTAGTTACGGACCTTAGGGTTAGGGAGGGGTTAAGGATAGTGCATAGTTAGGTGTGTATATGGGGTTTAGTGTAGGGTTAGAAGTAGGGTTTTGGTGCTTTACTTTAGGTTAGAAGTAGGGTTTGGTTAGTGTATGTATGTGGTTTATTTATTTTGTTTGGGTAGGTACTATGTAGCGGGTGGTGGGGTTGGCTGACTATGATAGTTTGATATTTTATTTTTCGCAGTTTAGTGCATTCGGGATTTTTGCAGTTCGCGGTATAGGGGTTGATGTTTAGGTATTCGCGTAAAGGGTTTTTTGATCTCGTAATACAGACCCGCAGATGAATACCAGAAGGACATATAATCATGTTGTGCAGTAAACATCCTGAATGCAGTTAATCAAGTCATGCTGAAGGACACCTCATTCTGGCAACAGAAACATTCTTTCAGCAGGCCAAAACTCACTCAATGACAATCCATGCCTGGGACCGAGGGGTGATGAAGCATTTCTTAGCAGTTCCTGTCTGGTTAAAGACTGGTGCCATCAGCCTGGTTTCAAGTAGGTAACCTGCATCTCCTGTAAAACAAAAAAAAAGACAGACATAACAGAATAAGAGGGGTTTACTACTAAACAAAACATATTCTAAAGAATTATACCTACAAAAATTACTATGACTAGAAACCTTTGTACCTATCAATGGGGGGGGGGTATCCTACCATGCAGAAGGAGAAATTAGTGTGAGCTTGTGTGCCAGATGTGAGAACCATGGGAACTGTCCCATACATCACACACTACCTTGCAGTTGATGGACTATAGCCCCTTCTGTTCCAGTACCACTCCCAACACCACCCCCCCCCCATGGTTCACATGGGGGCCCTAATGGATTCATTGGTAATATCTACTGCACCAAGTACCTCAGAAAAGTGTGAAATATTGTAGAAGGCACTCATGGTTCTGGCTCTGTCCGGAGGTGAAACTGGCAGATAAATAGCACCTGCCAAGAGTATGAAGAGGAAATTTTGAAGTATTCTTGAGGCAGAAGTTTGAGAAATACTAAACATGTCTGTAATTTGACTCTATAAAGTCCTCATGGCAAGTTTAGTGAGAGCTACATATATTCTAGTGTCCACGGGTATAGGAAGACCACACATCTCCCAATTTTCATCTGTGGACCATACAAACTCACTAAAACCATTACAGCATCCCTGTCCCTTCTAGGTCTAAAAGAACATTTTGGTCAACTAAATTAAAATGAGTCAATCTTTGCCTATATCTGCACCTTCGTCACCTTCAAGCACAGTCTGGTCACCTCTGGTTTTGCCACTGCTGAGACAAACAGCTCACAGTGAGAAATACCTGGGCTGGCAGCTATAACAAGCATCTTCTCCAGTTGCAGACTAGGTAGAAAAAGTGTTACCCACTTTGCCTTTTATACATCACTTTCACACGGCACAGTGGCACATAAAAAGTGAATATGAATCACAAGTAAGTTGGGAAGATCTCATTCACATAAGTTTGTTGTGCAGATTTAAGACATTCTTCCTCTACATTTCATTAATATTTAATTTGCATAGGTTTTTCATAAGCTGACAAAACTGGCCATATGTAAGCAATGCATGCCTCTATGATTCTCACTTAAGCTGTGCTAAGGCACCAGTTCCTACTATGGATAAGCACAGTGACTATGAATATCACCCACGGTCTCTTAAATTACAACCAGGTCTTGAAATTACAGCCTGGTCTATTTGTAGGAAACTGCAGAAATCTATATATCTATATATATTTCTATTACTTATTGGGGAATCCAGTTCTCTTTTCAGTAATACTTGCAATCTGTTAGCATGTGATATGAATATGTAATTGCTTTTACTTGGTAAGGTTTGTAGATGCTATAATCAAGTGACTGTTAGGGTACTCCAGCAAATGCAATGTTACTTAAAGGTCAGTTAGACACTGTCAATGTTTCATGAATAAATTATTGCACACCTGCATTTCATCAAATAGTTATTTCACACAGTGCCCAGTGCCCATTTTCTGATTTTTTTAAATCAGGTGTCTGTGTATACTAAGTTAAGGTTAGTATTAATGAATTGTTCCCGTACCTCATGTCATAACAAAGCTAGGTGTGACATCATGGCTCTCAAGAGGTGTGAAAGCAGTATCTGAAAAGTTTTTAGATATTCTGAATATTTATGTTACTTTTCTTTCTTTTCTTCTATACATGCAAAAATCTTTGTATTGCATTTTAGAATTCCAGCAGTGGAAGACTGTACTTATTAGAGCAACAAGTTTTACAGAGCATTGCAAGGTAAGCTCTGTCTTTGCATATGATCTTGAATAAAACAGAACAGGAAACGCACCATGAGAGTATACTGCAGCAAGGTAAATAATTCAGCACACATAATGCATGATGTAAAAAAAGTAGGAAATTATTTGGAAATGAAAAGATACAAAAAGTGCTGAACAGAAATTAATGTTTCTGCAACTGGAATGCGTGTTGAAAGGCACAAAGCTGATCTTTAACTAGAGATGCACAGAAACAGTACAATTTCTTTATTTTATTTATCCTTTGTTGGCTGGGGTAGCCCCACTACACTAATGACCTCTTTTGGGGGGAGACCTGGGGTAGTATTCATACAACAAGGGGAAATCTGGCCAAGGCAGTGGGGAACTTCCCCTACTGCTATAACATTCATGGTCTGTGTGCTGTGTGAGGCCGACGTGTGAGAGCATCCATTCCATTCCTGGTTCAGTGGCAACCAGGAGGATGGCATTCAAACATGGTGATGGAGGGGCAAGAAGAAGAGGCAAACACTGACTCTTCGGGTTTGATTTCCATTGAGGAAGTGGAGATATCTAGTGCAGTGAATTATGAGGGTGACCAGATAAAAGATATTTTTCAGCACAATTTATTTATGGAGTTGAAGGAAGAGGAGCAACAACAGAAAAAAGGGATTATTATAACCCTCCAGTCAAGAGGGTTGCAGGAAGATGTTTTGGTGGAGCTAGTTAATCAGAGGGAGCCAGAGGCAGGGAAGCATTTATCTGGGGTGACATGATGGAAAGAATACATAAAGAGGATGGACAAGAAGAGAAAAACACTTGCAGAAGTGATCAGAGAACAGAAGGAAGGAAGAAAGGAGAGATGAAAAAGAAGAAATGGAAAATAAGAGATATGTAGCTAGAATACAGAATAAAGAAGAACAAGGAATGGACAGGTATGAAATATTAGGTAAGATAGTTGTGCATTTGGGAATCAAGGCACATGAGGTAAAAGCTTTTATTATGACTAAAATTAGATTTCTTGTGGCATTTTTTGAGACTGCTACAGTATTAGAAACATTTTTGGGAAGAGTATGAAAAAGAGAAAAGATGTATCCAAGGAATAAATATATTGTAAGGACATTCCATTGAAAAAATAAACAAGTTAACATGCAATTTCAGACAGAAACTGAAACAAAACTGTAAAGAACTTTTTGCAAAGAGAGGAAGGACATTTCAAAAGTATTTGCTAATACAGGGCTTTGGATAGGGGATTGGGACTGTAATGTGATTTTGAATATGGAAAATGGAAAAATTGTACATATTCCTACCATGATTAATGTTGAAGGTCATACAGCAGTTGTTATGTATTGGAGACAATCAAAGACATGTTTTTTTTGTGGGAGGTAGGGACATTTTCTAAGTAATTGTGACAAAAAATGTTATTTATGTGGGGAGCTTGGCCATAATGCAAAAAATTAAATGTTTTAAATGCAACCATACATGGCTTTTATTGAAGGATTGTGAGAAAGAAAAAATATAGAACTTAATGTAGAGGGACAAATTAGAGAAAAAGCAAATAGCAAAGAACAATTGTAACAGAAGAACATCAAAACAATAAAAGGGAAAGTAAAGACAGTCATACACAAGAAGAAAATAAAATTGATAAACAAAAAGGGAAAAGGAAATGGAAAGTAGATCAGAGGTTAGTGATGGAAAAGATATTGGTTAGAAAATAGTTTGAAAAAGTCCATTGGGAACAGGGTTAAAGACAGGAACATGACATTTTGAAGTTGAGTTTGAAAATAAAAAAGAAAGGAAATTGTTAAATAATTTATTGCAAATTAATGAGAAGAGAAAAACAATCTTAGAATATTATCTATCAATGTTAACAGTATAAATGTAGTAAGAGGGATTGAAGTGTAAGTATGGTTTAATAAGTGTAAGATAGATTTAATGGTCTTAGAGGATGTTAGAGGCTTAAGAAAGAGAACAAACAAAAAATTTATGGACAGGGGGTATAATATGGAATTTGAGTAGAGAGACATGTTCATGGATAGCTATATTATAAAGTATGGCAATAAGAATATTGGATTATACATTAAATTAGGAAGACTAGAAGTAGTTGACTTTAGGTTGGAAGGAATTATTTGTAGACATAGCAATATATGCTTATGTAATATATATAAATAAAAAAGTAATTATTTCAAGAAATGTTGGACTATAAAAATATGGACATTATAAAAACAGGTGATTTTTAATTGAGACAAGGTGTAAAAAGCAAAAAGAGAGATCTGGTAAGAGAATGATGGAAGAAATAATAAAACATGGGAATTTTAATGTTATGGAATATGAATAAAACCATATATAGAAAAGGAAAATTAAAAATTGAAAGAGATTACTTTTTGATATCTAAAACTATAAAAATAGTGATAGACGAAGTAGAATGAACAGTATTTTGGGGTCATTTGGCTGTATGGATAGAAATAGAAGAAAATAAAAAATAAAAACTGGGAAAGGAATAAAATAAAATTAATAAATGAAAAAGAGTAGAATGAGAAAGGTGAAAAAAAAGATAAAATAGAGTTAGGGAAAAATTATTTGACTATGAACATTTTTTTATAATAACTGGTCAGAATGGTGGATGGTATTTAAAGAGAAATGTAAATGAATGTATTCAATCTGGGAAAATAGAATAAGACAAATAGAAAAAGAAGAATATAGAGAAACACAAAAATCAGTATTAGATAAACTGGAGGGAAATGAAAAGGAATATTTTAGAAAAGAATAAGACATTTCCCAAAAGAATCAAGTAAAAAAATTATTAAAGATTTATTATATAAGCAAAATCATTTTTACAAGGATAAAGGGAAGACGTATCACCATATTTGAGTAAAAAGTAAAGGAATAAGTGGCACAATGAGATAAAAGAAAAATTAAGATGGAGGAGTTGAAAGAGAACAAAGAAATATTATGAATAGTGTAGTTCATGCTAGGGAGAGAGAGTTATAAAAAATAAACATAATTGGAGAATGAAGCAGTTTACTGAAGAAATTTATGAAGAAATGGAAAAACAAATTATAATTATTGACTTGGAGATGGTAATGAGGAAAATAAATATAAATTCACCAGCAGGACCACCTGGTATAGGATATTTATTGCATAAGAATTTGATATAATGACAAAAATATATTTTGGAAGAATTGTTTAATGAATGACAAAATAACTGAATGTGTCACGCAAAAGTATGTAGGAGAGCTATGGGATTTATATGGAAAAAAGAAGAGAAGAATTAAATAATTAAAAAGATATTTATGGAGATAATGCAAAATAGACTAGAACATAAATTGGAATACATAATAGAAGAAGGCATTTATGAGGTTAAAGGAAAAGGAAACCAAGAATTATTAATGATAATTACCAAAATGGTGGCTGATATTAAAAAAGAACAAAAGGAAACAAAATTAATGGGGGCTGATACAACCAAAGCATTTGACTCAATACAGTATGAAATAGTATAGCTAATAATGGAAGGATATAATTGTAGTACATAAATAAAAATAATAAGCGAGTCAGTGTATAAAGATACTAATATTAGGGTATTAGTAAATGGTTGGTTAAGTGAAGACATGAGATGAATAGAGGTTTAAAATAATGTACAATTAGCAGTTTGCCTGTAATGGTCATGAACTGTGTAGCAGAATAAATAAATACAAAATGGAAAAAATTAAGTTTGCACAGAAAATTGGTATTTCATATACAATTATGTCATATGGAGATGATAAACAAACAATCAAAAGAAAAGAGGGAAAACTGACAAAAATTGCAAGAAGTTGAATTACCAATGAATAGAGAAAGATACAAGGGTTTTGAAGATGAGGAACAGCTGGAAAGTGTATAAATTGGAAGAAAAGAAATATCAATATTAGGAACTGAATCTGGTGAATATACCATAATAAATGAATAATGTGACAACATTTTGAAATAATTAAAGGGGCTTAGTGTTAAATAGAACATATATAGATTATCTTATAAGAAAAAAGTGCATTTAATTAATACAATATGGATGGGAAACATTTCATACATAGCTAACATAGCTATATGATACCAAGGAGATGTGGAGAAACAATTCCTTGAAATAATCTTTAGATTTATATGGGGATCTAGGCTGAAACCAATGGAAAGAGAAATGTTATACATGAATAAGGAAAAAGAGGGATTAGGTTATTAAATCCTTCATTAAATGTGTATTAGGTGTTGAGATGGATAAATGGGTAAGAAAGCATATCGGTTGTAAGAATATTGAAACATAAATATGAAAGAGAATGGTTCTTAATAAAAACAAATAAATGATAGAAAATATGGGTGAATGATTAAGATGCATCACGGAAAAATAAAAATATGGAAGTTGAAAATAGAGACAGAAGAAAATAAAAAGATTTGGTATAAAACATAATGATACAACACTATGACATAAATCCATGGAGAAATCTAATTAACAGAAGAAAAAGTTAGGACTATAAAAATAATGAATAAATGGGATATGAAATGGGTTGGTTGTCAAATTTCTTAGGGAGGGTTGCAAATAAATAAAGTGCTAGTAAAAGGAAACAGTTATGTAAGACAGAAAGTCAAAGGACATGTTATTTTTGTAATGAATTAGAAATGATACAGCATGATTTTACAGTGTAGAAGAATTGAAAAATTATGGGAAAAATAATGGAGGAAAAGATTATTAACGAAATGTAAGATTTCAAAAAGATAAATATGGATATGATTGCATATGTTTTTATGAAAATCATTGTAAATATAGATTTAAAAAGTTTTATATTGTATGGACAGTGCTGAATGAAATGTTCTTGAATGGAAACTGGATAATACCAAATATAAGGAAAATCAAAAGTGTGGTTGTGGAAGAAAGAGTGGGGTATACAGCAACAGAAAAATGATGATGATGTAACAAAAAGAGGATTGTAACCAATATGGTTGCATATAATAAAGGATTCCTACTCTTTTTGATAGCTGCCATGGAATCTTTTACATCCACTAGAGTTACCACAAACTCAAGCAGATGGGACATCATTTTAACATGTCATCAGAAGAAGCACATTTGTGTGTTGTGAAAAGTCAAACTGTGATGAGAGAAAAGATTTGTTTTACTGTATGGATAATCTAATTTAAAAGACATTTTGCTATATGAGGGCATAACGCAAGTCCACAAGAGTATGCCCATTGAAATATCTGAAATAATTAAGGAAACATGGACAAATAGCACAGTCTTTTATGGGCCTGTAATGTGATCTACCTGCGTGTGTAATTTGGAGACTATTCAAGATTCACTGTTGTTGATCATCTAATATTTACATCAGTTATTTTTAGGTTCATAGGTTCATACTAGGCTATCTGCCCTAGGGCATTTATAAGCCTAGCCAGAATGTGCCATTTTAAATTTATTTTGCTATGGTTAGTATACTGTGCCTCTATCTAACAGTGACACAGAAGCATCCACTCATCAAGATTCCTCGGACTCTGCCTAACCTGGACTGGGATTTTATTCCATATGAATCTGTCCCTCCAGCATGTCCTATTTATTTCAGTGCTGAGGTTCAAGTCTCGGGATTTGGATTTTCTGAGGTCCATTAATTCCGGGTTGGACATGGCCTGAACAGGCGGAATGCCACTGAGTAGAGCTGCAGCATATGGCATCTGTTTGAGCCCTTTGATCCTCTTGGTGAGGTACTTTTGGGGTCTTTCCAGTTGCTGCAGGTGTCTGGTACGCAGTACATCCCAAAGGGCATTGTACTCAATTATGGGCCTGATGAGGGATGAGTAAAGATTCTGTACTTAATGGATTTCCACCTATGTGGTAATTTGTGGGCACTTTGTTTTGCCAAAGGGATGACTATACACTTTTGGCATTTAGCTTGAGGCCATGGCTCTGGCACCAGTTGTCTGTTTCTATGAGGCCCTTTTGGAGGATGCTTGTGTCGGCTGGAGAGTCGATTATGGCACCCAGTTTGCAGTCATGGTCAGCCACAGTCCTTCCGTGTTGGCCTGTAAAATATATACCGAACAAGAGAGGTCCCAGGACTGAGCCTTGTGGGACACCACTTGTAACTGGTTTGAGTCTGACATGGCTCCAGCAATTCTAACCATGTGGGTTCTGTCCTTGAGCCAGTTTGCAATCCATCTAGTGACATAGGGGTTT
>NC_056747.1:1177268612-1177296112 GCF_019279795.1 Protopterus annectens | reverse complement strand
GCAATTTAGGGAGTCATGGTGAAGCTCAAGTCTCTATCTGCAAGCTATAACATCAAAGAGCTGACTGAACCCACCAGAGAGCTAGATCTGATGAAAGAAGGCTGAAATAAGCACACAAACATTTGTAAACAAAACTAACAAAATAGGATGAATATATAACAAACAGCAACAAAATGTAAAATACATACAATACATAACTAAAGAGGAAAACATGGCTGAGAAAGTAATTGTGAGCCACAGAATTACCAAAAACTAAAAGTGAATCTAAAGAACAGCAAATTTCAGTAACTGCTGTTTGCCTTTAAAAGTTATTTGTTGCTTGTAACCTCCACTGTAGGAGACTGCTCCTTTAAAAGTTATTTGTTGCTTGCAACTCTCAATGCAGGAGACTGCAGTTTCATATCCTCAGTACTTATATGTACTGTACTTCAAGACTGCCATATCTCAGAGAAAAAGGGATTACTCAGACACGCAGCTGTCTCGGACTATATTTGTAAAGCCCCATTTCACACTTTCAGTTTCTCTATTCTACAGCTTGCCTTTATGAGTCTCAGAATTTAAAACTGTTACCAGAAAACGCTCCCTATTGTAATTTCAGGAAAAGTAATTGCTAGTCCTGGAGCTACAAAAATAAATAAATAAGCAAACAATAAATTTCAAGGACAGCAGTGATTGTCAACAGTCACTAGTGTCCTTTGAAGCTATTTGTTATAAAGGCCAAGCTGCCCTACACCCGACATTCCCACTGCTTACATGTACTAACTCCAAGATCGCCATACCTTGGAGAAAACAGAATACTTTGAGACTTAGGACTCATGAGTCTCAAATTTTAAAACTAATAACAGAAAATATTTAAGAAGACAGTGTAAATACACCTATTATTAGGAAAAGCTTTAACAGGCAATGCAAATATTGTAGGTAGAAGGTGTTCTGACAGGACAACATATCCCACATTTGGGAAGATGTGTTACCTCCATAAAAAATCTATATTATTTTGCCACAATATGTACATCCTAAGACACATGGCGGGTGACAACAAAATGAGTGGTAGAATTAGCCATGGAAGCAACATAGCGTTATAAAGACTAGAAAGGTAAAAATATCACAAGATGAAGAAGACAGGGACACATTCTTACACAATACATGAAGGAGGCAATAACATTAAGGCAGAGATTAATAAAAAAAACACAGAAAGCTCAATGCCAAAAAGTGCATTGTCATCCCCTTTGGTAAAAACTCTGTACCCATGAACTACCACATAAATGGCAGTCTATTTAATGCCAAATGTGTGATAAGAGACCTTGGGACCCAGGTGGACAGTAGTCTCTCCTTTGATAATCACATCACCACAGTGGTTAGGAAATCCTTCTATGTAGCACAACTCATCACAAAAGGGTTCTCATCCAGGAAAAAAGAGGTCATTGCTCCCCTCTACTCACCACTCATTAGACCCATTATAGAGTACAATGCCCATTTTGGAATATACCTCACAAGACATCTGCCTAACATATAAATCTATGTTAAACCCAGAGCTATTGGACATGCTACAGCTAAAGAAATCCCAATCCCTCCAAGCTACACACTCTAGGGACCTAAACCTTGTCACCACAATAAACAGGACATGCTGGAGGGATAGATTCCTTTCCCAGAGACTTCCTATACTTTGGAACAAGCTACCCATCTATGTCAAGCAAAGTTCCTCATTACCACTATTCAAGAAAAATCTTGATGAGTGGATGGGAAATAGGAAATACACCCCAGGGATCACTTCTGTGGTTCTGCATGACAGGGGCATGGGAAATTAACTTTCTTGGGTGGTGTAAGCCAGGGAACCTTGTTGGCTAGGCTTACTTAAGCCCTTGGGCTGATAGCCTAGTACCTACCTATGAACCTATGAACCTAAAAGGTGTAGGTACTTAGTGACGTAAATGCTACCATGGATATGCTTTCAGAATAAGATTTCAGAAAGCTGAATCCAGGACCAGTTCTGCACAAAATGGATAATAACTTTTTTCTTTATAATTCATTAAAAGCACTGCTCATACGAGGAAGCTGAATCACATCTGTAGTTATGATACATGACAAAGTCACTACTGCCCTTTTTCATATACTACAATGCAATACTACAAGGCAAGATTTGCATTCTAATCAGTTATCATGCACTTAGGTTACTGTGCATAATTCAAATATTATACAGTGTTAGTAATGACACCAAAGAGAAAACAGACTGTATAACATAACCTTTTTAAACAACACAGAAAAACTGTTTCAGGATACTGGTTAGTTAAATGACTATCAAGACAGAATAAATAGCCAAGGGCACTTCATGTAGTCAAATGTTTGTAATGTCGAACATGTTTAACACCGGTAGAACTGATTGAAACTCATTTTAGCATTTCTGCCGGTGCTAATTCTGTGCAAGATTGTGCACAGTGAGGATTGAGGAATTTGCCCTTTCCCCACTGTAGACTGTTCTTGGAGCTGGTATATATTACTAGTGGGTAGTATGGGGGCTATGGGGAATGCAGGGGGATTGTCCCCCTGCAGAAAACATACGTGTTTCATTGTTTTGGCTTTCATTCTTTCAGGATCGATCATTAGGCATTCGACATTTGTGTACTTCAGTGTTTCGAAGTACACCCAAGTAGCCAAGTACTACATATGTTACAACCAAACATATGGATACTTACATTTCCAGGAATGACAAAATAAAGAAAATGTTACAAAAGCTATCAGACATTGAGAACAGTGAAAGTGTGTTAGGACCAAAACCAATATGTATATATATATATATATATATATATATATATATATATATATATGTATATGTATATATGTTACTAGAGTTGCCCAGATACAGATTTGCTGTATCCAGGACTGTTTTGTACGTTTCTGAGTTCCCCAGACCTCTCTGTGTTAGAGGGAAGCCTTCCAGCTTATCAGTGGGAGTGGTAAGCACTAGGTAGCCTATCTACCACAAGAGGAGTGGTTTCTGGCTCTGAAATTGTAGTTTATTGGCCATTGGGGCAGTTGTTCTATCCCTTTCAACTTTCTGGCTTAAAAGCCCGTGTTTGCGTTGGTTTGCGCTTGTTTAAGCTCCGTGGATCCAGTTTTGGCGTCCTGCTGACTACAAGAGCAACAGAAAGGAGAGAGACTTAAGTGCCTCCATTTTGATTTTTTCTGATTACACTGCTTTCTGCACTTGATTTAAGTAATCTTTTGGGTCTATACCAGAAGAACGAAGCAACTTAAGAATGAATGCTCTTTTGTCACATAAAGCCCGATGTCTGAAAACATCAAACTTACAGAACAGCGATTTTTTTCTCAGGGAAAAAAAATTTCTGGGATGTTCTCGGGACTTTGCTGTTTTCTCCACTGTGGTGCAATTTCAGAGTTGTTATATTTAAGTAAGGGGGGTATGGGGGGGCACAGCCCTGCTTTGTCTTTCTAATTTTTTTTTTTGAAACAGTGATTCTTTTCCTGGGGAAAAAAAAATCAATGTTCCATAACTTTGCTCTTTTCAGATTTCAGGTTTTACGTGTCGATGAAAGGGCATTATAGACCCTTTTTTTCATTTAACTGCATTTATTTTAACTGTATTCGCTTTAATATTGCTACACACTCAAGTGTGCTAGCTTGCACTGCATTTAAAAAGTGTTTTATTACTGTTTTAACTGTTTTTTTTTTTCCTGCAAAAAAAAAAAAACAACAAAAAAAGGTTATAAGCTTGTTTCCTGCCTTTCCTGTTACTAGAGTAGTCCAGATACAGATTTGCTGCATGCAGGACTGTTTTTTAAGTTTCTGAGTTCCCCAGACCTTTCTGTGTTAGAGGGAAACCTTCCAGCTTATCAGTGGAAGGGGGTAAGCACAAGGTAGCCTATCTACCAAAAGAGGAGTGGTTTCTGTCTCTGAAATTGTAGGTTATTGGCCGTTTGGGCAGTTTTTCTATCCCTTTCAACTCTCTGGTTTAAAAGCCCATGTTTGCATGGGCTTGAATACTGCTCAGCACTGCTAAGCTGGGGTAAACTGTTACCAATGCCAGAAAGTCTGCTCTTCAAATTTTCCCTTAGAGGTTGCTAGTTCTCTTCTCTTTTGCACTTTAATTAGCTTATTCGCCTAGCACTTCATCAGGCTTTTTGGAGCAATTATTGTAGCACACATAAGTGCAATCAGCACTAGATGTCCTATAAGGAAACAGCTCCAGTACTTAGTAATGATGACTATCCCGCCTGGCATGTCTAAAGGTCAGTTCCCTGTGCTTTCTCCTATTAACCTGGTGAACTTGGCCATTCTGAGGCAGTGTAGCAACTACCTCATGTAGACAGACAACCCTCTCCTCTTACCTCCCAACACTCAGACTTGTGCGAGATGCATTTATATCTCCAAAATTGGAAGTCGTGCACTCTCCAGCCAAAACTGGAATAGCTGGTTAAGAGGAGAAGGTCAACACCTGCACCACATCACATGGAACACACAGCCCTCTAGAACACCCACCATCACAGCTCTCACATAAAAACACAAACCAAACACCCACCTTTGTGGAGCCTCTCAATAGAAATCTACCCAAACAGCAGAGACCTCCAAGGCAGAAACACACTCAACCAATACAACACAGCACAAACCACAATACACACAGCTCACCTACACAGTGTGCCCCTCAAAATAAGCCCCTAAGGCAAAACAGCTTGCCAAATACACTAATCATAGGTGACTCAATAGTGAGACACACTGATGTCCCACTCACTAGGTTGAATAAGGATAAGACTGTCAATCAGGTGCCAGAATCCGACAACACACACACACACTCAGGTCACTCCATAACAAGTACAAATATGACTCTGTCATTGTCCATGTGGGTGTGAATGACCTGAGATGCACCTTCCTGGAGTACATGAAAAGAGACATGGTGGAGCTCACAGATTATGTGGCCCAGGCAGGTATGACCCTAGCCCTGAGCAGCATCCTTTCGTCGCCTAGAATGATACTGCAGTACAAGCAGAAAATGATTGACTTCAACAATTGGCTAAGTTTCTGGTGTCATTCTAAGGGGATCCAGTATCTGTCTGCTTGGGATGATATGATAGACAGACCTCGATGCTTTGCCAGAGATGGCCTGCATCTGTCACCACTGGGTTTCCGGGTACTGGCTAAGGCTCTTGCCACCCCTATAGTGGCTTTTTTAGGTGGTGTTCCAAAGACCAAATTACCACCATAACAGCTTTAAATAAATGTAATCCAAGGGTCATGCTGCTCAATGCTAGAAGTCTAAATCTCATGCTGCACTAACTTAGAGCACTCCTCAAAATGGAGAACATTAACATTTGTGCTGTAACGGAGACCTGGTTTAAAGCAATAGACAGCACCCCTGCACTACCAGGCTATAACTCATTCCACACCTTTCAGCCTCAGAACATGGACTGAAGCTCCAAAGGTGGTGGTGTCGGCATATTCATAAAGAATACGCACACCTCCAGCCTAGTAGCCCAGCATAACTTATCTGAGATACTTCAGGTACAACTAACACTGGGTAAGATGGTGATTCAGGTCATAGCCTGCTATAGGTCCCCAACCATGTCCCAAGACTCTCATTCCATGTTCCTAAGCACCCTGGAAACTACTAAGGTCCAACCCAACACTCTCATACTAGGGGACTTTAACTACCCCTCCATCAACTGGAAAAACTACTCGTGCACCGATACACTGGCCCAACACTTCCTGGAGGTTAATCAGTTCCAATGCCCTGGACCAGCTCATTCTTACCCCCACTAGAGGAAGCAACAACCTTGACCTGGTTATCACTAACATGGGCAATCATTGCTCTACACTAATAGTCAATTCCTCCCTGGTTAGATCCAACCAGAAGCTAATCACCATGGAAATCCACATCTCACCCACACCCCGCTGCAAAGGTAACCACCATGAAAAACTTCTCCAAGGCTAACTTTGGGCTGCTAAAAACAGAGGTGGCCAACTTCACGGCACCCCCTGCCATTGGAAAATAGATGCATGACTGCCAAATCATACACCAATGCTCTGTATGGACACGTACATAAATGCATGGAACTAGCCATACCCGACAGAAGCAAGACACTCTTTCCCCCCAAAAAGGAAGTCAATCTGGTGGTCCCCTGCCATTAATAAACTCTACAACAGAAGGAAGAAACTGTTGCAGAAAAAGGTGAAGTCCCAACACTGGAAAAATGCCATTATTACCCTCAACAAAAAGTTGAGATCCTTCATCAAAACCTTTAAAGCCACCTATAAAGGCAGAATTGCAGCAGCCACTAAAAACAACCACAAAGCCTTCTATAGTTATATCAAGAATCTCCACAGCAATACCCAGATTTGCTCTGAGTTACTGCACAATGGTACCTCCTATACTGAGCCAACAGATATTGCCAACAGATTCAGGGCTAGCTTTACCTCCCCCCCCAAAGAACCAATCACAATACCGGAAGTATGCCAGGCACCCAGCATTACTGCAGCACAGGTTAAAGCTGGATTGTCTAAGGCCAAGAATACAGCTTCCATGGGACCCAACAATATCCCTGGCTGTGTTTTACATGAACTGCAAAGTGAACTGGCACCACATCTATGTGCCCTGTTCACTCACAGCTTCATCTCAGGCTTTGTCCCAACCGAATGGCGCACTGCTAAAGTCATCCCTCTCTATAAAGGGGGAGCGACTACAGACCAGGGGAATTATCATCCTATTATTTATTTATTTAGTTTATTTCACATTTGTTGACCAGGTATGTACAACTGAGCTCTTGCCCTTTTTCAGAGGAGGCCCAGGGAGAAAAGCTCCAGGTTATAAAACAAAAACAATTTAAAAACATTAGATAACAACTGAGATATACAAGTAGATTTCAGATCACATACAGTAGTTTCATAATTATACCACACTAAAAGCAATAGAAACATAGGAAGTACTCTGTTTCATAATTAAAAAAAGAAAATTTGTAAATCCAGAGAGCAATAGGCAGTGTATTACAAATGCTTAGGATGTTACACAGAAGCTACACAGAAAGCATAGGGTGTAAGCTGACTATATTATGTATTTTGTGTTTCTTAAACAGTACTTTGTAAGTTGTTTGTGGTCAGGGAGGGTGTGAACAGTGGCAGATCAAGTATTTTTTTATAGTAGTCTTTAGTGGCTGACTTAAATTGTTTAGGGTGTGTAAGAGTACTTATTTAGATTCATAGGTAGGTACTAGGCTATTGGCCCTAGGGCCTATATAAGCCTAGCCAAAAAATGTACCCTGGCTTTCGCCACCCAAGAAAATTATTTTCTTGTGCCCCTGTCGAGCAGAGCCACAGAAGTGATCCCTGGGGTGAATTTCAAATTTCCCATCCAATCATCAAGATTTTTCTTGAAGAGTGCTAATGAGGAGCTTTGTTTGACATAGATAGGTAGTCTGTTCCAGAGTATGGGAAGCCTTTGGGAGAGGAATCTATCCCTCCAGCATGTTCTGTTTATTGTAGTGACAAGGTTTAGGTCCCTAGAGTGTGTAGCTCGGAGGGATTGGGATTTCTTTAAGTGGAGCATGTCCAACAGCTCTGGGTTTGACATAGCTTTCTATGTTAGGCAGAGATCACCCCTGAGTAGGTGATATGCGAAGGAGTAAAGCTGTAGTTTTTTGAGATGGTCTGCGTAGGGCATCTGTTTGAGGACAGTAATCCTCTTTGTGAGGTATTTCTGTGGTCCTTCCAGTTGTTGTAGATGTCTTGTGAGGTACATACCAAAAGGGGCGTTGTACTCTATAATGGGTCTAATGAGTGATGAGTAGAGGGGAACAATTACCTCTTTTTTTCTGGATGAGAATCCTTTTGTGATGAGATGAGCCACGTAGAAGGATTTCCTGACCACTGTGGTGATGTGTTTATCAAAGGAGAGACTACCCAAGGACTCTTATCACATTTTCGGCATTAAGTAGACTACCAGCTATGTGGTAGTTCATTGGCACAGAGTTTTTACCAAAGGGGATGACAATACACTTTTTGGCATTGAGCTTCAGGCCATGGCTTTTACACCAGGTATCTGTCTCAGTGAGGCCCTTTTGTAGTTTGTCCACATTGTTAGGAGTTTTGATTATGGCTCCTAGTTTGCAGTCATCTGCAAACTTTGTTAGCCAAAGACCTTCTGTGTTAGCCTGCACTTCAGAGAAGTAGATACCAAACAGGAGAGGACCCAGGACTGAACCCTGTGGTACTCCACTTGTCACTGGTCTGAAGTCAGATTTGGAATCCGCTGCTTTCACAGTGTGGGTTCTGTCCATGAGCCAGTTGGCAACCCATCTTGTGACACAGGGATTTATACCTAGCTTAGTGAGCTTATCTATAATTCCAGAGTGGGGGATGGTGTCGAAAGCCTTGGCGAGATCTAGATAAGCTGTGTAAACCATTTTACCCTCATCTATGGCTTTGGTGACTGCTTCAAAGAAGTCAATCAGGTTTAGGAGACATGATCTGCCTTTTACAAATCCAAACTGGGTAGGGTCCAGAGTTTGGAGATTATCAATGTCTTTGTTTATGAGTTCCACGATTATACATTCCATGGCCTTGCAGACCAGGCTCATCAGGCTAATGGGGCGGTAGTTCCTGGGGTCCGTCGTGGCTCCCCCTTTGTGGAATGGGATAACCGTCGTGGTGCGCCATTCAGTGGGTACAAAGCCTGAGGTGAGGCTATGATTGAACATGGTACTTAGGTAGGGGTGCCAGTTCATTCTGTAGTTCATGTAGAGTGCAGCCTGGGATATTGTCAGGTCCCATGTATGCTGTGTTCTTGGCTTTGGAGAGTGTGTTTTTTACCTGTGCAGCCATGATTATAGGAACTTTGCATTCTTCCGGTATAGAGATGGGCCCTCTAGGGGCTGAGAGGGTGGTAAAGTTAGCACTGAACCTATCTACTAGGATGTTGGCAATATCAGTTGGTTCTGTATATTTAGTGCCAGTGTGCTGCAACTCAAAGCAGATCTGAGTGTTCCCGTTGAGATTCTTGACATAGCTATAGAATGCTTTGTGGTTGTCTTTAGAGTCAGTGGCAATTTTGTTTTCGTAACTAGCTTTGGAGGATTTTATGAGGGATCTCAGCTTCTTACTGAGGTTGACCAGGGAGTTCCTCCAGTCATGGGATTTTACTCTTTTTTGCAACAGTTTCTTTCTTCTGTTGTAGAGTTTGTTTATGGCAGAGGACCATCAGATTGGCTTCCTTTTTTTGGAAGATAACATCTTGGTTCTATTAGGGATAGCATGATCCATGCACTCATGTAAGTGCTTATAAAGTGCATTTGTATAGGATTTAGCAGTCATACCTCTATTGTCCGTCTGCATGGGTGTCATGAAGTTTGCCACTTCTGTCTTAAGAAGTGTGAAGTTGGCTTTGGAGAAGTTTTTTACGATGGTTTCCCTAACTGGGGGTGGGGGTGGGATGTGGATGTCTAGGCTGATTAGCTTGTGGTCGGATCTGACCAACGAGGAATTGACCTCTGTTGTGTAACACTGGTTTCCCATGTTGGTAATGACCAGGTCTAGGATATTGCTGCCCCTGGTGGGGATGTGAATAAGTTGATCCAAGGCATTGGAATTTATGAATTCTAGAAAACGTTGCGCAAAAGAGTTGGTACATGAGTAGTTTTCCCAGTTAATGGTGGAGTAGTTGAAATCGCCCATTATTAGGGTGTTGGGTTGTACCCTAATACTTTCCAGTGTATCAAGAAATGAGGAGTGGAAATCCTGGGGCATGGTGGGGAGTCTGCAGCAAGCTACAATTTGGATTGCAGTCTTGCCCAGAGTTAGTTGCACTTGGATAATCTCGGATGCATTATGCTGTGCAACTAGCCTGGAGGTGTGGATATCCTTAATGAATATGGACATGCCTCCGCCTTAAGTGATTTGTTCTGGGTTAGTGGACCGAAAGGTGTGGTATGAATTGTAGCCTGGTAATGCAGGGGTGCTCTCTGGAGCTTTGAACCAGGTCTCTGTCACTGCACAGATGTCAATGTTCTCCATTTTAAGGAGTGCCTCGAGTGAGTGCATTTTGAGGTTTAGACTTCTAGCATGGAGTAGCATTACCCTCAGATTTTGCTTGCTTGTACCGGTTACGGTGGTGAATTTGTCATTTGAACCGTGCCTAAAAAAGGCACTATAGGGGTGGCAAGAGCCTTAGCCAGTATCCAGAATCCTAAGGGCGACAGGTGCAGGCCATCTCTGGCAAAGCATCGTGGTCTGTCGATCATGTCATCCCAGGCAGACAAATACTGGATCCCCTTAGAATGACACCAGAAGCTTAGCCAATTGTTGAAGTCAATCATTTTGTCCTTGTACTGTGGTATCATTCTGGATGATGGCAGGATGCTACTCAGGGTTAGGGTCATACCTGCCTGGGATACAAGATCGGAGAGCTCCTCCATGTCTCTTTTCATGTAGTCCAGGGAGGTACGTCTCAGGTCATTCACACCAACATGGACAATGACAGTGTCATATTTGTACTTATTGTGGAGTGACCTGAGTGCATGCATTATGTGGAGGATCCTGGCACCTGACAGGCAGCTGACAGTAACTTTCTCCTTGTTTAATCTAGTGAGTGGAACATCAGTGTGCCTGACTATAGAGTCACCTATGACTAGAGTGTTGGGTACGTTGTTATGCCTTATGGGCTGTGGTTGAGTGGCACTCTGAGTTTGTGGGCTATGTGTCATTTGGATTGTGTTGGGGGGTGGAGTTTGCTTGCGTTTATGCTTTGGATGTCCCTGATGCTTGGGCATCATCTAGGGGGAGTTTGTTCATAGGTTCATAAGTGTGTACTAGGCTATTGGCCCTGGAGCCATTACAAGCCTAGCCCATAGGATTACCCTGGCATCATGCCACCCGACCATAGTTCCCAGTGCCTCTGTCGAGTAAAGCCACTGAGTGATCCCTGGGGTGAATTTTCTACATCCACTCAAGATTTCTGTGGTCAGAAAGTCCTTCTATGTGGCACATCTCATTACTAAGGGTTTTGCATCCAGGAAGAACGAGGTCATCATCTCTCTCTACTCTTCCCTCATTAGACCAGTCATCGAGTATAATGCCCCATTTGGCATCTACCTCACTAGACACATGCAACAGCTGGAGAGGTCACAAAAGTACCTCACGAAGAGGATCCTAGGCCTTAAACACAGGTCTTACATGGACAGACTCAAAAAACTCCAGCTATTCTCTGTTTCATATTGTCTACTAGGGTCTATGTTAAATAAATTAATGCTTAAAATGTTGCATAAAACATACTTGAACACTTTTAAGTGAACATTTATTTAATCGACTGCTCAGAATGTTGGAAAACAGAGTTCTGAAATATTTTGGTTGGCCAGCACTGACGTATGTGATGTAATAAGTCATGTAAACTACTGCTAACGGTGCTGTACGGTGCAGAAAGGGAGAATTTCCCTTTTCTGCACTGAAGTGTTGTCTCGGAGTTGGTATATTTAAGTAGGGGGGTGTGGGGGTGCATCCCCCCACATGGGTGGTGCAGGGGGGCTTGCCCCCCAGCTTGCAATGTTATAGTATGTTTTCCCGTTTTTTATGATACGTATGTATCTGTTAGTTGGTTTAGTGTTGTGTAGCACTTGGGAGGGGTAGGTGGCCAAATAAAACTTATCCAGATTGTGGTTTCTGACATTCTGAGCAATCAGTTAAACATTTGCTTAAATGTGTTTGAGTATGCTGTACTCGACATTTTAAGCATTTATTTAACATAGGCCCATCTACTAAGAGGCGATCTCTGCTCGACTTACAAAGCCATGTCTGAGCCAGCTCTGTTAGAAATGCTACATCTAAAGAAATCCTAATCCCTCCACACCACACGTTCCAGAGACCTCAACCTTATTACCACAATCAACAGAACATGCTGGAGGGACAGGTTCATAACCCAGGGACTGCCCATGCTCTGGAATAGACTTCCCATACATGTCAAGCAGAGCACCTCACTGGCCCTCTACAAGAGAAATCTTGATGAGTGGATGGGAAATAGAAAATTCACCCCGGGATCACTCCTATGGCTCTACTTGATAGAGGCACTGGGAACTAACATCGGGCGGCACGATGCCAGGGCACTTCTATGGGCTAGGCTTCTAAAAGGCCCCAGGGTCATTAGCCTAGTACTCAGCTATGAACATGTGTGTGTATGTGTGTATATGTGTATATGTTTGTGTGTGTGTGTGTGTGTGTGTGTGTGTGTGTGTGTGTGTGTGTGTGTGTGTGTGTGTGTGCGTGTGTGCGTGTGTGCGTGTGTGTGTGAAGAAGAAAATGGCTGACAAAGCCATAATGAGATAATGGGAGAGCTAGTTCACACTAGTTGTTCAGGACATAAGTAACTTGAAAACTGCAAAACTGCTTCATTGCTTACATCATAGATTATGGCATCATATTTAGAATTCTAGTTTGACATCTGGAATATAAATCATATTTTCCATACACGTAGGACTAATGACATGCAAAAAGCATATATTCGGTGTTTATTCATCCATTGAGATTTTTATTGCGATTACAACAGGTTCCCAAAAATAGAAACTCAAGTAACCACATCAATAAGAGTCATCAGTTATTTCCTGGACAAACTGGCATCTATCTTTAGCCAGCCCAAAGTCGTGAGGTATAATTTCCCATATTTTAATGGGTGGCATTTTAAACAGTAAGTCAAAACACACAACACTAGGAGGCAACTCCTTTTTGACAACAAGCAAATGACCCAGATGAGAGGTTTCTACAGTATGCTGACAAATCCATGAAGCTATCAGGAGTAAAATGGAACACCTTGGAGGTAATGACTGAACACCATCCTGACAGCCCATAGACATTCAAGCCAGCCAACTACAAAACTGCTCATACCAACACGGTGTTCACACATACATTCCTAAAATTGATACGCAGCCTGGCACAAACCAAAGAAATGACTGATATGAGGGTAAAACAGAGGAAGTACAGGTGAAATAGTACACTGATGAAGAAAAAATGTTGAAAATCATTCATTCTTACCTTGTGTAACAGCACTTGTTATGAATCCCCAGCATGAAAAACAAGCTGGCATGTACTGGGTCAGACCTTGCAGTTCAAAGTAGAAAACAATGTCTTCTGATCACAAGAAAAGATGGACTACACCATCCGAGAAGAAAGCATTTATCAAACTTTCTAACACAGACAGACAATGGATATGCCTATGAACTTCATACTGAATGCATTATTGGATTATCAAAGTAGTGTGGACTCCCCCCAGCAGAACATCTGATGTACAGGGGGGGACCGAAAGAGCAGTGAAAAGATGTTCCTAGTTACATAACCAAAGTGCTGCAACTATGTTTGAGCTAATCACCTGCGTTTTCAACACTGGCAAAAAAACAGGGAAAAGAGATGGTCCACACGGCTCAGAATATGAGCTCATGGGTTCCATTTTGTTGAAATCCATTATAGATGACAGCAAAAATCAAAGCCAGCATTAATATCACAAATTAGAGATGTTGGAAGTATTTATGTAATGTACTTTATCCATATTCAGTTTTAATATAAATATATTAATGCTGATACTCAGTTCAAACAAAAGCAGTGGTAAGAAGTTTGAATATTTAAATGTGTTGCTACTAGTTGTACCAGCCTGTCACACTGTGGAGATTTAATGCCTCAGTGTTTATACCAAAAGAAAAAGCAAAAACAGAATTACCAAGTAAGCAGTTTGGTTCATTGTGAACCTATATTGGACCAGCACAATTTTAAACCACAGTACCAGCTACCTGTTGTGGATAGCTTAATATGAACACGACTCATTGGCAGAAACCCTCTTCTCTCAATCAAACACTCAACAAAAGTGAAGAAAACAATTCATCAGTGGAATGCACATCTGTTGTTTAGTTATTCAATCGAATCTCATTTCATGACTAAAAAATAGACTTTAGAAGACCAGCTCTATCATTCAAGAACTGCTTTTTTAAGTTCTTGCAGATTCATATCTATTACTTCAAAAGTGCTTTCTGTCCACCTTCGTCTTTGCCGTCTCCTACTTCTTACTTACTCTAGCTTTCCCAGTAAGTATTGTCTTCTAATTCAGCAGCCAAAGTCAACAGTCTAGTTATTTGTCTCAGTTTTGACTAATTTGATCTTACATTCCATGGAATTCTCAGAACCATTGATCTTCCAGTGCATAGATTTATGTATAGTCCAGGTTTCACAGGCATGTGTTATTACTAGGGAAAATGCATAGCCCTGAAAATATAAGGCCATCTGTTGACAATGTGATTCCTTTAAAATACTATCCAGATTTGTAATAGCTTTTCTTCCAGAAAGCAAGATCTTTGAATTTCATGGCTGCAATCACAATCTACAGAGATCTTTGAGACAGGTAAATAAAATCTGTGACTGCTTCCTCTTCTTCCTTATCTATTTGCAAATAATTGAGAGGGCTAAATAATAAACTTTTAATTTAGTTTTTTTTGTTGAGCAACAAGCCTTTTCTACTTTGTACTTTAAAGAGGGTCTTCATTTCTTCAAAAATGGGGGAGATGTTTGCTGAGTTTTGTGAGAGAGGATAAAGCAGTGCGATGTTACATACTATAATGGATGAAGTTCTTAATTAAAGAAATGGGACAAGTGCCCCATTTTTAATGCAGTAAAAAAAGTCACATTACAGATGGAAGGTAATTTAGTAGCTCATAAAGACAGATTTAGATATGTTACCACCTATAATAGGAGGAGAAGGGGTGTTAAGCAAGTGATGCAGAAAAACTGGAAGATTTTAATGACTATGCCTGAACTGGAGTCTCTTATAGGCACTCAACCCTGTTTTGGCTATAGGACTAAGAAAAAATGAGAGAATGTTATGTTACAAGGACTGTAGGATGCCAACAGTAATTGTCACCAAACAAGGCACATTCCCGTGTTATAATTGCAGCTGTTGTAAGGATATTATTACATATACTTCTTTTATCCATCCTGAGACACAGAAGAAATTTGAATTTTGCTGTTATGCAACCTGTAATACCCCTTGGGTAATTTATTTTACTACATGTTTGAAATGTTCCTGTTTTTATATTGGTAAATGTAGTCGAAAATTTAAAGATCGTGTTATTGAGCATAAATTGGATATGAGGAGAAATGTAATGACAAATGCCTTGGCAAAACATGTTAAAGACAATGATGTTACACATGTTTTTACATTTAGGGTTATTAGTGTAATATACAAGAGTGTTAGAGGGGGTGAGACTAACACCCTGGAGAGTGAAGAATACTGCTGGATTTTGAGACTTAAAGCTGACAGCTCTCCAGGTCTAAACAATGAAGTTAGCTTAAAAGCTATTTTAGCTAGAAAGCAAATGCAGCTGCAGTAGTGGTTTGCTTGTATACTATACTCTAATAGTTTTTTTGTGATTCGGTAGCTGTGTCATGTGATCTTGTTTTTATATAAATTAAGTGTGTTTTAATACACTAATTGTGAAGCATTGAGGAAGGGGATAACCCGAAAGCTTTGCTTGTTTACGTGTTTTTTTTTATTAAATATTTGGAGTGTTTCTACGTTTCTTTTGTGTTGAAGAAGATGCTGTACTGTGCATTAGTCTCCTGGAATGGCCCAGGCCACCCTAAAGAGGAATCTGTCCTGGCCATGTATGTCTCTGTCCATGGGGTGCCCTCTCCAGTGAATATCACCGACACGATCAGTATCTAGATCAGAGGATGGAGTGCTCCATGAGTGTGAACTCTGGGAAATGCTATGGCTGAGTTCAACATGAGCATTTCATCCACATCTGTGTACACTATATCCATGTCCACTACATCCTGAAAATAATACCGTGTTACTCACATGAAGTACCAGGCTAAAACAAAAATTTACTTTTAGCCTAAATATCTTTTGTGCCTACAACTCTGAATAACTGTATAATGTTTTTAAATGAGTCACTACACTGCATTGTCTATAGTTTTCCTGTCTCAAAGGGTTCACTTTTGGCTGATGTAAGCAAACTACTGACAAAAGGTTCTTTAAGTTATAAATATACTTAGCCCTTCTGGTTCATGAGCATGTGTCCATGCCTCTGTATGTGTGTGTGTGTGTGTGTGTGTGTGTGTGTGTGTGTGTGTGTGTGTGTGTGTGCGTGTGTCCATGTTCATAGGTTCATAGGTTCATACTAGGCTATCTGCCCTAGGGCATTTATAAGCCTAGCCAGAGTGTGTGTGGCTTTCACCACCCCTTAGGATGAGAATACTATACCCATTAGTTTGCTGTGCCTCTGTCCAGCAGTGACACAGAGATGATTCCTGGGGTAAACCTACGATCTCCCATCCACTCGTCAAGATTTCTCTTGAACAGAGTCAGTGAGGGGCTCTGCCTCACATGGACTGGGATTCTGTTCCATAGTGTAGGGAGTCTCTGGGTGATGAATCTGTCCCTCCAGCACGTCCTATTTATATCCGTGTTGAGGTTTAAGTCTCTTGCTCTCGTGGCTCTGGTGGATTTGGATTTTTTGAGGTGGAGCATGTCCATTAATTCCGGGCCTTGTATGTCAGGCACAGATCACCTCTGAGCAGATGGTATGCGACTGAATAGAGCTGGAGTTTCTTCAGTCGGGCAGCGTATGACATATGTTTGAGCCCCTTTATCCTTTTGGTGAGGAACTTTTGGGGTCTTTCCAACTGCTGCAGGTGTCGAGTAAGGTACATTCGAATGGGGCATTGTACTCAATCATTGGTCTGATAAGTGAAGAGTACAGGGGTACAATGACCTCTCCTGATCTGGATGTGAATCCCTTCATGATCAGGTGGGCAATGTAGAAGGTCTTCTAACCACTTTGGCAATGTGAGTGCATAAAAAAGAGGTTACTGTCAACTTGGGTCCCCAGGTCCCTGATAACTTCTTCACGTGTTTAATGGATTACCACCTATGTGGTAATTAGGGGTTCTTGTTTTTCCCAAAGGGTATGACTATACATTTTTGGCATTTAGCTTAAGGCCATGGCTCTGGCACCAGTTATCCATTTCTATAGAGACCTAACTTCTTCCCGTTTTTTAATGGATTACCCACCTATGTGGTAATTAGGGGGTTACCTTGGGTTTTCCCAAAGGGTATTTTAGCTATACATTTTTGGCATTTAAAGCTTAAAATCTGCCCTTGACAAAGCCAATGTTTGCTTTGGGAAAGGGAGGGGCCCAGGGCCTTCCCCAACCCCGGGGGACCCTTTTCCTTTTGGGGAAGGGTTTTTGGGGGGAGGCCCAGGCCCTTTTTTGGCCGGGGGTTTTTTAAAGGAATAAATTTTGGGGGCTCCTTTTTTGGGGGAGGGGGAAAAGGAAGTTTCCCCCCCCCCCCCCCCCCCCCCCCTCCCCCCCCCCCCCCCCCCAAAAAAAAAAAAAAAAAAAAAAAAAAAAAAAAAAAAACCCTTTGAACCCCGGGGGGTTTTTGCCGGGGGGGGGGAAATTTATTGGGGCCCCGGTTTTGGGTCTGTGGGTTCAGTGTATTTTTGTCGTTTAGAATCAACTCAGAACAAGTCTGGGAGTTGCATCCCAAGTTTCTAACATAACTGAAAAAAGCCTTATGATTGTCTTTGGTGTCCTGTGCAATTTTTCTCTCAAAGCTGGCCTTGGAGGATTTTATGAGGGATTGTAATTTTTTGCTAGTACTGATCAGAGATGCCTTCCCTATTAGGGATTTTGCTCTATCATGTAGTAGCTTCCTCCTTCTGTTGTACAGTTTATTTATGGCAGGGGTCCACCAGACTGGACGCCTGCCTTTGGATGATTGGGTCTTGGTTTTGTTTGGGATAGCATGATCCATGCATTCCTGGAGATGTCTGTAGAATGCATTTATATAGGATTCTGCAGTTTGGGCTGTAGTTTCCACTGGCCCTGTGGCCTTGAAGGATTCCACTTCGGTTTTGAGAAGTGAGAAGTTCGCTTTTGAGAAGTTTTCACTGTGGTTTTCTGGGCTGGGGGTGGGGTCCGGATGTGGACATCCAGTGAAATTAATTTATGGTCTGATCTTACCAATGAGGGATATACTTCTGGTGTGGAGCATAGAGTCCCCATGTTGGTAATGATCAGGTCTAGTATGTTGTCCCTCTTGTGGGAGTGGTGACTAGTTGTTCCATAGCATTTGAGTTTATAATTTCCAGGAATCTTTGGGCTAAGGTGCTGGGGCTTGAGTAGTGCTTCCAGTCAATGTTTGGGTAGTTGAAGTCGCCAATATAATGGTGTTCGGAGAGATCTTCATGTTCTCCAATGTTTTCAGGAAAGCCGAATGGGATTCCTGACTTTGAGAGGGTGGTCTGTAGGATGCTATAAACTGAAAAGCAGTCTTGCCCACTGTGAGTTGCACATGGATGGTCTCCGATGCCGTGCAATGCCACTAACCTGGAGGTGTGGATATCCTTGATAAATATGGAAACTCCCTCCTTTTGTGGTTTGGTCTGGGTTTTGGGGCCAAAAAGCATGATATGAGGTATAGCCTGGTAGTGCTGGGGTGCTCTCTGGAGCCTTGAACCAGGTTTCTGTCACTGCACAGATATCGATGTTCTCCATACTGAGGAGAGCTTCGAGTGTGTGCATCTTGAGGTTAAGACTTCTGGCGTTTAGCAGCATTACCCTTAGTTTCTTGTTCCTTGTGCTCTCTATGGGGGTGGGTTTGACTTTTGAGCCTTGCCTAAAAGGCACTATGGGGGTGGCAAGAGCCTTTGCCAATATCCGAAAGCCCAGTGGTGACAGGTGCAAGCCGGACCTAGCGAAGCAACGTGGCTTGTCGAGCATGTCATCCCAGGCTGACAGACACTGGATCCCCTTTGAATGACACCAAAATTTTAGCCAATTGTTAAAATTGATCATTTTGTCTTTGTACTGTGGCATCATTCTAGGTGAGGGTAAGATGCTGCTCAAGGTCAGGGTCATACCAGCCTGGGCTACATGATCAGAGAGCTCCTCTATGTCCCTTTTCATGTAGTCCAGGGAGGTACGTCTCAGGTCATTCACACCAGCATGTACAATGACTGAGTCATATTTGTATTTGCTTTGGAGTGACCTGAGTGCTTGCCTTATGTGGCGGATCCTAGCTTCCTGACAGGCAGCTCACTGTGACCTTCTCTTTATTCAGCCTGGTGAGCGGGACGTCAGTGTGTCTGACAATAGAGTCACCTATAACAAGAGTATCAGGTGTGTTATTCAGCCTTAAGGGCTGTGGCTGCTTGGCACACTGACTTTGTGGGTTATGTGTTGTGTGTGTTTTGTTTTGAGGTAGCTTGCTTGGATGTCTGCTTTGGAGGTCTCTGTTGCTTAGGTAGATTTTTATTTAGAGCCTCAGTATGTTTTGTGTATTTATGTGTTTGGTTCGCTGATGTGGTGGGACTATGTGATACTGGAATTGTGTTGTGTGAGGTTACCTTCTCCTCCTGACTGGTGACACCAGTTTTGAGATGAGAGAGCTCAGCCTCCAGTTTGGCTAGATAGTTGCATCTCTCACATATATTTGAACCTGTTTGGAGGAGGAGAGGGTTGTCCGTGTACATGAGACAGTTGTAACATTGCCTCAAAATTCCAGATTCACCAGCTGGACTGGAGAGGAAACCATTGACTGACCTTTGGACATGCTAGAGTAATAGGGAAACTGAATTTAAGATGGACCAATAGAGGACAGGGTGATCGTAGAGATTATAAAAGTAAGTAGTGCTTATGGTTTAATAGTGCTAACTTGTAGGATTACTTAATTGGACCAGTGAAGGGCCTTAGAATGAGAATATGGTGTTTAAATTGAGAGGTAGAGCAGTTCTAAGGGAAAAAGTGAAGAGCAGACTTTGTGGAGCCAGGAATAGTTTAAACCCAATTAGGCGGCGCTGCCCGTTGTTGCGCTATGCTCAAAAACACGCAAAACCGCACAAAAGAGGGTTTTAAGAGAGGAAGATGAAGGAGTTTTGGAATTGACCCAGAATGGCCAATAAAACTACAGTTTCAAGTCAGTAACCACTCCCACGGGCGCAGACAGGCTGCTCAATGTTTTTCACTGCCACTGATCAACAGAGAGACTTTCCTTTAGCCCAAGCAAAAAATGGCCTCACAGAAACTTACAAACAGTTCAAGAACAGCAAGCCTGTAAATGAACTTTTTTAAATCTCAGAAAAGTGGGAAAAAAGCAAGATTTTTTTTGTTTTTTTGTTTTTTCAGAGATAGCAGAGGTTAACAAGTATCAGCAAGTTATAACAGTGCAGTAAATGACCCCACACAAGAGTGCTAGGCCAAAGACAGATAAAATGCAAGTTTTGAGAAAAAAAACGATTTTAAAATAAGTGCAAACAGGAAATTCAGTAAACAGCTCTAGGTTGTGCTCTAAATACAGTTACTAATGCAGAAATCAAATTTAACAAGCCAGAAAATGCTCAAAATAGGCGGCTATGCAGAAAAACTTAGCAAATAAACAGAGGAAAATACTTAAAGTCTCAAAAGTGGCTCCTTTCTTCTCTCAGCGTTTTCTCCTCTTGGTGGGTGCTTCACCAACAGCCAGCAAGCCTGAAAAGACGCCAAAACCACGAGGCAACCAGGTTTTAAGAGAGGAAGATGAAGGAGTTTTGGAATTGACCCAGAATGGCCAATAAAACTACAGTTTCAAGTCAGTAACCACTCCCACGGGGCAGACAGGCTGCTCAATGTTCTTCACTGCCACTGATCAACAGAGAGACTTCCCTTTAGCCCAAGCAAAAATGGCCTCACAGAAACTTACAAACAGTTCAAGAACAGCAAGCCTGTAAATGAGCTATTTTAAATCTCAGAAAAGTGGGAAAAAAGCAAGATTTTTTTGTTTTTGTTTTTCAGAGATAGCAGAGGTTAACAAGTATCAGCAAGTTATAACAGTGCAGTAAATGACCCCACACAAGAGTGCTAGGCCAAAGACAGATAAAATGCAAGTTTTGAGAAAAAAACGATTTTAAAAATAAGTGCAAACAGGAAATTCAGTAAACAGCTCTAGGTTGTGCTCTAAATACAGTTACTAATGCAAAAATCAAATAAGTTAAGCAAGTGATACAGAAAAACTGGAAGATTTTAATGACTATGCCTGAACTGGAGTCTCTTATAGGCACTCAACCCTGTTTTGGCTATAGGACTAAGAAAAAATGAGAGAATGTTATGTTACAAGGACTGCAGGATGCCAACAGTAATTGTCACCAAACAAGGCACATTCCCTTGTTATAATTGCAGCTGTTGTAAGCATATTATTACATCTATTTTTTATCCATCCTGAGACACAGAAGAAATTTGAATTTTGCTGTTATGCAACCTGTAGTACCCCTTGTGTAATTTATCTTACTACATGTTTGAAATGTTCCTGTTTTTATATTGGTAAATGTAGTTGAAAATTTAAAGATCGTGTTATTGAGCATAAATCGGATATGAGGAGAAATGTAATGACAAATGCCTTGGCAAAACATGTCAAAGACAATGATGTTACACATGTTTTTACATTTAGGGTTATTAGTGTAATATACAAGAGTGTTAGAGGGGGTGAGACTAACACCCTGGAGAGTGAAGAATACTGCTGGATTTTGAGACTTAAAGCTGACAGCTCTCCAGGTCTAAACAATGAAGTTAGCTTAAAAGCTATTTTAGCTAGAAAGCAAATGCAGCTGCAGTAGTGGTTTGCTTGTATACTATACTCTAATAGTTTTTTTGTGATTCGGTGGCTGTGTCATGTGATCTTGTTTTTATATAAATTAAGTGTGTTTTAATATACTAATTGTGAAGCACCGAGGAAGGGGATAACCCGAAAGCTTTGCTTGTTTACGTGTTTTTTTATTAAATATTTGGAGTGTTTCTACGTTTCTTTTGTGTTGAAGAAGATGCTGTACTGTGCATTAGTCTCCTGGAATGGCCCAGGCCACCCTAAAGAGGAATCTGTCCTGACCATGTATGTCTCTGTCCATGGGGTGCCCTCACCAGTGAATATCACTGACACAATCAGTATCTAGATCAGAGGATGGAGTGCTCCATGAGTGTGAACTCTGGGAAATGCTATGGCTGAGTTCAACATGAGCATTTCATCCACATCTGTGTACACTACATCCATGTCCACTACATCCTGAAAATAATACCGTGTTGCTACGCAGAGTACCAGGCTAAAACAAAAATGTACTTTTAGCTTAAATATCTTTTGTGCCTACAACTCTGAATAACTGTATAATGTTTTTAAATGAGTCACTACACTGCATTGTCTGTAGTTTTCCTGTCTCAAAGGGTTCACTTTTGGCTGATGTAAGCAAACTACTGACAAAAGGTTCTTTAAGTTATAAGTATACTTAGCCCTTCTGGTTCATGAGCATGTGTCCATGCCTCTGTATGTGCTGCATATTTGTGTGTGTGTGTGTGTGTGTGTGTGTGTGTGTGTGTGTGTGTGTGTCCATGTGCCTGCACTTCTATGATTGAAAGTTATTGAGCTGGTATATCAAGGTTATTGTGCTACCCCTACAACAAAGCAGTGGTCAGTGCTAGATCCAGTAATATTACTGGGTTTCATGATCTGCTACAGTATGCCAAGAAAACGTCGACATGGACATTAATGAGAATGGAATTGTTTCTTAATGAGGGGGAAGAAATTCCCATTGTAGCTGGCCAAATACTGTCACATCTTGGGCTAACTATCTCTATCTCCATCGTCTGTAACTACAGCATAATATAACAGCGGTAGTATTTCATGGGATGTCTAGCACTGTATTATATCCCTTTTGGCTTTCCTCCAGTGGCTGCCACAATAACGGCTTTACTATAAGGTATCTGTTACGACTTTTATTGTCCTACACAAGTTGCATCCTGTCTCCTTCATGGATCTAATGAGGGATTAGAAACCAGTTAGGCACCTCGTTTCAGAAAACCAAGGACAGCTACAGACTCGTAATATAGGGCTTATGTCACTAAGCTTTCTTTTTTAAAGCAACAGCCTTTTTAAAATCTCAACATGGCTTGTTGAGGGAAAACCCTGTCCTATTCTAAAGACCTTTAAAAAGGCAGCTGAAAGCATTCACCTTTAGGCAAAATACCTAATGCACAGAATTACTGTTTCAGATAAATGCATTGCTATTTTCTGTATTAATTATGCTGTTTTAAATTTATAATCTAGCACCTTAAGTTATTGGAGAGTCATCAATTTTGTTTGATTTGATTGACTGAGTGAATAGCAAACACTGTATGTCCAGATCTTTTCTTCAAATTATCTACATTCTGGAAATGCTTTATTATTGATTGACATAAATTACTTATAACAAAGGCAATGTTCTTAACAATTTGGCAAGACAGCAAGAAAATTATTAAAATTAAAGTCTATTCTGAATTGCTGGATACTTAAAAGTTTTTGATTGGGTGAGGAATTGAACATTTAATAGTTTTCAAAAAAGCCAAGCCAGTATCTGGATTTAGAAATGCATACATGTAAACCTGCATTCAGGAATGTACATACTTATTTTATTTATTATTCATTTTCATTAGCCTGGCAAAAACACTATATACACATGCTACAAGGCAATCTGAGAGCACTGTCTGAAGTGAATTGGTCAGTCACACATTATACAACTACCATATCTTGCAACTGTCCAGAGTTTTGCAGAATCCTCATAAATAGTTGCTAGGAATGCAGTCCAGGAGAACATTAAGGAACACAGCCCAGATTCTCAATTTCCCCAAAGCACTGTCTAATTAAGAGACTTGTCAATGTCACACATTAGGCAAATGAAGGCGGAAAGATTCAAACCCCGTACCCTTGGCAAGTGAAACAGCTCATTAACAAGTCAGAGCTTTAGTCCTCTGCGCAAATTGCCAGACTCAGGAAAATGACTCTGATTTTGCCCTGTATTTGTGCCCTGTCCCTGGTAAATCTTGCTCATTTTCTGGTAAATAACTGAGGATTAGAGCCAAGCAGTAATGTCAGCCATTAGAGCTTCATACTTGTTATTGCTCAGGAAATGCATGCTGGTATAAAAAATGTTATTCTGCTAACTATTTACATAAATTATAATAATATTTAAAACAGTTCCTGTTTTTGCCATGAGCAAATAATTTTAGAGGCAATACAACTGCATACCGAAGTAATCAAACCCAGCACCAGAGGATGAAGTTTATTAACTGCTCATAGCCCAAACCATCTGTACAATATATCAATAAAACAATCGACCCTCTTTAGTGAATACAATGGCAGGTTATCATAGAGTTGCTTTCACTCCCATTTCATAACCTATTTTTTTTTTTAGTTTCACAGAATCTTTACCTCATTGCAGTTAGATCAGCAAAGTAAAGCGAAACCAATTTAATACACGAGCCAGATTCTATGTCAGTAACTGTCCTGTACTGCTCCTGTAACCCAGCAGTCTGAGGATGATGATGATACAGTTTTCCCAAAGTACCATGTACAGAGTGGAACTGTTAGTTCAGTAATTGATGAGAGAGTGGGACTGAACATTTTAGGTTAAGAGATTTACAGAAATAACTCTGTAGAAAGACTATCATGTTTTCCCATTTATTCCCCTCCTAGAGGTCTGCAAGCCACACTCTGCAAATTTTGTTTTAAGTTATTTATTTTTTTTATATTTTTATGCCCTTCTTTCCCTTGACATCTCAATGGTTGGTCCCTCAGTTAATATGGCTGCCTGACCCTGAATCCCTCATTGTTCTTTCTAGACAACCTTTAGATATAACCTTTCTCCAGGAGGGTCTCCAGGTGCTTCATTAGGTCAGCCTTGTGGCCCTCTCTTATCCTTAAAAAGAGAGATTCCATTGGATGGCCGTAGACTGTGCCTCGAAGAATCTCCATATGTATATCAAGTTGAACAAGGACTCTATCTGCTGGAATGGCATATGCAATAATGCAACAACAGTATTGTCACCCCCTATTTAGTAGAGTTTCTGGTCTCTGTTAGAGGTCATACAGGCTTTGTTTTCCCCAACACTTTCCCCAAGAACAGGAGAGCTGGCCATCCACCAGTTCATCCTACCTCCGAAATGACCACATAGCTTCCTGAGCACATGCCTAAGCTCAGGTCACTGCCAATGGTGCAGACAGTGACGGTGTCCCATCAGACTGGTGATACACCATTTATTAACTGCAGTAATTATGATTTATCCTGTTCATTATCCAAATAATGCTAACTTTTTTTTATTTATTTTTACTCTGCTCCCTCCAATAAATGGACATTTTTGAGATTAGCTGGATAACCATTTGACTTTCAGAGGACTTAGAACAAGGCAGATGGTCTCTAAGTACAGCAATATTAAAGGGATAGTTATTTCTTTTATTCCCCCTTTTTTAAGAGCCTTTCCAAAGCTGTACATGTAGGGACGTTCTTGCAACTCACATGTATCTAGTTATTTATGTTACTGAAGTTCACATGTACAGTATCTGGTTACTTAACCTTATACATGTGAACTGCAGTGACTTGAGTAACCGTATACATGTGAACTGCAGTAATGCAAGTAATCTTATACATGTGAACTACAGTAACTTACGTTACTGCAGTTTACATGTATGTAGTTACTTACATTACTGCAGTTCACATGTATGTGGTTACTTACATTACTGCAGTTCACATGTATAGGTTTACTTAGGTTACTACAGTTCACATGTATATGGCTACCTGACGTTACTGCGGTTCACATGTATGTGGTTATTGACGTTACTGCAGTTCACATGTATATGGTTACTTACATTACTGCAGTTCACATGTATATGGTTACTTATGTTACTGCTGTTCACATGTATGTGGTTACTTATGTTACTGCTGTTCACATGTATGTGGTTACTTACGTTACTGAGGTTCACATGTATATGGTTACTGATGTTATTGCAGTTCACATGTATATGGTTACGGACGTTACTGCAGTTCACATGTATGTGGTTAATTATGTTACAGCTGTTCACATGTATAAGGTTACTTACGTTACTGCAGTTCACATGTATGTTTTTACTTATGTTACTGCTGTTTACATGTATATGGTTACTTATGTTACTGCTCTTCGCATGTATGTGGTTACTTACGTTACTGAAGTTTACATGTATATGGTTACTTATGTTACTGCAGTTCGCATGTATATGGTTACTGCCGTTACTGCAGTTCACATGTATGTGGTTACCTACATTACTGCTGTTCACATGTATATGGCTACTTCTACTTTCTGCCATGCATATGGCTGTTATGGGTTTATATTATAGTATCAAAGTTTTTAAACTTTGAATGCTATAATATAGATCCGATTTTGTCGAAAACTCAAAATAACGAAGCCCCGGAACTTCGAAATCTTACCTAGGGTAAGATTTTGGTTGTCCTTTCCATGGCTTCGCAATTTACTCTACTGTGGTGGGAAGGTTACGGACCGTGGTAAGGTAAGTGTGGGAACAGATCGGGGTAAGGTGAGTGTGCGATAGTTAGGGTCATTAGGGTTAGGGAGCGGGTAAGGTGAGTGTGCGGTAGATAGGGGCTTTAGGATTAGGGAGCGGGTAAAGTGAGTGTGCAGTAGTTAGATACTTTAGGGTTAGGGAGCAGGTACGGTGAATGTGAGGTAGTTAGGGACTTGGGTTAGGATTGGGTTAAGGTGAGTGGATAGGTAGTAGTGTAGGGTTAGAATTATGGTTTTGTTAAGTGTATATGTCTGGTTTATTTATTTTGGTGTGCTTGTGTTATGTGTTTGTGTTTCGGAACAGCAAATTTTTTCCCTGGGAAGAAATTTGCTGTTCTGTATGTTCGATATTTTGTGGTTTAGATATTTTAGGTGCGATGAAATAGCGTTCGATATTTAAAATCGTACGATAGGGTAATATAAACGTGGCTGTCAGTGCCTACCTAACATGTGACTGCTTGCTGACTTCCATGGACTTCGTTCATAGTAGAGTTGCCCTGAAATTCAAAAAAAGAGCTTTTCTTAAGTCACTCAATCAACTCATTCCTTTGCCCACTGTCTTCTAAAATCTTGTACAGTAACATGACTCTGACCATTAGTTTCACAGAAGGGGGTTTTCCTTCTGCACCAAAGAGCTGCACTCTGGCTGCGATAGGTTTATACCATATCCAAGTATATGGTGTCAGGTGATCTAATAATATAGATGTAACTTGAAAAATTCCAGTTTTCTTAAACTGTTAAGCTGTTATGTTTGAAATTAATGACGTTATTTGATCCACCTTAGATGCAGTGCCTGTAAGAAACACTGACCAATTACGTTTACCGTTGTTTTAACCAGCAGTTGGTAAATTTCAGCTTGATGCTTAACAGCAGCTGTGCTTGTCAGTTTCAGAAAGAGTATCAGATTTGCATGTTGCATTGAAACACATGTTATACGTTTAAATCCTCTGTGTCATGTGCACCTACTTTTTGCTTAACTATTCTTTTGTCGCTGTTTGAGACCAGGCAGATATCATGCTCTTCCAATATTTTTACACCAGTTCTACCTGGGCCTGCTTTCTGAACATGGGAGTTAAGATAACAAATATCACTGCACTAGTAGATAGTAGACCCCCAAGCAGCAATCAGTATCGGTCCAA
>NC_056747.1:1177053612-1177263612 GCF_019279795.1 Protopterus annectens | reverse complement strand
TGAAAATGATAGCTAAAACCAATATGCATGCTCCTAAAATGATTATTATTCATAACAAAAGCTGCTTTGCAAGATGTATATTATTATAATTCACAACAAAAGGTGCATTGCAAGACATATTGTAGTTGTAATGATAATGGAATATTTCAAGAGTCATGATCAAACCAATATTTTAGTAGGTTTGATACAATTCTGAGTGACAGGCCAGGCATGTAAAGCAATACGTCCTTCTACAGTTCCCACGCCATTTAAAGAAAGGCAGTATGAGGAAAGCCAAATATGCTTTTACCATATGTTACCTCGACTCCAGCAAAGGTTAAAAAAATCTTTTCCCCTACCTCCCTCGCTGTGAAAGTACAGCTTATTTATATAACTGACAGAAAGCTGTGTATGTTGGCAGATGGACAAGATTTCCCAATTAGAATAAATTATCACCAACTTAAGTAGTTGTTCACAATGAGGTGTGAGATATATATACACGTGCGCAAACACACACATACACACATATATAAAGAGAACGCCTTACACATGAATATAACGCAAACAATGCAATTTTCAATGTTGTAACAGCAAGAACAGAATATCACAGCAATTTTTAATCAATATGTTTTACACAGCTCCACTGCTCAGTAATTATAAATATATTAGTCAATAGCTAATAAAAATAAATAACTAAAACAGTAGTAAGTGTGGCAATAAATTTACCATAATGATACTATTAATGTTCATTCACTTGTCACTCATGGAGATTATGTCACATGATCTACCATAAGTATGTGCATTTTGCACTCTTCACTTACAGCTAGTCGTTCATCTTATCTTTTCCATATAATTGATTTTTGATGACTAGTTAAACATGTATTCAAAAGCTGAATGTCGTAAGTGCATTTCATGTGCATCATATATACCTTTACAGCTTGTAGGGCAGATGATGCTACATATAATAATTTAGAGCTGGTGATACAGTCATACATTATTCTTTGCGCAAGAATTTTGGACAACGCCAAAAATAAAGGGTAGAACAAAGGCCCAAAGTCAGGGGCAATTTTGATTATTACTCCAATTCACTTAAAAGTTTTTGCATTAACATACATGATTCCTTCATGTCAGGCATTATTGACTGAATATAATTTCAGTAATTTACCAGAAAATCAAAACTTTTATGTTTATAATGAACAGGGTAAAAATAGGAGGCAAAATCAGGAGCATTCTACAAAATCTGGGACAGTTGAGAAGTATGCTGAGAGAAGGTCACAAAATTATGCTTTTTTTCTGTGCAATATACATTAATTGTTCAAAGCCACCTTCCTTGGCTTTATTAATAATATTGGTCTCATTTGTAAAGGTCTTTCAAAAATGTATTATTTTTATTTATTTGTTAAATGGTTAAGCCCACTGATCCAAGTGGTCCTTTTCAGTGTCCGTACAGGAGCATTGTTTTGTAAACTGACAGTAAGAGCCAAACGTTTTGACAGTGGAAACAGAGGGAATCAAACCCATGAAGTTCATTAGCAGCTCATAGCTGGTTTGAAATGATGAATCATGTAACAGAACTTCAGTCCTTCAGAAACAGGATGCAAAGTTAAAATTATGGAAGCCCGTAACCCTAACCGTTCTTATACTATTAAGCAAGCATGCTCAGTAAAAATTGTACATGCTCTATCCGTAGCCTCCATTCAGCTCGTATAGCTGCTCTTTGTTATTTTGAGCACATCAGATTCAAGTTTGTTTTTTAAGTTATGACCTTTGAGGCTACAAATTAAATCTTAAACTGTCAACATTAGTGGTGGTTGATTGCACTGAGTGAAAGAAGTTGGCAAATGAGTATAAAAATGATAGTAAAAAGAAGGTGGTGTAATATATACCATATAATTAGTTGCAGACAGACAGAGAGGAAACTATATGACATACATGTAAACAGACAAATGTCACCTAGCACGTTTTGCTGATTCAAACAAGTATTTCAGAGCTCACCATTTTCTTAAGACTGTGCCTACCTAGTTAGATGAAATTTAATGCAGACGTAGTATTTATTAACAAATTTTTGTTGGAGGCATTTGTTTCTAATAAATAGTGTTGGATTACGAAAAGTAACAGTAAATGTGAAGTCTGTATTCAGTGACTGGATCTTTAAATTGGGAGATTGTGGTGTCATGTGATGAAATTCCGAGCTGCAGCAGGATGGTTTGAATTGATACTTTTATAGAACGATAGAACAATGCTAGAAAATGTTGAAAATATAATTCCGCTCATATTATAGAAATGTTAGTTACATCGTTACTCACCAGTAGGCTTCTGTAACTATATTTGGGGACACACAAATATGTGCCGAATTTCCTGCTACTTAAATTTAGCAACATGTATATTAATATAAAATCGCATGACTGGGCCAGTCAGTTCTTATGTCCGCGGGTCATCTCACTGTAGGTTTTGCTGTCATCTGCAGTAGAATTAAAATAGAATATTCTACTTGAGTAGAGGGGGTGGGGAGTAGGAATAGGCAATGTGAAATATATTAAAATGAAGAAAACATTAAATAAATTGGACAAGGATTCTTATTGTAAAGAGCATCACATCCTAATGTTAAGGCAAACTGCAGCATTAAGTTCATTCTGTTTTCCTCCACAAATCATCACTGAAGGATTCAGGGGATATTTCTTACAGTTGATCTATAATATACTCTTCAGAAACAGAGACATCTTTAGCTTTAAAGGTTGTGTGACTAAGTGTGGGGCAGTGTTGCCAGTCATCCAATTCCAGGATTGTTTGTGTCTTTCGGCTTTTTCCGGTTAGGGGTCGCCACAGCAGAACTCCAGTCCGCTAATGATTGGCAGTTGATTTTTACGCACCGGCTTGCCAGGCCTGACACATAACCTTCAACGAAGGTACGCCCATTCATGCATGTCTCCACGCAGAAGACGCCATAGCTGAGAATCTAACCAGACAGCATCTTACATCTCTTTTTGCATTTGCCATAGCAATTCCACTGGATAACATGGTACCTTATGCCATCTGGCATCCCCTTATACAGGAACTGTTTTTAGAGACAGGTAGGTTTTGCCCCACATCAAAGATCTGAACCCTGCTTACCTTTAATAGTGATTCCCTTCCTGATGTGCCTCCTTTCAACCCATCATTAAAAATGAATCAAGCTGGGATTAAAATAGAAGTAGGTTTTGTCCAGTGCTAGCAAACCAACATTTCTTTAAACATTTGAGCTGTCTGTATGAAAATAGTAACACATGACAAGCCTCCTGAATTGGGCATAGCCAGGTGCATGCCATATGGCAACACATGACAAACCTCCTGAATTGGGCATAGCCAGGTGCATGCCATATACATTGCAACATTCCCTTTTTAGACATTTTTGTGCACTAGGACATGTTGAAATTTAAAAACAGAAAATGTAGTTTTGACATTGGTTTTGTTTTAGTAAATTATGTTTTATTAAAATATTTTTTTCTCAGAATGTCAGTTTGCTAAATGAGTTTGATTTTTTTTCTTTTAGGCTTACGTTTGTCATTTCAGGACACTTTTTTTAGTAATGAAATGATATGTATTCCACAAAATACCTTGCCTGATGTTTGAAGGGGGCTTACATTTCAGGGAGTGAGGGTTACATTCTGGAAGTTAGGGGCAATTCCAAACATCTTGACTATGCCCCTAATCTCCTTCTCTCAAAAAATATTTCTGTTTTAAAGCTATTAAACAATAAAGCAGATTACAAGCTAGATGCTCCAGTGTTCTAAGCTTGTAAAAAGTTAACTACTGTTTTTTTTTATGTGAGTAATTTACGGGCATTGCTTGAACCTAGCTTTCCACTTCACAAAACTGGTTGTGTTGTATTGCAACCACAATGCTTCTGCATTGCTCTATCATGCATTAAATTGGTAGAAAAGAGGGGGGTGATTAGCACAATACATGGTGGCACTGAAAGGTTTCCAGCTGGCAGCAACTGCTTTAAGCCCTTCACAGGTTTGAGGTTCAGCGTCATTTTTATTTATTTTATTTCAGCATTAAGAGAATTTAACCATAAAGCCCCTTTTCAAGCAATGGACTGTTACAAACTGTGGAAAAGCAGTCAAACAAGTCATAACATAAATAAAATCACCACAGTCCCTTGTTTAGTAAGAGAAATGATAATCCCTACCCAGAGAACATACTGACAGTTTGACTCTATGATTAAACAGAATGCACATTAAAAATGTATTTATAAACCCAGCCAGATATTCTAACCCTGTACTGTGACAGACACTTTTTAAATTTAATTTATAAATTTGTTAGTGGGCAAGTTAATGGATCCATCTCTGATCCTTTGTAAGTCACAGCAGCAATTATTAATGCATACCATATGGACAGACTGGACTGTCCTTTTCAAATTAGATTTTTTTTCTGTGTAGGTATAAGGAAACTGCAGTACCTAATAAAAACATGCACACATTGGGGAAAACAAATTCCACGTTGAAACAAACCAGAGGGCAGGGTTTATCCTTGAACACTGAACTATGAGAAAGAAAAGTTTTACCACTAAGCTATTCTGCCACTCTGAAACAACAGTGATCTCTTATGTCAAATGGATTTTGTAAAGGGCTGAGCCAAGTGCACTGCCAAGTAGGCAGTGCCTGCTTACAACTGATAAGCTAGCTAAGGTTCCACGAATATATGCTTTACTTATAAGACAGAAAGCATTCAGATTATGCCCTATCTTCTTCTTCTCTTTCAGCTGTTCCCATTAGGGGTCGCCACAGCGGATCATCCGTTTCCATTTCTTCCTGTCCTCTACCTGTTGCTCTGTCAAACCAACCACCTGCATGTCCTCTCTCACCATGTCCATAAACCTTATCTTAGGCCTTCCTCTTTTCCTCTTCCCTGGCAGCTCCATCCTTAGCATCCTTTTCTCAATATACCCAGCATCCCTCTTCAACACATGTCCAAACCAACGCAATCTTGCCTCTCTGACTTTGCCTCCAAACCGTCCAACCTGAGCTCACCCTCTAATATACTGATTCCTAATCCTGTCCATCCTTGTCATACCCAGTGCAAATCTTAACATCTTTTATTCTGCCACTTCCAGCTCTGACTCCTGCCTTTTTGTCAATGCCACCATCTCCAACCCATACAACATAGATGGTCTCACTACCCTCTTGTAGACCTTCCCTTTCACTCTTACTGGTACCAGTCTGTCACAAATCACTCCTGACACTCTTCTCCACCCATACCACCCTGCCTGTACTCTCTTCTTCAACTCTCTTCCACACTCACCATTACTCAGAACTGTTGATTTCAAGTACTTAAACGCATCCACCTCCACCATCTCTACTCCCTGCATCCTCACCATTTCTCTATCCTCCCTCTCATTCACACACACATATTCTGTCTTGGTCCTGCTGACTTTCATTCCTCTCCTCTCTAGAGTATATCTCCACCTCTCCAAGGTATCCTCAACCTGGTCCCTACTCTCACTACAGATCACAATGTCATCTGCAAACATCATAGTCCGTGGGACCTCCTGTCTGATCTCATCTGTCAAACTGTCCATCACCATTGCAAATAAGAAAGGGCTCAGAGCTGATCCTTGATGTAATCCCACCTCCACCTTAAACAAATCTGTCACTCCCACTGCAGACTTCACCACTGTCACACTACCTTCATACATATCCTGTACCACTCTTACATACTTCTCTGCCACTCCTGACTTCCTCATACAATACCACAACTCCTTTCTAGGCACCCTATCATATGCTTTCTCCAAGTCAACAAAGACACAGTGCAACTCCTTCTGACCTTCTCTACATTTCTCCATCAACACTCTCAGAGTAAACATCACATCTGTAGTGCTCTTTCCTGGCATGAAACCATACTGCTGATTGCTAATTATAACCTTCCTTCTTAACCTAGCTTCCACTACACTTTCCCATAACTTCAAGCTGTGATTGATCAGTTTTATCCCTCTGAAGCTACTAAAACTCTGCACATCACCCTTATTATTAAAAATAGGTACCAAAACACTTTCTCCACTCCTCAGGCATCCTCTGGCTTTCCAAGATTTCATTAAACAATCTGGTTAAGAACTCCACAGCCATTTCTCCTAAGCACCTCCATGCTTCCACTGGTATGTCATCTGGGCCAACAGCCTTTCCATTCTTCATCCTCTTCATAGCTGTCCATACTTCCTCCTTGCTAATCTGTTTCACTTCCTGATTCACTATCCTCACATCATCCAACCTTCTCTCTCTCTCATTCTCTTCATTCATCAGCCCCTCAGAGTACTCTTTCTATCTGCTCAACACACTCTCCTCGCTTGTGAGTACGTTTCCCTCACTGTCCTTTATCACCCTTGCCTGTTGCACATCTTTCCCAGCTCAGTCCCTCTGTCTAGCCAGTCAATACAGGTCCTTTTCTTCCTCTTTAGTGTCCAACCTTTCATGCAACTCTCCATATGCCTTATCCTTAGCTTTCACCACCTCTCTCTTTGCCATGCTCCTGTGTAGTGTTTTTTCTTTTTTTTAAGTGAAATAAAGAAATAAATAATGCTGCATTTCACTGAAAGTTGTGCTCCAAGTTCTTTATTTAATAACAGATAATTCAGATTTTCTTATGTTAAGACAGTAATTGCTATTTCATGTACACTGCAAATTTTATTGTAGGAAAACTGAACACCCTATGCTACATTTATTGTTTATTAAAGTGGATGGACTGGACCATGAACCTGTTTCAGCCATGACAGAGGTTAGAGGCTCAAGATACATGAACCAAATATGAATCAGCATTGGTCACAGTACATAATATTATAGAAAACATCCATAAACTCAGTAAACTAGGTATAAATCCCTATGTCACAAGATGGGCTGCTAAGTGGCTCACTGACAGAACCCACACTGTGAAAGTAGCAGACTCTATATCCAACTTCAGACCAGTGACAAGTGGAGTACCACAGGGCTCAGTCCTGAGTCCTCTCCTGTTTGGTATCTACTTCTCAGAAGTACAGGCTAACACAGAAGGTCTTTGGCTAACGAAGTTCGCAGAGGACTGCAAACTAGGAGCCATAATCAAAACTCCTAACAATGTGGGCATCCTACAAAAGGGCCTGGTGTCAAAGCTATGGCCTCAAGCTCAATGCCAAAAAGTGCATTGTCATCCCTTTTGGTAAAAACTCTTTACCCATGAACTTCCACATAGGCGGTAGTCTACTTAACACCGAAAGTGTGATAAGAGACCTTGGGACACAGGTGGACAGTAGTCTCTCCTTTGATAATCACATTACCACATTAGTCAGGAAATCCTTCTACGTGGCACACCTCATCACAAAAGGTTTCTCATCCAGGAAAAAAGAGGTCATTGTTCCCCTCTACTCGTCACTCATTAGACCCATTATAGAGAACAATGCCCCTTTTGATATGTACCTCACAAGTCATCTACAACAACTGGAAAGACCAGAAATACCTCACAAAGAGGATTACCGGCCTCAAACAGATGCCCTACGCAGACCGTCTCAAAAAAACTGCAGCTTTACTCCATCACATATCGCCTACTTAGAGGCAATCTCTGCCTAACAAACAAAGTTATGTCAAACCTGAGCTTTTAGACATGCTCCACTTAAAGAAATCCCAATCCCTACGAGCTACACGCTCTAGGGACCTAAACCTTGTCACCACAATAAACAGAACATGCTGGAGTGATAGATTCCTGTCCCAGAGACTTCCCATACTCTGGAACAAACTACCTATCTATATCAAACAAAGCTCCTCATTAGCACTCTTCAAGAAAAAACTTGATGACTGGATGGGAGATAGGAAACTGTCCCTGGGGATCACTTCTGTGGCTCTGCTCGACAGGGGCACAGGAAAATTATTTTCTTGGGTGACGAAAGCCAGGGTACCTTTTGGCTAGGCTTATATAGGCCCTAGGGCCAATAGCCTAGCACCTACCTATGAACCTATGAACAATAAATCATAAACGTATGTCAAACTACAATGAAGGTGACTTATAGCAACAAGCAATGAAAATATAGTTAACATCTGTATCCTGCAAAGCAATATTTTAGTACAAAGCATTATAAACTTAATTATTGCTTCATTTGGGACTTAGCTTTCATAACATTCAGGAAATCAACCATTTTTTCGTGATCATGTTCAGACAAAAATGTGTTTTTATATCTCTGCCTAACAAAACAGCCAGCTGATATTCTTTGTTAGAGCCACATAAGATGACATTATAGATAAGGAGCCTTAATTCTTTGAAAAAAATATAAAAGGCTTTATTGTGTACTCTTTACTCTAGCTAGCATTGCTACTGAAAGTATAATTTATTTGGTATACATATGCTTCATCAGGAAGAGTGTATCTAGGAAACTCAACAAATTCTATTGTGTCCCACAGGATATAAATATTTTTCATGAATCTTGAAGGTGTGGTCTGCTTTCTGGCAATGCAAAATCTAGCAACCATGCTGAAGTATACTCATGAAACACAAATGCTACAGTAAGCATCAGTTAGGGATACCAGCAAGCTTACATTTTTGCAATGTACTGCAGGCATTACCTGAAACATTTTCAAAACAAAATTAATTACTGGATTTCAGACCAGAATTTTTAATACAGCCATTGAATTTGCCCTGTGGTAAATTTATCAGCCACTCTGAGTTACCTTTTTGCTACCTATGTCTGGTTTTGTCCGTTACTGTTTTTTGGAATGCTGTATTGTACCCCGTGCAAGGCGTTTTGTTATAGCCATTGTGATTTGTCTCTCTATGGGATATAATATGCTTTGTGTTTTACACTGCCAGTTGTCATGTTTTACAATGATTTAACCCTTGAATGGGAACCCTTAAATAATTTTTTCCATAGAAAGTATTTTTGTGACTATCTTTCTGATGCCGACTTGCTAAAATAATAGTAACAGGTCAGAAAATCACACATCAGCATCTTCCACTATGAGTTATCAAACTGTATTAGCCACATTTCTCATCTGTATCCTATTACAAAGGAGGATTATGATTTTACTCATGTAGAACATTATGTCCAATATCCACTGCTCACATAAAATATGTGATCGCAAATTTACAGATGTTTTCAATTTAGATTTTTTAGATGTACATAATAAGTATACACCCCAGTAGATGTACCACAGTAAGGAATCCCGCTGCATCTTAATACGGAAATGTCCACGCGCGCGTGTGAGAGATTGTTTAGGGTTAGGGAAAATATTTGCGTGTGTGTATATACATCTCTTTCTCTCTCTTTATACATATATATATATATATATATATATATATATGAGAGAGAGAGAGAGAGAGAGAAAAATATTCATGTGTGTTTTTTATATATATATATATAGAGAGAGAGAGAGAGAGAGAGAGAGAAAGGGAAATTATATATATATATATATATATATATATATATATGATTATAGAATAAGTGGTTGACATGTCACTTGGTCAACTTATAAAACATGTACCACAATACATCACATACAAATAACACTGACTTTAAGTACATTGAACAAGGAAAAAAGGTCCTATTCCAATGCACTGCAAATAACCCAATGGCATTCAGCTCAAAATTTGTCTGAATAGTGGTAATGCTATGAGAAGGGATTTTCTTTTAAAGTTCAGATGCACATTGGAGTTAGGGGCAGGGTTAAGGTTAACTGGTATCACTAAGGTGGAGCAGGGAGGTGAAGCATCTCTGTACATCTTACCAATTCCTGCTAGCCCTGACCCTAACCCTAATGTGCATCTAAACAAAACAACTCTTCTCATAACATTACAGCTCAGACTATCATTAAATGCAAGCACACACACTAACTAAATCTATTCTCTAACCTATCCATGATCCTAATCCTAAACATTACACACACACACACACACACACACACACACACACACACACACACACACACACACACACACTCTATCCTCTTACCTAGCTCTAGCATACATCTTATTTACCTTTTTTTGGCTTAGCAACATTTAAACAAACAAGCTGCACTTTCAGATGTTGACCAAAGCATTGGTCAACCAAACACACGGCACCCATGTATGTCAACTTGTCAGTCATAACATACTGTTCCAGCCAATATCATTAAAGCATTAATCTGCTCTTAAAGCTATGCATTCAGTACAAACATGGCAGTTAATGCTGCACAGCAAACATTGCCATGAATAACAAAAAAAACTTAGTTAATATTATTCCTAATTCTCTCACAGCTCTAGGTGTACACAATCCCTTCTCCAAAAAGGGGTAGTTAATGCAACAGCAGAAGTTGTGGGAGACATCTGGTGGTGGGAACCCTGAGCTGAAAATAATGAATTAATACTCTAGTAACATCTCCTCGTTATATTACGTCTGGAATTGCATTTACCAATGGTGACAAAATTACATGTAAAGTTTGAGAGAACAGCTATTAGATCGACTCAAATGTTAAAAATGTACGCAGTATAATCTAAATAATCAAACAGTATGTTCTCAGTATCTATCCTTCCCACCTCTTTTCCATAGTTTTATCTTAATTTTTCCCATAACCAAATGACTGTCACATGATTTATTTAAAGTAATTTATTAAGCAATTCTTCACTCCTAATACTTCATTTTACTCACACCATACATATTAATATTCTCTCTTTTCAATATTCACAATCTGCATCCCATAATACTTTTCATTTGTAATCATTGCCATGTTGTTGCTTTCAAAACACTCATTTTCATATTCTTTCAAATATAAATCCCACTTCTTTTCCTCTTTGCATATATTGGAAATACATACATGTTCCATCATTTCTTCTGTCTGGCAGATGTTCCACACTCTTTCATTTTTTTTGCTTATACTTCATTTGAACCTTTACTAATAACGTCTATAACATTAATTTTAACAAAACATAATTTCTTTAACACTTTGAAATTTTCTTTCTCTTGTCTTTTTTTACCATCCTTTCCATGTCTATTTTATTAAGCAAGTTATGACATAATAATATTTATCCATAATGGTTGAATACCAGGTCTCCCAATTATTCTTAACTATTTTGTATGCATAAATTATATTTTTTTCATCATATTCTTTTAGTAATGCATTATTACAACTTAACTTTTCTTTCTTTTTTATATCTAATCACAAATCTCTATACGTTTCCAATTCTTTTCTCTCTTCTCAGTTTTTAAAAATTCCCAAAATAAATGCGTATAAGACAAATCTACAACTGATTTTATAAGTCCAAAGCCTCCTTCTTTTCAGCAATACAATTTAATACATCCCATTTTACTGGATTTAAACTTGATCCACAAATTATGGAAAAACAAGTTGCATATCAGTTGAAAACTTTCATGTGTGTATGTGTATATATGTGTGTATGTATGTATATGGACACATGCACACACCATTCCCCAAACATTTCCTTGAAACACAAAAAACCCTACTGTCATATGTCCTCACACCAACTTATTGTTCTGCAGTCTGAGATTTGGCAAAGGCAGTCAGGCAATTCTCAGGTCAACTGACAATGAATTGAGTCTATATGTATTCATTTGGTTGATACAGTCATGTCAAGTAAACTGGTGTACATGTTTATTGAAGGATCATTTGTGTGAAGGTGATATTGGGTGACTTCTGGTTGGTTGACAAAGGTTAGTGGTAGGACCAGGAGTTTGTATGTGTGAGTGCATTTTAGGATTAGGGTAAGGGTTAGTTAAGGAAATACATTTAGGGTGTGTGTGCAATTATAAGTGTTTTAGGGTTAGAGTAATGGTTAAGGAAGGCAATAGATTTAGTGTGTGTTTGAGTGTGAGTGCTTTACGTTTAGGGTAAGAGTTAGTTAAGGGGATATGGGTCTCTTGAGAAAAGAATCCACTGGCCTAAATAAATAATCTGTGCAAATTTTACTGTACCTTATGGAAAAGTAAATTTCATCTGCAGTGACGTTATTTGAACAGAGTGCATTTTTAGTTTCAACAAGAGTCACAAATGAATGTAATATAAGTAGTATATGCTAACACTAAGTCATATGCATAAAGACTACAGGATGTTGAAGCAAAATTCAGCAGAAAAGTGAGAAAAACTAGTATCTACACTTTTTAAAATATGCCTTTTTTCCTGGAGTGACAAAACTGTAGACAGCTACCAATGTCTTAGGCACTTACTTTACAAGTCAGAAGACTGTGGGTTCTACCTCTACATCAGGTGGATTGACTGCTGACACTGCAGTGCAGTATCAAAAAGTAGTAGGGGTCCTTTATTTATATATAAAAATAACTCCTACTTAAGACATATTTACACATTTACAAATGTACAAATTTATTTACACATTCATAATTTTGCAATCATACTAAATTTTCATCCCTGTTAGACTTTCCACTCTTTTTCCATAACCACCACTGGAATTTACTTAATATTGTTGCTAAAATCCATTTGCCACTAAACACAATTTAATGTATTGTTTCATTCCCTATAACCCATCATCACCATCATCATCATCATCCTCATCCTCATCTTCTTTCGGCTGTTCCCATTAGGGGTCGCCACAGCGGATCACCTGTTTCCATTTCTTCCTATCCTCTGCATCCACACCAACCATTTGCATGTCCTCTCTCACCACATCCATAAACCTTATCTTAGGCCTTCCTCTTTTCCTCTTACCTGGCAGCTCCATCCTTAGCATCCTTTTCCCAATATACCCATCATCCCTCCTCAGCACATGTCCAAACCAACACAATCTCGCCTCTCTTGTTTTGTCTCCAAACTGTCCAACCTGAGCTGACCCTCTAATATACTGATTCCTAATCCTGTCCATCCTAGTCACACCCAGTGCAAATTTTAACATCTTTAACTCTGCCACATCTAGCTCTGACTCCTGCCTTTTCATCAGTGCCACCGTCTCCAACCCATATAACATAGCTGGTCTCACTACCCTCTTGTAGACTTTCCCTTTCACTCTTACTGGTACCAGTCTGTCACAAATCACTCCTTACACTCTTCTCCACCCATTCCACCCTGCCTGTACTCTCTTCTTCACCTCTCTTCCACACTCACCATTACTCTGAACTGTTGATCCCAAGTACTTAAACTCATTCACCTTTACCAACTCTACTCCCTGCATCCTCACCATTCCTCTACCTTCCCTCTCATTTACACACATAGAATATATTCTGTTTTAGCCCTGCTGACCTTCATTTCTCTCCTCTCTAAAGCAAATCTCCACCTCTCCACGGTCTCCTCAACCTAGTCCCTACTCTCACTACATATCACAATGTGATCTGCAAGCATCATAGTCCACGGGGCCTCCTGTCTAATCTCATCTGTCAACCCGTCCATCACCACTGCAAATAAGAAAGGGCTCAGAGCTGATTCTTGATGTAATCCCACCTCCACCTTAAATGTATCTGTCACTCCCACCGCAGTCCTCACCAATGTCACACTACCCTTGTACATATCCTGTACCACTCTTACATACTTCTCTGCCACTCCCGACTTCCTCATACAATACCGCAACTCCTCTCTAGGCATCCTGTCATATGCTTTCTCTAAGTCCACAAAGACACAATGCAACTCCTTCTGACCTTCTCTGTATTTCTCCAACAACACTCTCAGAGCAAACATTGCATCTGTAGTGCTCTTTCCTGGCATGAAACCATACTGCTGATCACTAATCATCACCTCCCTTCTTAACCTAGCTTCTACTACTCTTTCCCATAACTTCAAGCTGTGACTGATCAGTTTTATCCCTCTGTAGTTACTGCAGCTCTGCACATCACCCTTATTCTTAAAGATAGGTACCAAAACACTTTTTCTCCACTCCTGCATCCTCTGACTTTCCAAAATTTCATTAAACAATCTCATTAAAAATTCCACTGCCATTTCTCCTAAGCACCTCCATGCTTCCACTGGTATGTCATCTGGGCCAACAGCCTTTCCATTCTTCATCCTCTTCATAGCTGTCCTTACTTCCTCCTTGCTAATCTGCTTCACTTCCTGATTCACTATCCCCACATCATCCAACCTTCACTCTCTCTCATTCTCTTCATTCATCAGCCCTTCAAAGTACTCTTTCCATCTACTCAACACACTCTCCTCACTTGTGAGTATGTTTCCCTCACTGTCCATTATCACCTTTACCTGCTGCACATCTTTCCCAGCTCAGTCCCTCTGTCTAGCCAAGGTCCTTTTCTCCCTCTTTAGTGGCCAATCTCTCATACAACTCTCCATACGCCTTATCCTCAGCCTTCACCACCTGTCTCTTTGCCATGCGCCTCATCTCCTTATACTCATGTCTCTTTGACAATCCCACTTCTTCTTCGCCAGCCTCTTCCTCTGTATACTCTCCTGTACTTGCTCATTCCACCACCATGTCTCCTTGTTCTCGTTCCTCTGTCCAAATGTCACACCAAGCACCTTCCTTGCAGTCTCCCTTACTAGCTCTGCTGCAGTTACCCAGCTATTCAGTAACTCTTCATTGCCTCCCAGTGCCTGTCTTAACTCTTCCCTGAACTCCACCTCACAATCACCCTTTTTTAATTTCCACCATTTAATCCTTGGCACTGCTTTCACACTCCTTTGCATTCCCTATAACCCACATAACCTAAAATAACTATTCTGTTAACACATTCTTTACTTCTTTTCTTATAAAATCCATCCACTTCTTTTATATCTTCAAAAAAAATCTTCTTTACATAATTTTCCCCATAACTTTTACTTGTTTACATTTCAAAACTACATCTTCCTGACAATGTAAACATATATTCTGCTTTCTGATTTCATCATTTGCTTCCTATTTCTATAGCTTTAATTTTTTTCATCTTTTAGATTTTATCATGGTTTTACATAGCAATGTTTTTAGCATTATGTTCTTATACCATACTTTTCTATTTTTTCCTGTATTAGCAATTTGCATTTTCCACAAACTATTTTTCTTGTAACATTTAATTTTATTTATTTATGAATTTTTTTCTCTTTTACTATGTTTACTGTATCCCAAAATGTATCATACTTAAATGTATACAGTTTTACTACTAATCTCTCATCTTTTTCATTTATCCACTTTAACACTTGATACAAATTTAATGAATCAAGTGTACAGACTGGGTTAATTAACCCTATACCTGCTTTCTCTTTGTTTACATACAAAACTCCTATTTTTACTGGGTTTAATCTAGAACCTCATATAAATTAAATAATTATCTGCAAAAATTCCTTTTTAAATACTGTTGGCAACATAAATACACTTGATAAGTATGCTATTTTCCCCATCAGTATTGAATTTATCAAATAAGCCTTTTTTTCTGAATCATAATTTATATGTTCTCCAGAAAACATTTGTTTGTTTATTTTTCTATTGTTTTTCCCATTGAATTCTAATTACATCTTTATTCCCAAATTTTATGCTAACACAGAAATTGCATTCATATATACCCCTGTCTTTAAGACATCATTTAAACCTTTACTTTTCTCTTTATTTAAAGCCATCTCTATTACCTCTAGACATTCATTTTTGTGAATTACTTCTTTTATCCAAATTTTTGTTTTTTGCAGTTATTATAATGTCATTTGCATACATTAACAGAAGTTGAATTCTTAACCCTTCAGGTGTTATTATACCCCACCTCCTTCATTTTGTGATTTATTTCACATACTATCACATTCATAACTAATACAAAGAGTATACAACTCACTGGACATCCCTGTCTTATACCACTCTTCATATGTACCTCTTGACTTACACAGCCATTTACCAGTAATTTTACTTTATTATTGCTATACACTGACATACATAATTTCCTAACTTTCTCACTTATATTATATTCTTTCATTAGATTTTGTGTCCAAATGTATCAAATGCCTTACTAAGGTCTCCTATCATGATTTTTGCTTCTTCTTTTCTATTTATAATATCATCCACAATTTCTCTATAATTACTAATTCTTGACAACCCTTACCCTTTATACTATATATAATATCCATAATATTCTCCATTTTAGTTTCAAATCTCTTTTGTATTATTTTCATTAAGATATTGTAATTATTATTATTCAGTACTATCAGTCTTAATTGTCTTCTACCTTCCTTTTTCCATATGAAATTAAGTATTACTCTCCATAATTCTTTATATTTAAATGCTTCATTTAAACGTTCATTCAAAATCTTTAAATATTTTTTTGCCAATCCCTTAATTTTTTATGCATTTCATACCCTACTTTATCTGCCCTGCAGCCAAATCTGTATTTTACTTGTCCTAATATTTTATCTATCTACTTTGAAGAAATATTTGTTTCCAACTTTGTATTCCCTTTTTCTATTAACACTGCTTTTTTACCACCTTCTTTTTTCTTTATACATCTCTTATACATATTATACTACACTATTCATAATCTTTTCCTACATTTTTCTAGTTCTCATTTTAAATATTTTTATTTCTCTTATTACACTACCATCTTCCTTTACTAATCTGCTTAAGTAAGTTGATATTGCTTCTCTTTTTCTTGTAAAATATGTTTGCTTATATAATTGATAGCATTTCTTCTTGATTTCTTTCATTTAATTCCTTTTCTTTGTCAAAGTACATTCTATCATTATATGTTCTTTTATAAAATGTTTCTCTCTCTACTTTTCTCTCATCATATTGCCACTAAAACATATTTAGTCCTTAAATATCATCCACAATTCAGACATTTTTTTATAAAATGTTCTCATAGTAATATGATCTTTTCAGAATTGTATTACTAATCTATTTCCTTATTCATTCCGTGCTCTCTCATTTACCCATTTTATTCCTTTGCTATTTTTATATATTCCTCGTTTTCCTTTATCTCTAACCATATTGCAAGATGATCAGAAAATCCTGTTTCAGCTACCTCACCTTCTCCTATAACTAAGCCTTCTGATACTATAAAATAATCTATTTCAGTTCTATACATCTCTTTTGTATGTCCATGAATTTTTGTTCCAAAGTTTCACATCTTATAACTTCTAACATTTTTCTTAAATCATTTCCTTTTTTTACACTTGCTTCTTAAATCACAAAGTCATATTTATCACCCCATAATCTAAAATCTGATGAAATAAGCTTTCCCTTTCTTTACAATTAGTATCGTTGTTGATGTTGTTTGGGCATTCAAAAGACATGTGTAAATGGGCATGCCTTCATTGAAGGTTGAACGTTGAGCTGGCACCTTGGCATTCATGAAAAATCTACTGCCAATCATTAGCGGACTGAAGTTCCGCTGTGGTGACCCCTAACCGGGAAAAGCCAAAATACAAACAACAAGCATTAGTATATAATGTTATAATTCTATATACTTGTTCTTTCCATTTTAAATCTACAATGGTTAACCTTTCCATTTTTGCTAAAGTTGCATCTAATATATTTAATGTACTTCTACAGAATATGGCTATTCCAGAACATCTCTCATTTCCCAAATTCAAGTTTATCTTTCCTCCCCATAGTTTCTCTGTCTGTAATCTTTCTTTTGTTAAAAAGAGTGTCTTCTAATATAATTACATCTACATCACATGTATTGCACCAGTCCAAAATCCATATTCTTATTAAATTCTTAATGCTATTCACATTTACAGAAAGTACTTATTTTTTCCCTTAGATTCATGGCTTTATAAGTTCATAGCTAATTACTAGTCTAGCTTTCTTAATAGGCCATGCTAAGGCTATCCAATTTCCCTCGCGAAGGTGAGAATCAAACACTGTACCTTGTGTCTGTGACTCAATTACCTAACCTTTATACCAACCCCCAATCATTACCTAACCTTTATACCAACCCCCAATCATTAATTGCAAACAGTATATTCTTTACAATCCATTTCCTTTATTTTTTCTTATGTACTTATCCCTTTTTTCCCCACTTTTTTACCCTTTTACCAATAGAATTTTTTTTACAACTTCCCATATTGTCTTCTTCATCATTTATTTCAGAACCTTCCTCTGTGTCCTATTTATTATTTTTTTCATGTATTTCTACTACTCCTAAAATGTATTCTCTTTATTCATTTTCTTCTTTTTTTTCCGTACTCTTATTTTCATTTTGTAATCCATCCATGAATGTCTGATTTTATTACATTTATAACATTTCAATTCACATTTTTTGCATCATGTCCACTTCCCCACAAATATAACATTTTGTTTTTTGCACCATTGTTTATCAAATGCCCTTTTTGGGGGGAAAGTACTGTTTGGGTTGTCCCCAGTATATTACAACACCCCTCTTCCCCTCCACATTTATCATGCTTAGTACATGTGTATTTTCTCTTTCTATTTTTTAACACAGTATTACAATTCCAACCACCAGTCCATAAACTCCTTTTGTCATAAACTTGCAATGTCCAGTACTTCTTTACATAACATTTGCAAATGTCCTTTCAAAGTATCTCTTTCTAGAGTTTTTCAAAACTGTGCATGAATTTTCTTTTTTTTCCCCTGTTAAATGCTTTTATCACAAAAAGTTCCATGGGTTACAGTCTTTCTTTTTTCATATTCAAGAAAATTTCCATTGAAAAACAGCTTCAGATATGGCAAGAAATGTCTTTTTGGTTAAGAAGTGTAAATACTTTTACCCCATGTGCTTTGACACCCAAAGGAGCTATTAAATTGTTCCGCACGTCATACCTATCCATTTCTTCATCTTCTTTACCCTGAATCCTTACCATGTACTTCCATTTTTACATTTTATTCTGCCTTCTTTTCTGTTGTTCCTCTTAACCCTTCTTTTACCTTTTCTGTACATGTTTTCTTTTCCATCTCTGTACCAAAATAAGGAAACTACACTCCTTCACTCCTCAAAAACATCCAGTAATGAGACCGGTAACACTGGAATAACAGACTTTATTAATAAAGTCTGTTATTCCAGTGTTACCGGTCTCTTTACCGGATGTTTTTAAGGAGTGAAGGAGTGTAGTTTCCTTATTTTGGTACAGAGTTTGTGCAAGTACTTGGTTCATTGAAGTGTTTTCTTTTCCATCTCACCAGTATTCTGCAGGATTGTCTCCGCATCATCCTTTGTATTTTCTCCATAATACCCCCCTAGGACACATCTCCTCCATTTCCTGGATCATTCTGCATCACAATTTCTTTAAATAAATCATTCCACAACCCTTCCAACTTGAGGGCTGTAATTATACATCCATTGTTTGCTGACTCAACTCCATCAAACAGATTTCTTTGAAATATCTACTCAGAATCTTGCATACATCCTCTGGTTTTGATATTCGCTTTCTCCTCTATTTCTCTCACCTCTTTATCATCTACTCCTCTCTCCATCTGCCTCCCTATTTCTCTAGCCCTTTTCTGCACCTGGAATGGAAACAAGAAGTGCTCCTGCAAAATGGGTCCCACTCACAACAAAGATGAGTAGGGAAAGTTCTCCGATGCCCTGGCCAAAATTCTCCTAGTAGTGTAAACACCACTTCAGGTCTCCCCCAAAAAGAGGTCACTAGCCTATTGAAACAAATCCAGTTAAGAAAAGAAAAAAGACAAAAATACTTTACATTTCTGTCATTATCTAGCCTTTAAATCTATACCACAGTCACCAGCTTATACATCATGATATACCACAGTCACCAGCTTATACATCATGATAAAGCCATATGTGATGTCAAGAGCTATGGTCTCACAATCAATACTACTGACCAACACATAATATGCAAGGGTTGATTGGCCTTAAAAAAGTTCATAGTAAACATTCACTGCTACCTCAGGTTAAAGATAACATCTGCCACACCCCAATAAGCTTTGTACTGGTCTGCTGTAATGCATTTATAATCACTGTCTGTACAGGATTTCACCAAATTTGTTCCCAGTCAAGTTTATTCTAGTGCTGTCTTGCCAACTGTAACTAAAATCTGGTCCAGATTATTTCTGCATAAACACACACACACACACACACACACACACACACACACACACACACACACACACACACACACTTCCATATCTTTATATCTTTATGGTAATGCTGTTAAAAGCCAGACTTCTCTGGCACACCAAGAATACGATTATTTTTCCTTAAATAAGCCAGATAATGGTATAATATCAGCAGCCTGAAACCAACAAGAACATAGTTACTATTTACCCTTAAAATATGCCAATCATTAAATATTGGTATGGTAGCAATATGCAATAACCCTTGTAAAGGGAGAAGTCAGCATTTGAGTTTATATAATTTCAACCCATATACCTTGAGCTAAAAAATAAATCACCAAGAGTAAGCTTTTGAAACGGAATAAAACTCCTTACATGAACTACATACAATTAAACAATGCACTTTTTAAACTTGATACAATCACCTATAGACTTGTTCGAGGAAAATGTAAAATAAATGCCTTTAATGGCATATAAAAAATCAAAATAAGACCTATCACTACCACTAAAGATTTACTTAATTTGTATCCAACTCTAAACTGTTAAGTCCATAGAGTAATTCTGCTATTTCGTAGGCAGTGGATTTTCCAGCATGAGCTATGTCCAGGAATATGGTTTACTGGACACATTCCATTAGCAAAGCAGAGATTAAACTGGCTAGTAGTTGTCTTCCTCTCAGTCTCTCTCTCTCTATGCATTTCTAATCTGGTTTCACAGTTAAATACCTTTCAGAGAACATCCAAATAAGATAATACATTCTCCTGCTCTGAAGCATTTCAAGGAGCAGTAAGTTCTAAGCACTGCAAATTACATGCACATTTTTAAGTCAGTTTCAAACTTTACTGGACCTATTTCATTTTCACTGAAACAGCAATTGCATATATACTTCACATTTCACATGCAGCAAGATCAACTGTAAAGTTTATACACTCTTTTATGAAAGAAATTGCATTTAACTCAGATTAATTAAAGTTTTCTTCGTGTTCTTCTGAAATACAATTGCAAACTTCACTCAGCCTTCATATTTTTCCACTGGAAATACATATATTGACCATGACAAGTTTGACTAGATAAAACCAATTTTTAGCTGAGGCCCAGGAGAAAAGTTCCATATTTAAGTTACAAATTATGTACATTTATAATCGCAGGGTAAAAACATCTATACATGAGCTTATTTACATGACTTTTAAATATATTTTACATGAATGTAGCATTTTAACACAAAAAAACAAGAGAGAAATTAACATAAGTTGGCTAATTTTTTAATAGAAAAAATAAAATAACAGTCAATTTATCGAGTGATGGCTGCAGGGAAAAGATCAAAATAGGGTGTTTCTGAGGGTAGTAATACTTTACAGACAGTCAAGTAAAAATGTAGCTTAAAATTGATAAAAGAGATATGAAAGGAGAAGTTATGGAAATGAGCAGGAAAATAAATGGACAAAGGAGGAACTGTAGTTAGTGGTGGGGTGTGAGAGCGGCAGCAAGAGGAAGAGTTTAGGAAATTAGCGTTGTACGAGGAGGAGTGAGAAGGTACAAAAGATGGGGAAGCAAAGTGGCCGTAAGAGTTCGGAGAAAAGTAATCCAAGTAAAGCTAGCCAGGTCATCAGGAAGAATAGAGCCATCTTTGGCATGGGTGCTGTTTAAGCAAAGTTTAAAACTATTTAAGATAGTTTTGACACACAGTGGGAGTAGAGAGAGAGTCTCCAGCCATGTTGAAGTTCTTACTAATACATAGTAAATGTGTATTGCAAGAGCAAAAGTCTCTAGAGGGTGAATAGTACAGTAGGGACTTTTGCTGTAAACATAATAATTACATTTCCGCCATAGCTGTCATCTCTCTTCCAACAGCTGTCCTGTGGATTCACACATAGAAAATGAATAGGAGTCACTCAGTATGACTACCACCCCAGATCTCTCCTAAAAAGAGCCCATTCATCTGTTGGGATTATCGTGGTCAAAAACTGAATAATTTTACTAAGATCTTTTTCCACAGGGCCTATGATGGAAGCACGGAGTTCAATTCTGGAGTACACCATATATGCATGATTAGAAATGAGCTTGATTGTTATGGCAACAGCCAAATTCATCTTTTGATTTGCAGACTTTAGGACTAGAATGTTGCTGGATAGTAATACTACTGGAATAAAATCCCTTCTTGTGGTATTACTTACTAAATCAAATTGGCTGACATGTATCATAGTCCATTACTGAAGTCAAGATTTCTCTGGCTGAAATTGCTTGAAATTTGGGCTTGGTCTGTAGAAATGTTTGGAAAATGTACATAATTATAAATACCAGCTTAATACTGCTGTCTTTATTTATTTACACATTGCATTTTTTTTCAGTTGTTTTTCTTTTTTTATTTTTTTAGATTTTAATACTAAAATGTGTAGGACATACCATGCAAACTCATTTTGAAACATTTTTATCTTGACGTAATGTAGTTAGATGGCATCCATAGCATCTGTAAGAAATCTAGCCAAAGTCTTCCACTACAGCTAGAAAGTGAATTCTGATGGACGTTGTGATATATAGCACAAATACATTTTACAGCTTTCTTCTGGCAGGTAATCAAGAAAAAACATACAATATCTGTAGTGAAATCCTTCTGTGATTCATGTAATAAGAATGGTTGTTCTATTCATATATATATTCTTTAAAATACTCTAAGTCTAAGATAATTTTAAACAGCATACTGTTTAGTGTAAGGCTATTTCCACCATGCAGCTAGTCTAGATTTTTCCTAAGTAGATCGACAGTGCATTCTTACTGGGTAAATGACTCTTGGGTCAGCACAATGATGAAGATGTGTAGAATAAAGATAAATTGTCAACCATATGTGTGATACAGGACACCATACCTTCACACTGTTATCCCCTTATTCAGGTTGTCAAAGACATCGGGCTGAATTCTCTTTACAGTAACCTCTCCATAGGCACTGACAGGCCTACCATGGTGACTGTGAGGCATACACAATGTGTACACCTCACGGTAACCTCTCCATATGCAGAGACAGGCCTACCATGGTAACTGTGAGGTATACACAATGTGTACACTTCATGATAACCTCTCTGGATGCAGAGACAGACCTACCATGGTGACCGTGAGGCATACGCAATGTGTACACCTCCCTGTAACCTCTCCGTATGCACTGACAGGCCTACCACGGTGCTGCGACACAAAAATATGCAGCACCACTGCGGGCTGTGTCAGCGTCCATGATAAAAGTTAATGAGGCATTCTGTGGGAGAGGCATATATTAATTAGCCATGTGCTCTACCCTAGAACTGTCTGCAGTAAGGCATTTAGTTAACAGAGTGATTCAGATAATTACTTGGCTGTGGAAATTACCACAGTTGATCCTGGCTGCAGCTCACATCCAAAAGTTCATGTTCACTCATCATGGTAGAGATAAGTGATGAGGAGCTTGGATGACAGATAGTGTCGGATGAGGAGCTTGGATGACAGATAGTGTCGGAGGGAGGGGCAGTACTGAAGTACTACAACAGTTTGTGAGTTACAAGGAGAGGGCCAAAGCACCTATAAGTATACCTCTAAACCTGGTAGCACAAGAAGTCTTTGAATAGATACAAGGTATGCCTATAAGAGGCAACAGCCTGATTGTCCTGTAAAATCTGGGACACCTGAAAGGGATGAAGCATGTCCAAGCCAGAGATCCTTCAGAACAAAATCAAGAGAAACTTTAGATGACACTAGGAAGAGTTTTTTAGAAATGGGAGTCAGAGTTATTTAAAAATTGGCAACAAGTCTTGCATCATGAAGCAGTTTCTGCACAAAAAGAAGTATGAAGTGCTGATGTGTGGCATTAGGACAGACATGAAAGGAGATACTGCGGACATTTTTACAACACAGGGACAGGTATGGGGGATGTGGTGTGAGTGTGTGTACATGTATGTGTGTGTATAAAAATGTATATATATATATATATATATATATATATATATATATGTGTGTGTGTGTGTGTGTGTGTGTGTGTGTGTGTGTGTATGGTGTGTGTGTTTACATGTATGTATACATTTGTGTGTGTATTACATGTATGTATACGTCTGTGTGTGTGTGTGTGTGTGTGTGTGTGTGTGTGTGTGTGTGTGTGTGTGTGTGTGTATGTATATGGGTCTACTTCTAAATCTCAAAATACTGAAAGACTGACTTTCAGTATCTCGAGATCTAAATACCGAGCACCCACTATACAGAGCTGAGTACATTTTTCTGGCACTTCAGAGTTGTGTACTGGTAATTGTTGTTTGATTAATTTTATATCATTGCTGGCTGACTTCAGAGTTGTGCACTGTTATTTTTGCTTCACTGTATAGTTTTTCAGATCTCTGCTGAAGGTGTTGGTTTTCCCATACCCACCCTCCCTATTCCTGTCTTGTTGTTTAAATTTGGAGGCTTTTGCAGTGTCCCACCCCCACTGTAGATTTGATCTGGGACACTCCCCCCAGTCCCATCTCTTTACCTCACTCTACCTAATAGACTCCTTCTGCACTTGTTTTTAGTCATTTTTAATTTAATTGCATTTTTTAAACTGTTTGGTCTAACATTGCTACATACTCAAGTGTGCTAGCTGGCACTGCATTTGAATTGTTTTTACTGCTGTTTTAGCTACTTTTCTATATATAAATATATATATATATATATATATATATATATATATATATATATATATATATAAAATACCTTTCCTGTAACTAGTGTAGTCCAGATTCAGATTTGCTGTATCCAGGACTGTATGTAAGCTTCTGAGCCCCCCAAGCCTTTCTGTGTTGGAGGGAAGCCTACTAGTTTATCAGTGGTAGCGGTAAGCACTAGGTAACCTGTCTACCACATAAGGAGTGGTTCTGGCCCAGAAATTGTAGTTATTGGTCATTTGGGCAGTTTTTCCATGTCTCTCAACTTTCTGATTTAAAACCCAGCATTTGCACTTGCCCCCCCCTTTCCTGTAACTAATTTAGTCCAGATACAAATTCTTAGTTTTAGCACTTGAATTTGCTTATTCATGATCAGCACTTGTTCAGAACTTGTAAGCACTAAATAACCTACTAATTACTACAGCACTCAACCTTCCTCATTACCTAGAGGAAAACAATTTTGGTACTTACTTTCCTCACTTGCTTAGAGAAAAACAGCTCTTGTACTCACTTTCCTCACTTATCTAGAGGAAAATAGTTTTTTATTCAGGCTTGTCCAAGGGTCAGCTCCCAGTGTTCTCTCCGGTCTATCTGATGAATTTGGGCATCTTGGGGCAATGAAGAAATTGCCTCATGTACACAGACAACCCTCTCCTCCTACCACCCAACACTACAACCTGTGAGAGATGCACTTATCTAGTCAAACTGGAGGCAAAGCTCTCTCCAATCAAGACTGAACTTTACAGTCAAGAGGAGAAGATAAACACTTGCACCACACCACACTCATCACATAGTCTCACTAAATCTACACTACCAAAATCCACACATAGAAACACAAAACATTCACAGAGGCTCTCAGTAATAATCTGCTCAATCAACAGAGACCACCAAAGCAGAAATGCAAGCAATCTCCACCCCCCAAAACAACCCAAATGACACATAGCCCGCAGATTCAGTGTGCCACTCAATCACAACCAATAAGGCAAAACAATGTACCTGACACACTAGTCAAAGGTGACTCTATAGTCAGGCACACTGATGTCCCACTCACCATGCTAAATAAGGAGAAGGTTACTGTCAGCTGCCTGTCGGGTGCCAGAATCCACTACATAACCCATGCACTCAGGTCACTCCACAACAAGTACAAATATGACTCTGTCATTGTTCATGTTGGTGTGAATGACCTGAGACGTACCTCCCTGGACTACATGAAGAGACATGGAAGAGCTCTCTGATCTTGTAGCCCAGGCAGGTATGCATTCTGCCATCACCCAGAATGATGCCGCAGTACAACGACAAAATGATTGACTTCAACAATTTGCTAAGCTTCTGGTGCCATTCTAAAGGGATCCAGTATCTGTCTGCCTGGGATGACATGGTCGACAGACCATGATGCTTTGCCAGAGACGACCTGCACTGTCACCCCTGGGTTTCCAGATACTGGCTAAGTTTCTTGCAGCCTCTATAGTGCCTTTTTTAGGAAAGGTTCAAATGACAAATTCACCACCATAACAGGAAGAGGCGAGCAAAAACTGAGGGTGATGCTACTCAATGCTAAAAGCCTAAATCTCAAAATGCACTCACTCGAGGAACTCCTTAAAATGGAGAACATCGATATCTGTGCAGTGACAGAGACCTGGTTCAAGGCTCCAGAGAGCAACCCTGCACTACCAGGCTATAACTCATACCACACTTTTCGGCCATGTAACCTAGACCAGAACACCAAAGGTGGAGATGTATCCATATTCGTTAAGGATATCCACACCTCCAGGCTAGTTGCTCAGCATAATGCAGCCGAGGTTATCCAAGTGCAACTAACTGTGGGCAAAACTGCAATCCAAATTGTAGCGTGCTACAGATCACCCACCATGCCCCAGGATTCCCACTCATCTTTTCTTGATGTACTGGAAAATATTAGGGCTCAACCAAACATCCTAATAATGGGCGATTTCAACTACCCCACCTTTAACTGGGAAAACTACTCATGTACCAACTCCTTCGCTCAACGCTTTCTGGAATTCATAAACTCCAATGCCCTGGGATCAACTTATCCACACCCTCACCAGGGGCAACAATATCCTACATCTAGTCATTGCTAACATGAGTGACCGGTGGTCCCACACCTGATTTCAACGCCTCATTGGTTCGATCCGACCATAAGCTAATTACCCTAGATATCCACATCCTGCCCCCACCCACCATTAAGGAAGCCATGGCAAAACATTTCTCCAAAGCCAACTTCATGCTTCTTAAGACAGAAGTGGTGAACTTCATGACACCCATGCAGATGGACAATACAGTTACGACTACTGAATCCTACACAATTGCACTTTATAAGCACTTACATAAGTGCATAGATCATGCTATCCCAAACAGAACCAAGATGCTATCCTCCAAAAAAAGGAAGCCAATCTGGTGGTTCCCTGCCATAAACAAACTATACAACAGAAAGAAGAAACTGTTGCAAAAGAGAGTAAAATCCCATGAGTGGAGGAGCTCCCTGGTCAGCCTCAGTAAGAAGCTGCGATCCCTGATAAAATCCTCCAAAGCTAGTTACAAAAACAAAATTGCCACCGATTCTAAAGACAACCACAAAGCATTCTATAGCTATGTCAAGAATCTCAATGGCAACACTCAGTTCTGCTCTGAGTTACAGCACAATGGCACTAAATATACAAACCCAAGTGATATTGCCAACATCCTGGCAGATAGGTTCAGTGCTAACTTTACCCCCCCCTCACCCCCAGTGCTAACTTTACCCCCCCCTCACCCCATCTCTATACCAGAAGAATGCAAAGTTCCTGTAATTATGGCTGCACAGGTAAAAACCACACTCTCCAAAGCCAAGAACACAGCATCCATGGGACCAGACAACATCCCAGGCTGCGTTCTACATGAACTACAGAACAAACTAGCACCCCACCTAAGTACCATGTTTATCATGGCCTCACCTCAGGCTTTGTGCTTGCTGAATGGCACACAGCGACAGTTATCTCAGTCCACAAGGGGGGAGCCACCACAGACCCAGGAAACTACCACCCCATTAGCCTGACGAGCCTGGTCTGCAAGTCCATGGAAAGTATCATCATGGAACTTATAAACAAAGACATTGGTAATCTCCAAACTCTGGACCTCACCCAGTTTGGGTTTGTAAAAGTCAGACCATGACTCCTAAACCTGATAGACTTCTTTGAAGCAGTCACCAAAGCCGTAGACAAGGGTAAGGTGGTTCACACAGCCCATCTAGATCTTGCCAAGGCTTTCGAAACCATCCCCCACTCTGGAATTATAGATAAACTCACTAAACTTGGTATAAATCCCTATGTCACAAGATGGGTTGCCAACTGGCTCACTGACAGAACCCACACTGTGAAAGGAGCAGACTCCAAATCCGACTTCAGACCAGTAACAAGTGGAGTACCACAGGATTCAGTCCTGGGTCCTCTCCTGTTTGGTATCTACTTCTCTGAAGTACAGGCTAACACAGAAGGTCTTTGGCTAATGAAGTTCGCAGATGTCTGCAAACTAGGAGCCATAAATCGAAACTCCTAATGATGTAGGCATCCTACAAAAGGGCCTCACTGAGACAGATGCCTGGTGTCAAAGCCATGGCGTCAAGCTCAATGCCAAAAAGTGCATCGTCATCCCCTTTGGTAAAAACTCTGTACCCATGAACTACAACATAGATGGTAGTATACTTAACACCGAAAGTGTGATTGGGACACAGGTGGACAGTAGTCTCTCCTTTGATAATCACATTGCCACAGTAGTCAGGAAATCCTTCTATGTGGCACACCACATCACAAAAGATTTCTCATCCAGAAAAAAAGATTTCATTGTTCCCCTCTACTCATCACTCATTAGACCCATTATAGAGTACAACGTCCCTTTTGGTATGTACCTCACAAGACATCTACAACAACTGGAAAGGCCTCAGAAATACCTAACAAAAGGATTACTGGCCTCAAACAGATGTCCTACGCAGACCGTCTCAAAAAACTCCAGCTTTACTCCGTCGCATATCGCCTACTCAGATGTTATCGCTGCCTAACATACAAAGCTATGTCAAACCTAAGCTGTTGGACATGCTCCACCTAAAGAAATTCCAATCCCTCGAGCTACATGCTCTAGGGACCTAAACCTTGTCACCACAATAAACAGAACATGCCGGAGGGATAGATCCCTGTCCCAGAGACTTCCCATACTCTGAAATAAAATACCCTTCTATATCAAACAAACCTCCTCATTAGCACTCTTCAAGAAAAATCTTGATGATTGGATGGGAAATAGGAAATTCACCCCGGGGATCACCTCTGTGGCTCTGCTCGACAGTGGCACAGGAAAATAATTTTTTTGGGTGGCAAAAGCCAGGGTACCTTTTTGGCTGGGCTTGTATAGGCCCCAGCGTTGATAGCCTAGTACCTACCTATGAACCTATACAGAAATATTACAAAACCGAATGTCACTATACCAAAACTTCAAAATACTGAAATTTCCACAAGTGACATTAAGTTCTATAATACAACCTCCACCACATCATCACAAACACCCCCCCCCCTAAACCTTTACTGAAGCACCAAACACACACATCTACACAACCTATGCATAAGCAGGGGGGCAAGCCCCCCTGCACCCCCCCCGCACCCATGCTACTTATATATACCAAGTCCAAGACCACACTACCATGGAAGATACAAAAAACTTATCACTAGGTACCCTACACTTACTGTACACACCATCACACACATGCACAAAAAATGCACACAATACATATTCAAAAAACACACCACCTTCAACAGTAACGCACACCCACTCACCCATTTAACCCAACCAACTCCCAAAACTTCCCACAACACTACAAAACAGAAAACCCTTAAACACTAAAAACGTACCCGAATCTCTGTACACAGCCACACATCGTTCACCATATCTCACTTCCAAACCACAATGCATCGCAAACACAAACCACAACACACCACCCCAACAGAAGATTCAATAATGTATGACTCTGTAAAGTGCAGTTGCTCTTATCTACACTTTTTATTCTCAAGATACTGAATGTCGATCTTTCAGTATTTCGAGATTTAGAATGGTTCCTGTGTGTGTGTGTGTGTATAATATATATATATATATATATATATATATATATATATATATATGTGTGTGTGTGTGTGTGTGTGTGCTTGAATATGTGTGTGTATGGAAAAAGACAATGGGGGGGTGCCTGTGCTAACACAATGCATCAGCTGCCAGGGTTAACAATGACAGAAAACTACTGATCTACACTCACAGTAGTTAACGGTAATTCAGAGATGTCCAAACTGGCTGATAATGAAGTATTTCCTCATTGTGGCTAATGTGCCTCTAAATTGCAAATCTATACAACATGGCCTTTTACTGTAGCCTTTGACATGAATGCTATTTTTTTTTGAATCCACAGACAAATCTGATACTGAAAATATTTTACAATATGTACAAAACAGTAAGAATTATGGATTTAATTTTGTCACACAGGCATAAAGTTCTGGCCAAAGGCTAGTGCTCTGAATAGCATACGAAGAAATTCACCAAAGCCAATTTACCCCCAAGGAGAGCAGGCCTAGTGGTTGGGGTGGGTAAGGAAAGCCATCCAGAAGTTTCCATTCTGAGGCAGTTTACAAAAGGAGGTCTGTTGGGAAGTGACATGTTATTCTGAAAAGGAAAACATGTCCCTTTAGAACAGCAGGAAACCATTATCAGGCAAACTGTGTTGGACAGAACCAAATCAGAAAACTACTGAAGGTTGAAAAGAAGGAAGGAAAAAACATTAATTGAGTGCTTGTTAGATTTATCAGGTTCAATGGTGAGCAGAACATTTTGTGTGAAAATACAATTGGACCCAAAGTAAAAATGAACAATGATGGTACAAAGAATGAATGGATACAAACCAAAACAGGGAGTTGGCACTTTGCCAAATATTTACTGACCTTGGCAAAATATGTGAAAGGCAGAAAAAAAAGAAAGAAAATAAACAGGTGATACTTTTGACATACAAAGGAAATGTTGAAGAGATGACCACAGAGGATGGCTAAAGCTGGGGGTTTTTTTCAACCAAGGCAGGAGTATAAATGCAAGTGAAATGGCATGTAGGGTTAGCTGAAATGATTTACAGGAGTAGGTATTATGGAAGAAATATGACCACGAGTGGTGTGGGCTATATGAAGTCCTATGGACAATGGTGGTCTGAGAGGATGAGTTGGACAGTTAAAATGGATAGTGGAACCATCAGTGAATATGATGAAGCAGAACATGATCTGGTAGCAGGAGCAGGCAGCAACAGCTAGCCAAGCTGTAATGCAGCTCAAGAAAATATCCAGGTGGGCAGTGTCTACAGACAGAGAAACAATGGGATGTGCTTACAGAGATTAGCCCTACTAAAGACAATACAAATTGGGCTATGGAACCATGGATTGGAAAACCTTTCTTATCTGAGGAAGTGCATTTCTGTAGGACTGTAGGCAGTAGTCAAGGCCATAGACAGAAGTGACTGTGGACACTGCTTATCCTGACCTGGCCAAGGCATTTGACACTATCCCCCCATGTTAGTATTATTGAAAAGAGAAACAAACGTATTTAATGTATTTATTTCAGTTTGATGGCCGAGGAAGTCCACTGGGCCAAGAAGAACACGTTTTCAGTGGAGGCCCGGGGAGAAAAGCTCCATTGACAATAACAAACATACATACCAAGCAGAGTATATATCTCAAGCTGAGAGTACAATCAAGCACATATGAAGAAATACATTTGTATACAGAGTAGCTGTAGTGACAGCGAACAGTCACCTATATAAATAAGGAGTTCTACATTGAGACTTTACCTTATTAAGACATTTACACAAGTAAGGATTTCTACTTTTATAAAATAAAATGGATGCAGTAGGATATTAACAAATATGCATATCAAGCAGAGTATATACCTCCTGCTGAGGCTATAATCAAGTACATGAAAAGAAATGCGTTTGTTTACAGAGTGGCTGTAGTGACAGTGACCAATTGTCCATGTGAAGAAGTAATTCTACATTCAGACTATACCTGAATTTACAGAAATAAGAGTTTCAGCATTTTCATAAATATAAATCTCTTACAAAAGGAATATGGGAGCAGAAGAGCAGTCCTGTAGTATTTGTAGAGTTTAGTAAATTAGAAAGCATGGTAGGACGTCAGTAATAAGCAGAGTTTGGAGAGTTGTTAGAAGGAGTAGTTGGGAGAGACTAACTGCTGAAGTAGATGCAGGAGAAGGAATGCTGTTGAAATCAGTCGACTGATGTAGTTTGTGGAGGGGCTCATGTACGATAAGAGCACAGGCATATCCATTTTGAGGATAGGTAGGTGTATAGGAGGTATTTGAAGTCGGTTTGGTTTACAGTATTTTGACGGGGGGGGGGGCAAATTCGATAGTTTAGCTAATGAGTATGATAGCAGAAGGCGTCCAGGTGGCAAGGAATGATTGTGAATTTGTAGGTTTTGATTTTCTGATCGGAGTGAGCGGTTAATATAAGGGGTTAAAGTGGTGGACAGAGTGTAAACTTAATGTAAACCCTATATTGTCCATGGATTGCAAACTAGCTATTCAACAGATCCCACGTATTGATACTTGCTAGTACCCACCGAATGTAAAATTGTAACTAGGTGAGTACTGCAAGGATCAGTGATGGGCTCTGTCCTGCTTGGCATTTATCTTGCAGACATCCAAACAAATATCCATGCTAATGACTTCAAGCTAGACTGGTATCCACTCATACTCATACTCATACTAAACTGCTCTAAAAAAAAGTCTGGAATGTGCACATACCAGGTGAAAGAAAATAATGCAAAGAAGTGCAGCATAGGAATGTTTGGCAAAAAAGCTGCTGCCACATCATATCTTGTAAGTGGCACTCTTTTTAAAACAGATACAGACATAAGTGACCAAGCTGGTTTACATTCAAAACTTGGAAACTGCATCAGTCGACCGGCATGTGGTCAAATGGCAGTTTTCAAGTTGGCAGAATGTCGAAACAAAATGTATCGATTACATTACAGAGAACGGGTAGTGTGGTTCGAGTATTTGGGTTCAACATTTATTTTATTTATTTATTTTTATTTACATTTGTTGACCGGGAGTGTCCGACTGGACATAGGTCCATTTTCAGCGGAGGCCCGGAGAGAAAAGCTCCACAGTTAATATAAACAGACAGTAGTTACATTGGATTACATAGCGATTAACAATTTAACATAGCAATTACTTACGACATATTTACAGATGAAGAACATAGTACATCAGTAGACAGCTAGAATCTTTATCTGTGAAGTACATAACAGACATTAACAAATGTTACAATAAGAAGTTCCTGCTGTATAATAAGTACTAGGCTTATGAGCATCTGAGCTTGCTATAATCAAGGTAGTTACTGAAGTGAAAAGAAAGGTAGTGGTTGGATGGGATGGGTGATATTAGAGTGGGAGTTGCAAGGGCATAGCTAGCACGTTTTTAGGTGCGCTTTTAATAAAGTTTTGAAGTGGGTGCATGATGGTATGGAGGTAATTGTGGGTGGGAGGGAGTTCCATAATTTGCCTATGGTGCAAGAGAATAGTGCTTCACCAGCAGAGTTATTGGCTTTAATGATCTGCAAGTGATTTTTGTTGCTAGATCTTAGTGGTCTGGTGGTGCGATAGGGTTGGAGTAGATTCTGGAGGGATGGGACATTTAGTGGATGGTTTACTAGTTTGTGGGTGAGTGAGAGTTGATACCACTGAAGGAGGTGAGGGAGTTCAAGCCAGCCCAGTTCAGCAAGTGAGAGACAGTGGTGACTATGGTAGGATGCCCCTGTGGCGAATTTGGCAATTTTGTTGTAGCAGGTCTCTAGCTTGTTTAGATCGCATTGCCTTAGGTTGGTATATATTGGGGAGGCATAAAGTAGGGCGGAGATAAGGTGGGAATTTGCTATTGAAATCTTTGCTGCTTTGGTGAGAAGTTGCTTATATCTGTAGAACGCTTCTAGTTTTTTGTGGACTTTTTTTATGGTCATGGATATGTGAATGTCAAATTTTAGTTTATTGTCTATTTCCACTCCTAGCAATTTGGTGTGTTCAGTTGGGTATATAGAGGTGTTGTCTTTTGCTGTTATGTTAAAGTGAGAGTTGTTTTGAGTATGTTTGGTGGGTTGGAAGATGAGTAGTTTAGTTTTGTTTGGGTTGAGTATTAATTAGGCATCGGATAACCAAGTTTCAACAGAGGAAAAGGCTTCCTGTGTGACTTTTTGCAGTTTGGGTAGGGACTGGGCTAAGCAGATGATGGTTGAGTCATCTGCGTATTGTATGAGTGTGCCATGTTTGGTGGCAGAGGCTAGATTATTGGTGAAAACAGAGAAGAGTAGGGGTCCAAGGATGGATCCTTGGGGAACCCCTATGGAGACAGGTAGTTGGGGAGATATGTCATTCTGCCATACAATGGATTGTTGGTGGTCAGACAGGTAACTCTGAAACCATTTGGTGACTGATTGAGAGAAGGATAGGTTATTGAGGACAGAGATAAGTTGTTTGTTTGGGACCATGTCAAATGCTTTAGATAGGTCTAGGAAAGTAGCAGAGGAGAGATAGACATTGTTTTTATGCTGAATGATAGTGTTAGTAAAGGAGAGTATGGCAGTGGTGGTGCTATGGTTTGGTCAGAAACCATGCTGAGTATTGGAAAGGAAGTTGTTAGTAAGGAGGTAGTCTGAGACCTGAGAGTGTATGCATCTCTCTAGTATTTTGGAGAGTGGAGAGAGAATAGCTATGGGGCGGTAGTTGGTTAGTTCTGTGGAGGGTCCGCCTTTGTGGAGGGGAATTATATGTGATACTTTCCACAGTGTGGGAACGTAACTTTCTGACAGAGATCGGTTAATCAAGATGGATACTGGGTAGGCCAGAGCATCAGCTGCGATTTGTAGGTATTCATTTGGGAGGTTGTCTGCTGCTAATTTGGTGGGCTTAAGTTTAGTTAAAAGGTTTTTTATGTTGGAGGTAGGTACAGGAGAAAAAAGGAAGGCAGTGGGGAGATTACTGGTTGGAGGGGAGGCGGGTTGTGTTGTTTAGCTAGTGATAGTATGGTTTGTGTGAAGTGTGCGTTGAATGAAGTAGCAATATTTTCTGAGGAGTGAGGGATGTTAGGAGGAGGGGCACTGACTTTACCTGGGTGGAGGATGGAGTTTATGGAGGACCAGAATTGTTTGGGGCTGTGTTGTGAGGAGTCTAGGGAAGACTGGTAGTACTGGAATTTGTCCTGTTTTATTAGCTTTTTGACTGTATTGTGTAGTTCTAGGAATTTCTGTCTAGTTGAGGGGGTTTTGGTTTTGCGCCAGTGCTCCCAAGCTTTATCCCTGTTTTTCCATTTCTGACTTAGTGGTTTTCTGTAGCCATGGGGAGGGTTGTGTTTTGGTTCTGGAAAGTCTTATGGGGGCATGGTAATTAAGGATGCTCAGGAAGGTAGTATTAAAAAAATCAACTGCATCATCAAGACTGAGGTACTTTAGAGGATGCCAGCTACATTCTTTGAGGGATGAGATGAATGTGAGTGGGTTAAAGTTTAGTTTTTTATGTATTTGACGATAGATAACAGTTTTAGGTTGGTATAGGTATTTTTTGAGTAGGAATGTCGGGGAGTGATCACTGAGGCTTATCTGATAAACAACCTGTTATATATGACTGGGGGCTCTTACTGACTAGTATCCAATCCAGGGTAGTGTGCTTGCTTGAGTTTTTATTTATCCTGGTTGGCGACTGGACTAGTTGGGTGAAGCCATGAAGGTTTACATGATGGGTTGGATGGTTGCTATAACAGGATTGCCAGTCAATATTGAAATCACCTAAAATTATAGTTTCTTGGGGGAGATGGTGGGTAGACCAGCTGAGGAGGTTTTCTAGTGGAGGGATGTTTTGGCCAGGTGGGACGTAGCATCCAATTATGTTGATGGTTTTGTTTTGGTTTATTTTGAGGTTGGTATATATTATTTCTTCATTGCCTAGTTGTGGAGCTGATGATTTTATGATCTGGATGTTTAGATGCTGTTTAAATATTATAGCTACACTGCCTCCTTTCTTGTTTAGCCAGTCTACTCTTAGTATGCCATAACCTGTAGGGAGTATTTGCTCACTTGTAATGTGAGGTTTTAGCCAGGTTTCTGTCAGGATGACTATATCTGGGGAGTACAAGTCTCTGGTGGCATGGAGTTCATGGACGTTGTTGGATATACTTCTAATATTTAGGCTTAGTAGAAGGATGTCACTTTGCTTTCTATTTGTGGTAATATGGGAGAAGTTGTGGTTTCTAGTCTGATTATGAGGATTGGGGTTGGAGATGCTAGGGCCAGGGTTGGGGTGGATGTCTCCACTTAGGGCTAGTTTTGATATGCATGAGGTTATTAGTTTTCTCAGTTTTTGAATGTGTTTGTTTATAAGGGAAACTTTATGATTGTGCTCTGTGGGTAATAGGTATGGTGGGAGGGTTACTATGTTAAGTTGTAGGGATGCTTTATGTTTGAGTAATATAGTAGGTAGAAATGTGTGGGGGGTGCATAGGGATGGTTCATGAGTTGGTGGGAGGGGAGCTGAGTGAGGGTGAGACATGAGTGGTGGTGTGGGTAGTCGTACAGTGGTAGTGGTTGAGTGGGGGAATGATGGAGCTTTGGTAGGATGTAAGATATGCAAGGAGAGTGCATGAAGTGAGCATAGGTAAGGTATGCTTGTACATGTTAGTTGAGGAGGGGTGATAGTAGTGGGAAGATGGAAGCGGTAGTGTTGGGTTAGTGCTGTGGTTGGCTATTGGAAAGATGGGAGGGGGTTTGTGAGTGTAATAAAGGTGGGACCACTGGGGGCGGGAGGTAATAGGGGGCAGGGTGGGGAGAAAAGTGGGTAGAGACCCTGTTAGTTGCTCTTATGAGGGGGTTGGAAACAATCAGGTAACAGAGTTAACTGATAAATGAACATATGATAGTGACAAGGGTGGTTGTAGTTTTAAAAATGGTGCCTGCCACAGGTAATATTTATTAACTCTGGGATTATCTTAAGGTAATAAACAGGGAGGGGGGAGGGGAGAACAAGGGTGTGAGCAGGCAGTTCATTGTGCAGGTAGATCGTGGTTGCAATGAGAAACAGGGAATTAGCCCATTTCCTCACTGTAGTGTGATCATGGAGTTGGTATATTTAATGTGCAGGGGGTGTGGGAGTTCTGCCTCCCACATGGGAGGTATATGGGGGTGTAGCCCCCCTGCAAAATAGTAGAATTAACATACTGTTGACCGTAGAGTGTAACGGTACGTTAATGTGCATAGCAGGAAGTGACTGACGTCACCTCTTGCTATGTCAAATATATCAAATTACGGATGTCGATGTATTCATTTTTGCCTTGGTTGACTGAAGCAGATTTAGAATTTCAATAGTGAACTGACCCAGATACTTATGTGGACAGCTCTCTCTCAGTCATTATATTTACACCACAGTCAGGAAAATCTTCTATCTAGCCCAGTTAATTTTAAAGAGAATATCATCAAGATACAAAAAAGTAATCTTATGGCTGTATCCTACCTTTATCAGCCCATCATTGAATGCAATACACCCTTTGGCTTGTACAAATCCATACATATCACTCAACTGGAAAGGCGCCAAAAATTTTTAATTAAAAAAAATTGACTATTCTAAATCCTTCAGCTATCCCAAGATTAGAACAGCTATCCTTACATGCAGTAGCCTATCAGCTTCTCCAAGGTGACATTTTTTTTACTTTTTGAAACATAAAAGATTCAATTAAATTTATTTAAAGACGATTTGACAAAACCAGTGCCTCTATAAACACTTGCACAAGGAACCTAAATTTACACCGACAAATAAAAAAGACTCAGTGGAGTGATATGTTCTTAACCCAACGAATTCCCAGCATATGGAATAAGTTACCATTACAGATCGGTCAATATGGAATAAGATACTATTACAGATCAGTTAATATGGAATAAGTTACCATTACAGATCAGTCAATATGGAATAAGTTATCATTACAGATCAGTCAATATGAAATAAGTTGCCATTACAGATCAGTCAATATGAAATAAGTTGCCATTACAGATCAGTCAATATGGAATAAGTTGCCATTACAGATCAGTCAATATGGAATAAGTTATCATTACAGATCAGTCAATATGAAATAAGTTGCCATTACAGATCAGTCAATATGGAATAAGTTGCCATTACAGATCAGCCAAAGTACTATTTAGTCTGATCTTACGGTTAAGTCTTGATGATGGTATAAACATACATAAATTTACACCAGGGTTATCATGTATGGTCTTTCTTGATTTGGGAGGGGGTCAGTACTAAGCAATTATGAAGGGTGGCAAGAACTTTTAGGTGTGTGTACTTAAAGGTGTATATGGCCAGGTCTGTTATGACCCCTATGGTCACTTGCCTGGTATTATTTCTATGCCCATGCCTATGCAACCTGCTTTGTGATTTCCAGGCCTTAAAGCCAGAATGTGAGAACACCAAAAACTAGATTGTCTAATGCCAAGGAAAATTTGCATCTTTACAACACATACAGCAAAACAAAATCTGAATGCCTGAAGGTCATCTGTTTTTAGTGGGTTAAATATGCACCTTTGCCAAGTAGCATCTTGACAACAAATCAGTTTACAAAACTTAAAAACATAGTTCATCAATGAAGTAAAGGGCAAATCAGGTCAAACTGAGGGAAATCTGGGAGGAGAACAAGAGATGCACAAAACACCCACAGAATATGTTGAGCAAAAGGTGGGAGAATATAAGCAATATGGTGGCTCAGAAAATGTACTACAAGTGTTCTTGTTTTTCCTGAAATGCTAAAAGAAGGTCTGAACTGAGAGCATAAGATCATACCAGACATGGGCATCTCAGTGATGGATGCATATCACAAAAATATTAGCCAGTACAATGATGTAGAAAGAAAACTGCAAGGCTGATCACAAATCACAGCGGCCAAGGTGATATATAAGAACTGGACAATCTAAAGACATATGGTTAAAGAATACAAAATGAAGCAAAGGTACGCCTTGTTTGTTGTAGCATAGACTAGATTCAGACCTGCTGAATCTAGCTTGGTTTGTATAACTTGAGCACTAATCCAGACTATCTTTTTTTGGAGGAGGTTCCCCTGTACCCTAGTGGCAGGAGTGTTCAGTTAGAGCTTGTCTGATCGAAGACTTCTGGAACATGGCTTAGTTTTTAGCTTTTTATTGGTTAATTGGTTAATTTGTTTAAATCAGTTTGCTCATTTGCTACTGTTATATTTAAAAAAAATACACTTTATGCTTCACCGCTTAGCTAGGGTTAAACTATTCCCAGCGCCATAAAGTCTGCTCTTCAAATTTTCCTTTAGAACTAGCCAGTTTTTTTTAGTTTTAGCACTCAAATCTGTTTCTTTGAGCTCAGCATTTGTTCAGAACTTATTGTAAGCACTAAATAAGCTACAAATTACTACAACACTCAACTTTCCTCACTTGTCTAGAGGAAAAAAGTTTTTAGTACTTAATAAATAAGTACCTATTCAGGCATGTCTAAGGGTCAGCTCCTGGTGTATTCTCCTGTCTACCTGATGAATCTGGGCATCTTGGGGCAATGCAGCAATTGACTCATATACACGGGCAACCCTCTCCTCCTACCATCCAACACTACAACCTGCCTGTAAGAGATGCACTTACATAGCTAAACTGGAAGCAAAGCTCTCTTCACCCAAGATTGGACTAGACAGTCAAGAGGAGAAGGTAAACACTTGCACCACACCACACTCATCACATACTCCCGCAAAACCTACACCACCAAATCAAACACATAGCAGCACAAAACACACACCTACATTTGTGGAGGCTCTCAATAAAAATCTGCTCAAGCAACACAGACCTCCAAAGCAGAAATGCAAGCAACCTCCACCCCCCAACACAACCCAAATGACACATAGCCCACAAACTCAGTATGCCACTCAACCACAGCCCATAAGGCATAACAGCGTAGCCAATACTCTAGTCATGGGTGACTCTATAGTCAGGCACACTGATGTTCCACTCACCAGGCAAAACAAGGAGAAAGTTACTGTCAGCTGCCTGTTGGGTGCCAGGATCCGCCACATAACGCATGCACTCAGTTCACTCCACAACAAGTACAGATATGACTCTGTCATTGTCCGTGTTAGTGTGAATGATCTGAGACATACCTCCCTGGACTGCATAAAAAGAGACATGGAGGAGCTCTCTGATCTTGTAGCGCAGGTAGGTATGACCCTAGCCCTGAGTAGCATCCTGCCATCACCCAGGATGAAACCACAGTACAAGGACAAAATGATTGATCAACAATTGGCTAAGCTTCTGGTGTCATTCTAAGGGGATCCAGTAACTGTCTGCCTGGGATGACATGATCAACAGATCACGATACTTTGACAGAGATGGCCTGCCGGTTGCCCTTGGGAATCTGGATATTGGCTAAGGCTCTTGCCACCCCCATAGTGCTTTTTTTAGGCAAGGTTCATCCAAGTGCAACTAACTCTGGGCAAGACTGCAATCCAAATTGTAGCTTGCTACAGATCCCCCACCATGCCCCAGGATTCCCACTCCTCATTTCTTGATACACTGGAAAATATTAGGGTACAACCCAACAGCCTAATAATGGGCAATTTCAACTACTCCATGATTAACTGGGAAAACTACTCATGTACCAACTCTTTTGCTCAACGTTTTCTGGAATTCATAAATTCCAGCGCCTTGGATCAACTTATCCACACCCCCACCAGGGGCAATAATATCCTAGACCTGGTCATTACCAACATGGATGACCGGTGTTCCACACCAGAGGTCAATTCCTTGTTGGTCAGATCCAACCACAAGCTAATCACCCTAGACATCCACATCCAGCCCCCACCCCACCCCCATTAGGGAAATCACCATCAAAAATTTCTCCAAAGCCAACTTCACGCTTCTTAAGACAGAAGTGGCAAATTTCACAACACCCATGCAGACAGACAATAGAGGTACGACTGTTGAATCCTGCACAAATGCACTTTATAAGCACTTACACGAGTGCATGGATTGTGCTATCCCTAACAGAACCAAGATGCTATCCTCCAAAAAAGGAACCCAATCTGGTGGTCCCCTACCATAAACAAACTCTACAACAGAAGAAAGAAACTGTTGCAAAAAAAAAGAGTAAAATCCCATGATTGGAGGAACTCCCTGGTCAGCCTCAGTAAGAAGTGGAGATCCCTCATAAAATCCTCCAAAGCTAGTTATGAAAACAAAATTGCCACTGATTCTAAAGACAACCACAAAGCATTCTATAGCTATGTCAAGAATCTTAATGGCAACACTCAAATCTGCTCTAAGTTACAGCACAATGGCACTAAATATACAGAACCAACTGATATTGCCAACATCCTGGCAGATAGGCCCCACTCTCACCCCCTAAAAGGCCCATCTCTATACCGGATGAATGCAAAGTTCCTGTAATCACAGCTGCACAGGTAAAAACCACACTCTCCAAAGTGAAGAACACAGATTCCATGGGACCTGACAACATGCCAGGCTGCATTCTACATGAACTACAGAATGAACTAGCACCGCACCTAAGTTTCATGTTCAATCATAGCCTCACCTCAGGCTTCGTGCACACTGAATGGTGCACAGTGACGGTTATCCCACTCCACAAAAGGGGAGCCACCACGGACCCCGGCAACTACCTCCCCATTAGCCTGATGAGCCTGATCTTCAAGGCCAAGGAACGTATCATCATGGAACTCATAAACAAAGACATTGGTAATCTCCAAACTCTGGACCACACCCAGTTTGGGTTTGTAAAAGGCAGATCATGTCTCCTAAACCTGATAAGACTTCTTTGAAGCAGTCACCAAAGCCATAGACAAGGGTAAGGTGGTTCACACAGTCTGTCTAGATCTCGCCAAGGCTTTTGACACCATCCCCCACTCTGGAATTATAGATAAACTCACTAAACTATGTATAAATCCCCATGTCACAAGATGGGTTGTCAAATGGCTCACTAACAGAACCCACACTGTGAAAGTAGCAGATTCCAAATCCAACTTCAGACCAGTGACAAGTGGAGTACCATAGGGTTCAGTCCTGGGTCCTCTCCTGTTTGGTATCTACTTCTCTGAAATACAGGCTAATACAGAAGGTCTTTGGCTAATGAAGTTTGCAGATGACTGCAAACTAGGAGCCATAATCGAAACTCCTAATGATGTGGACATCCTACAAAAGGGCCTCACTGAGACAGGTGTCAAAGCCATGGACTCAATTTCAATGCCAACAAGTGCATTGTCATCTTCTTTAGTAAAAACTCTGCACCCATGAACTAACACATAGGTGGTAGTCTACTTAACACTGAAAGTATGATAAGAGATCTTGGGACACAAGTGGACAGTAGTTTCTCCTTTGATAATCACATCCCCACAGTAGTCAGGAAATCCTTCTACGTTGCACACCTCATCACAAAAGGTTTCTCATCCAGGAAAAAAAGAGGTCATTGTTTCCCTCTACTCATCACTCATTAGACCCATTATAGAGTACAATGCCCCTTTTGGTATGTACCTCACAAGACAACTGGAAAGGCCACAGAAATACCTCACAAAGAGGATTACCAGCCTCAAACAAATGCCCTAACCCAACCATCTCAAAAAGCTCCAGCTTTTCTCCATTGCATATTGCCTACTCAGAGGTAATCTCTGCCTAACATACAAAGCTATGTCAAACCCAGAGCTGTTGGACATGCTGCACTTAAAGAAATCCCAATCCTTCCGAGCTACATGCTCTAGGGACCTAAACCTTGTCACCACAATAAACAGAACATGCTGGAGGGATATATTCCTGTCCCAGAGACTTGCCATACTCTGGAACAAACTACCTATCTATATCAAACAAAGCTCCTCATTAGCACTCTTCAAGAAAAATCTTGATGATTGGATGGGAAATAGGAAATTCACCCAGTGGAGCACTTCTGTGGGTCTGCTCGACAGGGGCACAGGAAAATAATTTTCTTGGGTGGTGAAAGCCAGGGTACCTTTTTGGCTAGGCTTGTATAGGCCTTAGAGCCAATAGCCTAATACCTACCTTATAAACCTAATTAAGTTATTGGGCCAAGGAATGCAAATATCATAAACAGGAGGACAATGAGGACACTACAAGAGGAACAAAGGACCCAACAGTATGACCTTCGTAATCTTTAATACCATGTTTGGAGGATATGTCAGAGCTGTTTAACACTGGTTGAACAGCTGCGTAAATATAAGCAATGGATTATGGATAACAACAGCCCCCATTAAGGAGGGAGCTTTATCATGGATGCAAGTCAGCTCTCTTACTAGGGCAGGCAATGCCATGTTCTGATTAACACCAGTATGCCAGTATAACTTATTAACTTACCCCTTCCAATTAATAAGAAGGCATATGTTATGGAAGGAATGGGGAATCTGCAGCTGCTTATCAGAGTGAATTACAAACAATAAGGCTGCATTCATGTCATACACAGAAAGACAGAAATACAGAAAGCACAAATAGTGAACACAAAAATTAGAAATCCACAAACACAGAAATGGCATATAAGGATTTTCTTTCTTTTCGTGATGATCTTTTGCCCAATATTTGTACATACTTTCATGATTTTTAAGATGTTAATTTATTTGCCCATTGTTACAGTGAAACTCTAAAGATGTATGCACAATCAAAATGTACCTTACAGGGTATCTGCCCATTCTCCATAGCTATGTGATCATGGAATAAGTATATGTAAGTAAAGTGGCGATTCTGTAATTTGATACAGAAATGCTTAGCCCCCGCCAAAATATGGATGCCTGCTCAGGAACCCTGAACATTGTTGGTTGTTTGATTGTAGACTTGTTGTTGTGTCTTTCGGCTTTTCCTGGTTAGGGGTCGCCACAGCAGAACTCCGGTCTGCTAATGATTGGCAGCAGATTTTTATGTGCCGAGTTGCCAGCCCTGACGCACAACCTTCAACGAAGGTACGCCCATTCACGCATGTCTCCATGCAGAAGACTCTCTAGCTGAGAATCGAACCGGACAGCGTCTTACTGTGAGGCGACAACGCTACCGCAGCACTGTAGACTACATACACATAAATAAGTATGTTCCAAGAATTTGCCCAGGTGTAGCAAGTCGTTCTGTTATCTTAAATGAACTCTCTGCAGAGACCGTAAGATCTTTATGATTCTCAATATAGCCACTGGGTAGTGAAGCATGTCTCTGGCTAAGGGATTTCAAAAAAGTTTGCTTACTCTAGGGGGTCAAAGCAATATATCAAGTTCCATCTCTTTCAGGGATCTTATGTTTTCTCTATGTTCAGTCATTGAAAAACAAGTTCTGCTTCGGCAATTTTAATATAGTAGCAAGAATAACTCAAAAATGTCCAAAACATCACCCCATACGTTCTAATTTATATATACCAACTCCATGGCTGCATGGAGAAAAGTGACTTGCACAATATAGGTACGTTCAGTTTCAGCAAACTACTCAACAAATCTATTTTCATGAGGGTGATAGAGTAAATGAATTATACATTAAAAGAAAGGCTACTAAAAGTAGTAGCAGCTAAGGCAGTTTCAGCAAACATAAAAAGTCAAACAATGTCTAGAGAAACTACTTTCAATGAATCTCTAATGGCTTTCTTTTGCAAGGGAACCCCCACACACACACATTTTATACACACATATATATATATATATATATATATATATATACATATACATATACATATACATATACATACACACACACACACACACATACATATATATCAACTCTGCCATCATACAACAGTGGACAAAGATGAAAACTCCACTATGAGGGAAAGTAGCTTCAGTGAACATTTGTCTTTTTGCATTCCCCAAACCTACTGCTGATTAAATTGACAGCAACCTGTGGTATTGTTAGGGAAGGAGTAAAAAACATGCCTTACCTACTATAATGATAAAGAACAATTTAAAACAAAATGATACCATTGATACCATAAGAACTGGTGATAAAAAAGCTATAAAATTCTCAGGGGAAAAGTGGGTGGTACTAAGGAAACAGAACCTTTCAAGGCTCACGCCAGGCAATATGTTTCATACATTTGCCAGCTTTGCAACAGATTTGTAACAGTTAATCATGGATCAAAAACAGCTTTATAATCTAGAATGGAAGACCAGGGAGTTGAGCATTCCTGTCACTTAGGTAGGAAACCAGGTCATGACAAGAGATTCTTTGCCAGGAATATATCCTAAACAGACCAAATGGAATCTGGAAATCTTAAACATATTTATGTTTTTTGAAGTGGATGCATGTTGCCTGGTCAAGTGATGAACTGCCTAACCCCACTTCATCAAAATGTACCGAGTTAGCAGTTCATTGAAAGTGGGACTCAAACTACTACATGAACTTTTTTGTGAGAAGCAAGAGTTTATCCTGTTTTTTGAGGGAGTGCATCTATTCATATTAGAACGGGGTTACAATCTTCAAAAACACCTTACAATAGTGTCAGAATTCAAACTTCCAGTCTCACCTAGCATCCCTACATAGTCTCTTTTATCCAGTTTCTTTACTAGTATTACTGCTTCTTATTAAGCCTTTTCCAGTAACCTTGCATCTCCATCCCAGTGCAGGTGACAAAGCTGTGATACTATTGGTGTAGACTGAGCAGTGATAACACAGAATAATGCTCTCTTTATCTCCAGAGTCTTTTCACATGAAAATGTAGTCTGAGCAGCTTTATCACTCTATGATTTTGTTGTATTTTTCAGATCCTTCACTAGGCTTTCCAATCTATCTTTTACTGGATCACAACTTTGGTGCCAACTGCATGAAAATTGATTATATTCTTGTAAGTGTCATATGATATGCCTGAAATAAGCATACCAAACCCAGAAGCAACCCCTGTCCTGTACTATATCATTTCTTATCATTCTTTTTTTTTATATGATCCCCTTAATTACTACTTTTTGAGTCTCCCTTCCACCCACCTTTCCACCCATCCCATTGTTCTGTCTCCCAGTTGTAATCCTTGAAGATTGCCCAAAAGCATACTGGGAAGAACTGAGACAAATGATTTAATGAAACTGAGGCAGATCACATCCATCAGTATGTTCTGTCATAAAACTGGATCAGACTGGACTGACTTGTATCCAGAGTTATTTGCTCTCCAGAAGTACTACCAACCTTTCCATCAGACTTATTTTCATCATCTTCATTGTCACTAAGGGCAGGTTGACTAATTTGCAGATTACAAAGCTGTCTTTGAACCTCATCTGTAGAAAGGTACCACTGTTGCCTTCTTCCTGTCCTCTGATGCTGTAAGCTGAGAAGCAAGCTGTACAAAACAGTAGTGCAAAGAGTACTACTGTATGATGCAGAAACATGGGCAGTGAATGCAATGCAGTTGAGGAAGCTAGAGGTGATGGTGATGATGTGCCTGAGATGAGTGATAAGGTGCAAACTGTGGGACAGATGAAGAAATGAGGACATCGGTGTAGAAACCAAGTAGGTCCAACTGCAGAGAAGGTCAAAGACAATCGAATACAGAGGTTTAGGCACATGTGCAGGAAAGAAAACTGGTGAAGAAGATTTGGGACACAGAAGGCAAGAGGAAACGAGGGCATGGGACACAGAAGGCAAGAGGAAACGAGGGTATTTAGCAAAGAGATGGTTGGATTTTCTGACAAAAGACCTGTGACAGTGAAGCATGACTTTCCTAGAAGATAGGAAAGTGGCATTGACTCGAAAGAGTTAGAGACAGTTGACGCAACAACACAAACCAAAAAGAATCACTGTTCCAATGTTCACCAAAACACCAAAAATACAGAACAGATGGAAGAGGCACAAATCCGTAATCCACACGAATTCCTTTATTAAAACGACTCTTCAGTCCAATAAAACGCAGAAACAATAAGTTTGACTATACAGTCCACTAACGCGATTTCACCAGCACTGCGTTTTCGTTTAAACCACTTCATCAGATGGAGACAAATGCATACCTACACAAAAACCACTCCTTATATATTCATCAAAATAATTAAACAATTAGTTAATTAAAGGGAACAAGATACTTAAACATTAAGGGGTAAGACATAATGCATACAACACATACATTAAAATATATTGTAATGGATTCCCCCCACACTGACCTGATACATTAATAAATTAATATTATTATCAAAATGTAATAAAAACTTTATAATAACTTAATCTAATAAAACAAACTAAATTCTTTAATACAACCAGCAAAAGCATTACAGCTTGTGGTATCCTATACTACCAACACTTTAATGTAAACTGATTTTAATACACATTTAAAATAAGATAAATATAAAAAAAAATAATAAATAAAAAAACATAAAATGAAAACACTTAAAGCTTAGCTGATCTCAGCTTGAGTACAGGTGCTAAAGAGATGGCATCATTTAGATCTGGAGGTTTATTCGCCTCCAAGGAAAGCTGCCACAACAGCTCTTTATACTCAATCGAAGTTTCCCATAGCCCACCTCTTACATCCTTTTCCACTACTTCCAACACAAAGAAGCTAAATTTAGCTTCCTGGCAAATTAATTTATGTCGGTATAAAGCATTATTAGTACATTTTGTTTTTATCTCATAGTAATGCTCATAAATTCTATTTTTTAGCTTTCTTTCCGATTTCCCTATATAAAATGCATCACAATAATCACACAAACCTAAATAAACTATCCCAGAGGTGTGACAGTTCGCAAAATATTTGCTCTGGATCAGTCTGTCCCTGCTCTCTAAAAAAATTATTTGCTTAGTACAAATAAACGGGCATTGGGAACACCTTCCACATTTAAAGGTTCCTAGTTTCCCTTCCTTAACTTTTTTCATACCATATTTACCTTCCAGAATAGTCTTTAAGCTTTATGTACCTTTATGTACCTTCTATATGTACATTTCAAAGGTTCTTCAAAGATACATTTCAAATCCGAAATCTGACCAAACTTACACCATTCTTCCTCCAAAATCTTCCTAATTCTAGGTGCACTACCATTATAATCAACTACAAAATTGCCTGTACCCTCACTGTTAAGCTTTGTAGATTTCATCTCATTCAAGACAAAATTTGAACCCAAAATGGGTTTAAATTTGTCATATCTACCTTCCCTAACTTCTCTTTCTATAGGCTCAATAAGATCTTTAGGGTAGCCTCGATCCATAAACATATTGTGCAAAATCTTACATTCAACCTCAAAATCACTCTCCCTTGATGTCATACGGCTACCCCTCACATATTGTCCCTTAACAATACCTTTTTTCTGATGGTAAGGGTGAGCACTATTAAAAGCCAAATAAGAATTCGAAAATGTTGGCTTTCTAAAAATCTTAGAATAAAAACAACCCTCACTTTTGCCTATAGAAATATCCAAATAATTTAAAAATTCTTTATCTTTATTATAAGTAAATTTTAAAAAATCAGTGGACTCTGAGATATACTAAAAAAATTCTAAAAATTCATCCATCGTGCCCACCCATAAAAAGCACATATCATCCAAGAAACGCTTGTAAAATTTCCAATTATGGGCAAGTTTTGAATTAATAATAAATTTTTCTTCCCAAGCTGTTAAAATAATATTAACATATGTGGGGGCACATCTTGCACCCATCCCTACTCCCTGAATCTGCTTAAAAAATTCTCCCTCATAATGAATAAAGTTGTTGTTTAAAACTAATTCCATAAAAACTAGGATCAAATAAAATTCATTATTATTAAATTTACCATAATTTATCAGGGCTTCTTCAAACCACATCATCCCCTCATTATGGGGTATAGATGAAAAAAGATCCACTATATCAATAGTTATAAAAGTAATATTGTCATCATACAAATCCTGAGTTATACTACGCAAGAGGTCCCAAGAGTCTTTAACAGTCCCCTGGCCTCCCTTAGATAAAGACTTTAGCTTTACATCCAACCATCTCGCCAGTGGTGCAGTAACTGAGCCCTCCGAAGCAACAATAGGTCTCAAAGGGGGGTCTTCCAAGTCTTTATGTACTTTTGGTATCCCAAAAATAGAGGGGACCTTAGGTTTCTCAACATGAAGGTATTTAAAAGTTTCAACATCAATAGAGCGTTCCATAAGCAAGTCATTTAAAACCACATATATTTTTTATTACCTATATTAATCTCATTTAAAGAGGCTCTGACATATTTGTCTAAATCATCTAAAATTTCCATCATCTTAGCTTCGTATATAATATTATCCATAATAACAGAACCTCCACCTTTATCTGGTTTCATAACTCTCACTGTAGTGTCCTCCCTAAATTCCTTTAATAACCCATATTCTTCCTTAGTAAGGTTATATGTAATATTGTTCCTTGGGAGCTCAGCTCTAAGTCTACTCTCCATTAAGGCCTCAAAATTTCTTAATTGTGGGTGTAAAGGTGGGTTGAACAAACTTTTCCTTTTCAAAACCTCACATTTCTCCCCAGTACTAGCATGTCCCTGAAAAAACAGTTCTAAATTTTTCTTTCTTAAAAATAACTTGAGGTCAATCAACATCTTACTAATATCCGCCTTTGTGTTAGGAACAAATTTAAGACCTTTTGATAGTAACGAAAAATGTGCTTTATTTGATTCATATTTACTATCATTGTAAATAGTATAACCCTGATATTTACTGATGCAGCCTTGGGAAAAAATACAAACTGTGTTGATACAATTGCTAAACATATGTTCTTCTATCAATTCCACTGCTGAAATCTCTTGTTGCTGCTGTTGTAGTTGTTGTTCTGCATGCCCCTTGCCCCTATATACCCCCCATACTGGTAGTTTTTTTGCTGGTAATTTCTTATTCTCTCTGACCTCCTTAAAGGGGGGTACTCATCCAAATTATTCAGATCACCTACTTCATCTTCTCCATTTGGTACAAAGTGCTCATTCCCTCTCCTATCCATACCAAAATCATTATGGTTTCTGTACGAAAAATATCTTGGTTTGGGATAACACACTTTGTCCTTATATTCTTTAATGTCTCTATCTAACTTCCTACTTTTCCTAATATATGCTTTATTAATATTATTATCAATCTTCTGCAACATATCGTAATACTGTCTCTGCCCTTCCTCTACTGAAAATAACAAATCTTCTGTAATTTTCTGGTTAATACCTTCAATTTTACTAGATAGAATTTTCATTTCCTTTCATTTTCTCTAATAATGGCTTTTAATATTTCAAACCCACAATTATCAAAAATTTCTAACAATTCCTGGTGAAAAATACTTCCTTCCTTCACTTTATTAGGATATTTCACCACTCTCAAGCCTTTAGGCACAATTTTTAAACGTAAACATTCCCTCAGGTATGCATTCTCCATATCATAATTTTTGTATTGAAAAAAAACATCATCTAACAATTTTATATTATAGTCAAACTTCATTTCATAATCTCCCTCATGCTGTGAGGGTAATTTAAAGTCCTTAAAACAATATTGCTTTTGAAAAAAACTTTTAAAATCAATTTTGCGACTCTCACCAGTCTCTTTGTGTCCATTACTATTATTTGTCCTTTCGTTGTTAGAGCCAGCACCCACAGCGTTTTCTGACCTAAAAAACATTGGTACATCCGAACTGATATCACCATTAGTAACGTTTGCATGAGATTTCTGTGTTCTGTTACGCCCGTTAGCGAAAGAGACTCCTTTCGCGCCATTCTCGTGCTTCGACCTAGTCAGCATTTCCTGGTTCCCTGGAACACCGGGAGATGATGTCAGAAAGGGCTGGCTTGCAGGAGTCAGCAGCTCAATAAGCTGCGATAACTGGTTCGAAAGCATGTCAAACTTGTCAGATTCCACGCCCCTCCGCTGAGGAGCTTGCCTAGAATTTGTAACCTCTTCAGATTCCATAAAGACAACAACACAAACCAAAAAGAATCACTGTTCCAATGTTCACCAAAACACCAAAAATACAGAACAGATGGAAGAGGCACAAATCCGTAATCCACACGAATTCCTTTATTAAAACGACTCTTCAGTCCAATAAAACGCAGAAACAATAAGTTTGACTATACAGTCCACTAATGCGATTTCACCAGCACTGCGTTTTCATTTAAACCACTTCATCAGATGGAGACAAATGCATACCTACACAAAAAACACTCCTTATATATTCATCAAAATAATTAAACAATTAGTTAATTAAAGGGAATAAGATACTTAAACATTTAAAGGGGTAAGACATAATGCATACAACACATACATTAAAATATATTGTAATGGATTCCCCCCACACTGACCTGATACATTAATGGATTAATAAATTAATATTATTATCAAAATTTAATAAAAACTTTATAATAACTTAATCTAATAAAACAAACTAAATTCTTTAATACAACCAGCAAAAGCATTACAGCTTGTGGTATCCTATACTACCAACACTTTAATGTAAACTGATTTTAATACACATTTAAAATAAGATAAATATAGAAAAAAAAATAATAAATAAAAAAACATAAAATGAAAACACTTTGCTCCTCATCTGTAGAAAGGTACCACTGTTGCCTTCTTCCTGTCCTCTGATGCTGTAAGCTGAGAAGCAAGCTGTACAAAACAGTAGTGCAACCAGTACTACTGTATGATGCAGAAACATGGGCAGTGAATGCAACGCAGTTGAGGAAGCTAGAGGTGATGGTGATGAAGTGCCTGAGATGAGTGATAAGGTGCAAATTGTGGGACAGATGAAGGAATGAGGACATCAGTGTAGAAACCAAGTAGGTCCAATTGCAGAGAAGGTCAAAGACAATCGAATACAGAGGTTTAGGCACATGTGCAGGAAAGAAAACTGGTGAAGAAGATTTGGGACACAGAAGGCAAGAGGAAACGAGGGCATGGGACACAGAAGGCAAGAGGAAACGAGGGTATTTAGCAAAGAGATGGTTGGATTTTCTGACAAAAGACCTGTGACAGTGAAGCATGACTTTCCTAGAAGATAGGAAAGTGGCATTGACTCGAAAGAGTTAGAGACAGTTGACGCAACACCCAACCTTGTGTAGAAAATGGAAAAAGGATGGTGAATGATGACGTATAACTTATAAGAAAAGGTATGGCATCTAGGTCCAAGGATGTCATTGTTTTTCTCTACTGGGCCCTTCTAAACCAATCATTAAGTACACCAGGTTTGACCTGGCATATTCAACAACTGAAGCATCCCCAGAGGTTCCTCACAAAAAGTATACATGACCTTGTGATGCCCGGCAATCAAGGAGCCTCAATCCTCACCATTAACATCAGAGAGAGCATCTCATATATGAAGGAAAGGATAACAAATACACACAGTAAAGTGCAATTTCCCTTAAGAGCACAAAGGGATCACAGTCAGTCCGGGGCTGGTCGCTCCCTTGCTCTCCAGGTCCCCAATAAGACTCCCCACTGGCACAGCTATAGGGTCCAGATATTAGCCTAGCTGGGCAAGCTAAAACCTCCAGCACCCTCTCTGTCCAACCAGTGCTTTGTGTTCCTGCCCAAGTAGCTGACACACACACACTTTGAGATAAGAGTTTATACAATCACACACTCCTGGAAAAGGCTGGCAAAGATTTTCCAGCTGTGCCCCTTTTACCCAGACTATACAGTAGTACCACCTGCCACCACCCAGCTAATATTTATCAGCTACTCAAAGGCCCTTAAAAGGGTGTCCAATTATTACTGTGCAATATTATTATCCAATTGGTAGTACAACTAAACAAGCAAGGCTTATTAGAGTGACTTGGTACAGTAATCACTATAAATATGCAATGTACTCTAGGGCTTAAATTATCCCTACACAAAACAGCCACAGTTGAAAGATTTTAAAATATTTAATAATAAATAATAAAACCACAAGACAATACTGTCTACTACACAGTGCTAGTCAAGAGTTCAGAGACCACAGAGAAATACTTAAAATACTTCAGTAGTACAATTCTGACATCACAGAAAAACACTTAGAAATAGCTAGAAACTAGAGAGATTAGACTAAGAGAAAACACAAGTCTAAGATAAACTTACATAAGAAAACAGGCAAAGTGCTGATGAGTTGGGATGGTCAAGACAAAAATGCTTAATAATCTCAGATTCTCTCTGTTTAAATTGAAATTGCAGTTCTGATTCACATTACATCATTCTTCACACTTTCCTGGGTTTCCCAGGCTAAACATTACATCATTCTTCACACTTCCCTGGGTTCCCAGGCTAACAGAAACTGCATTTACATTCTTAACATCTCATTTTGTTATCTTGCAGCTGGTCAGGAAGCAGAGCAATAAAAATACATTTGCATGTTTAAATCTAGCAATTTAACTCTTGGTTAAAACAATAGCAAGAATTTCGTCATCTAGACCCTTCGGCACCACTGTCAACATCCAAGGGTCACCGCATGCTTTGGTCAGCAGAGTGCACTGTTGTCACATTTTGTTTGGTTCCACATGTAACACTATTTCTTTACATTTAAGACAACAAGCCTGTAGTTTACATTCATATTTAGAAATGACAGAATTATCTGCAAAATTCTATCTGGCTAGGCTGGCAGCCTTCACAGACCTAAACAACATGTCCAACATGGAAAAACTCAAAGCGCCCTTTTGCTGTACTTTATCTTTTATAGATTGATGAGAGGCAATTTACAGTACGTCTGGCGACAAACCATCTCCTAAGCCTACTCAAATGGAACTGTTGCATATCTGCAAAACAGCATCAAAATTACCTGATTTAGGGACATAAATATCTTCTGCAACATAAATAGGACATGTTAGCGGAACAGATATTTGCCTTAGAGACTACTTCTCCTCTGAAACAGGTTTTCCATCCATGTAAAGCAGAGTTCTTCCCCAACGCAATCCAAGCATAACATGAAACTGTAAATAGGAAATCAGAAATTTTCCTCTAGTCTGGCACCTATGCCTCTAGTTGACAGAGGCACCTATAAATTCTTGACCACCCATGCCCAAGTCTACATACACCCCTTAAAATAACCATAGGGTATCAAACCTTGGTAGATTAATTTGGAAAGTACGGCAAGGCTTACAAAGGCTTAGTAATCACCTATGAACCTATGAATAGATAGATGGATAGATACATATACAGATGTAGAACACAAATCTTCATAGATTACCATATTTTAATGTTTTAATTCTGTGCAATCCCCTTGCATAGTACACTTGTTAGTTCAGCACTGATGGCTGATATAGTTACATGTGCATGCAATACTAAAAAAAAACTAGCTTTATGTTAGACAATCATTGGTTACATTTAACTTTCAATAACTTGGGATTCTTATGCATGAAAATTCAAATATCACAATCAACCTTTTTATCTAGTCTTAACCCCATGCTTGATTTAACATTGCTCCTTAGACAAAAAACAGTTAAACACACACAAATTAACTGTTTATACTATAATCTGAGATTATTAATTTGCAGCCATACTGTTCTATTTTCACCAAAATATGCTTAGGTATTGGATATATTCCTCCTGAGTGGGATTTGTAATTAGAGATAAAATTAAAAATTTGTTTTGTTGAAAGTGATTTGAATCTGTATTAAATGAAGGTTGGGGTCATTTGGGAATAGATGTCTAAACACAAAATCTCTAATAAGCAGAGATAAATCCCCATCACCATTAGTGGTACTGAAATGAGTAATAGTCAGTGATTATTGGCATTGAAGGAGTGGTTTCTGTAGATTAGAACCAGGTTTCAAAAGCCATAAAAACATGACTGCCCTCCAGGTAAAGTAAAGTTTCAAAGTCAAAACGCTCTTTCTGAAAGACTTTTTGTGCTGGGCAAAGCTACACTGATGTCTGGCACATTGAAAATTTTCAGGATGGAATGTCTAGTAATTTCACTTACCCTAAAAAACATTATGGTAATGGAAACATTTTATGCCAGCATGCAAAATCCTTCAAAGGACAGGTGTAACATGTCTATGATGAAGCAGGAAGATCCTTTTACTGTGTTTTCTCAATCTATCACAAACTGGATGCTATTAGAATGCCACCATTTATATAGTCAATCACTGAAGCCAATGATGGCCGATTTGTATTTTGGTATAATCTGCATAAAGTCAGAATAATACTTAACACAAAAGGATTTTCTCACCTTAAGAACATACATTTGAGAGATCCACCATTTATCTCTGCATCTTCCCCAAGGAGGACCACTTGAAATCATTTGTCCATAGGAATGATGAGGTCATGCTCATATTTCTAGATGCTTCAGGGTCACGCTCATATTTCTAGATGCTTCAGGGTCTAGAGGACTCCGTGATCTTCCTACTCCAGTTCTTCAAAGGAACCTAAGCTTTTCTGTAGTTTGTTGTTAACTTCTTTAGATTCTGCATTAGAACGCAATGACTGGTTCACTGCAGACCCATACCTAGATATCTGGCTCAGTCCTTGTACTGTGTTGAATCAAAAAAAGGTTTCCGATCCTATCCTCCTTCTCTGTAGTCTCCTGTTGTCTTAGCCAAACTGCTTGTTTCAGCACTGTGAAAAGCAAACTGAGAAAACATTTCAGTTATTTTATATCTGTATGTCTCTACTTCACAGAAGCTGGTCAATAAAAAGCAGATACTTCAGTCCTTCCTTATAATCCAAGTTTAGGTAGTTCTCACATGGAAGCTTCTTGTCTCACCAGAGGCTGGTACAGGCTAACTCCTAAGAGTTCAATGATTTCCTCAAAGTACACAGATAACATAAGAACCAAGAAGAAAACGTTTTTTTTTTTTCTGCGTCATCTTCTGTTGCATTCTATGGATTTTTAGCACTGCAGTGTAATCTACAGCCAGGTACTGAAGAGAACCAAAAATCATCAAATCTCACGTTATTAAAAGTGTACTGCCTCACAAATGCTGGATAATCAAAATCCAGCATATGCTCCCTGTAGAAGCTGGACAATAAAAAGGACGTATTGTGGTCCTTTAATGGAAACCAAGTTCAAGGAAATTGTCATATAAAATCCTGTACTCTCACCAGAGGTCCACTTCTATGATCTTTATGAAAATCTTGCAGTGCAATGAATCAGTAAGAACCCAGATGGATAAGGGTTTTGCTGTCTTCTTCTCATCCTCGGTGATGTCTTACTGTTAACATTGGAATGTATGTTAGGGTAGAGTCAGGGACTGTATTTTAAGGTGCTGCCAACAGCCCAGCACTGAATATCAAACTAAACAAACCTCCAGTTATTTAAAGTCTGTAAGACTGTGTCATAACAGAATCAAAATCCAGGTAATGCCCCCACAGGACCTGGACAATCTAAAGCAGGTATTCCGATGCCTCAGGTGAAACAAATCTCAGATAGCTGTCATGTGGCGATTTCCACTCTCACCAAGTGTGCACTGCACACTCAATCCTAGAGAGCCAATGAAAGTTTGCATGGAGATGAATCAGTAATAGCACAGATAAAATATAGGCAGTGGACTATTTTCGATTTTATTTCTTTCTTTATTTCTCCATTGGTAATCTGAAAAGCCTGACTGACACAATGGCCCATTTTCAGTGGAGGCCCAGGGAGAAAAACATTTTAGTTATAAGTTGATGACTAATTAGAGAGAAGGGGAGAAAAGCCCTTCAACAGATTAAATATTGTACAATGAGTTGGGGAAAAAGACTTCATAAATGCACATAAAAACAGTTTGCAATAGCTGATAAGTAATTATATACAAGGAGAAAAAAGCACCACAGCAGATACAATTCTTTACAAACACACAAAATATTTAAAAATAATTGAAAAGTAATAAGTTGATGAAGTTCTTGTAATGTATTCAGTCAGCATTTCTCTTCCTTCCCTGTAGTTCCTTGCTGTGTTCCCTGAACTGTGCTTTACAGCATTGTCAGCAGCCCAGCACAAAGATCACTGAATTGAAGAAACCTCCAGTTAAAGTTTTTAAAGGCACCACTCCCACAGAGGCCAGCTAGTCAAAATCCTGCTAATCCCCTGCAAAAGCTGGCCAATCAAAAACTTTAACATAACTCATACTGAGGCAGCTGTCATGTGCAGATCGATTTAGTGCCAACTTCACCCCCTAAAGGGCCCATCTCAATACCAAAACATTGCCAAATTCCGGTAATCATGGCCACACAACTAGAAACCGCACTCTCAAAAGCTAAGAATACAGCATCCATGGGACCAGATGACATCCCAGGCTGTGTACTGCATGAACTACAAAATAAACTGGCAGCTCACCTAAGTGTCATGTTTAATCATAGCCTCACCTTGGGCTTCATGCCCACTGAGTGGTGCACAGCTGCAGTTATCCCGGTCCACAAGGGAGGATCCGCATTGGATCCTGGGAACTACCATCCCATCAGTCTGATAAGCCTGATCTGCAAGGGCATGGAACGCATTATCATGGAACTTATAAACAAAGAAATTGGCAACCTTCAAACACTGGACCCCAGCTAGTTTGGGTTTATGAAGGGCCGATCTTGTCTCCTGAATCTGATGGACTTCTTCAAATCAGTCTCCAGAGCTGTGGACAAGGGTAAGGCGGTCCACACAGCCTATCTGGACCTCGCCAAGGCCTTCAACACCATCCCCCACTCTGGAATCATAGATAAACTTACTAAGCTGGGCATAAATCCCTGCGTCACTCGATGGGTTGCCAACTGGCTTACTGACAGAACCCAAACTGTAAAAGTAGCCGACTCCAGCTCCAGACAAGTGGAGTACCTCAGGGTTCAGTCCTGGGACCACTGTTGTTTGGCATTTACTTCTCTGAAGTACAGGCCAACACTAAGGGCCAACAAAGTTCGCAGATGACTGCAAACTGGGAGCCATTACTGAATCCCCAAATGATGTGGATATTCTACAAAAGAGCCTTACAGAAACAGATGCCTGGTGCCAGAGCCATGGGCTCAAGCTTAATGCCAAGAAATGTATAGTTATCCCCTTTGGAAAAAAACATATACCCATGAATTACCACATAGGTGGCAGGGCACTAAATATCGAATGTGTGATGAGAGACTTAGGGACATAGGTGGACAGTGGTGTCACTTTCGATAACCACCATCGCCAAAACAGTCAGGAAATCCTTCTATGTGGCACACCTCATCACTAAGGGCTTTTCATCCAGAAAAAAGGAGGCCATTGTCCCACTGTACTCATCCCTCATTAGACCCATTATAGAGTATAATGCCCCGTTTGGTATGTACCTCACAAGACATCTGCAACAGCAATACCTCACTAAAAGAATCACAGGCCTAAAGCAGATGCCATATGTTGCCCGACTAAACTCCAGCTATACTCTGTGGCATATCATCTACTCAGAGGCAATCTCTGCTTAACATACAAAGCCATGTCAAACCCTGAGCTGTTGGACATGCTCCACTTAAAGAAATCCCAATCCATCAGAGCCACACGCTCCAGGGATCTAAACCTTGTCATCACAATGAACAAAACATGCTGGAGGGATAGGTTCCTGACCCAGAGACTCCCCATACTCTGAAATAGACTGCCCATACATGTCAAGCAGAGCGCCTCATTGGCCCTCTTCAAAAGGAACCTTGATGATTGGATGGGAGATAGGAAATTCACCCCGAGGATCATGTCAGTCGCCCTGCTAGACAGGGGTCCAGAGAAGTAAATATTGTGGGAAGAAATATCCAGGGAATTGTTATGGCTAGGCTTGCATAGGCCCTAGGGCCTATAGCCTAGTACCAACCTATGAACCTATGAAGCCCACCTTGTTGGGCACTGGATCAGTGAAAACCCAAATTGGAAAGAACTTTGTGGTCTTCACTCCCTTCTCAGTAGTGTCTTGCTGTATTCTCCAGATTGTAGATTACTAGAGGCATAGCTAGGGTGGGGTGAAGGGGGCAGCTGACCAAGGAGCAAGAAGTTGGGGGGGGAATCTTTGGTACTAGCATTCAGTTTCTAAATGCTGATATTACAATTGAAGTGCTTCAGTACTCATCTTCTTATCTAGTGCAATTCTGGCATTCAGAAACAAATGCTGACATGTATTTTCTGTCAGGGCTGAATTGCTCTGTTCCCTGTGCTGTAGGCAAGTTGCTTGATACATTTGTAGGAAGCACTTTGCTACAGTGTAACAAAGACAAAGGACCTTTTTTGGTCCTCAAGTAGAACAGGACCTTTTTTTATCATTTCCTTTTTTTTGATCTTCAACTTAAAGATGAAGGGGTGCCGGATTTTGATACATCCCAGGGTGATACAGTTCTGCACATTACAAAAAGCAGCCCAGGATTGAAGAGCCCGTGAGCAGGATGGGATTAAAGATAAGCATATTGAGTAGTAATTTCATCACACAAATTTGGCTAAAATGGGACAGTTACTTGTTTCAGTGTCTATGCCCAGTGGATGACCGTAATCTAAGCAACACTGCTCACTTGAGAGCACGAGGCCAAGTGAAATACTGCCAAGTTATCATACCTTGTTAGACAGATGTCGTGCTTGATATAGTTTCTTGTACATGTTAGGGTGGACTACAGCCACTGTAGAGAGAACATGTTGGATAGAGACCTTCCTAAACACAATAAAATTAGTTAGGTTGTTATATAGTTTATAATGATTTCATTGAAGAAGCTTGGGAGGTTGGCTTAATGGTCAAGGTTTTTACCTTCCAGATACAAGCTACAGGTTTGATTCTCACATGGAGCAATTGATTAAGCTTAAAATGGCCCACAAGGCAGTGAGCCTAGTACTAACCTTTGAACCTAAGAATATTGATCAAAGCGAGCACAATATAGCAGCTTTCAGGAAACAAATGCACCTTAAACTATATTTTCCTGATGAAAGAAGATGAGGTACATTTGTCAAGTCTCCTTATATCTGGATGACTCTGAATAATACTTGAGGGGCCAACGTGCTGCACCACCATTCCAGAATGCCATACAAAGAATCTTAAGATGTAGCAAACCTGGCTTGTTTACATCTGTTTTAATTCCACTCCTCACAACTTGCAGAAATAAGCACAAGAATCTTAAACATACATCTACACTTCAATCCCACTAAAAATGCAGTCACGAAATTAATCATGTAAGATTGTTAACAAAGGATCAGAAAGTAAATAGAAAACTGAGTATGCAGGAAGGTCACTGAACCCTTCTCATATACAAAAAGTGTATGTACAATAAATAACAGATAGATAGACAGAAATGTAAAGTACTTATATTCCAGGGAGGTGGGAAGAAAGAGTACCAGGAGAAAACACATGCAAACATGGAGAAAATATGGAAAACTCCACATTAGGAGAGTACCACAGTCCTTTGAGGCAGACAACATGATACCAAAATTATTGGTTCTTAATTCTTGAACCTGTTCAGTGCAAGTTCATTGTCAGTATTTGCATGCACCTTTTGTGGAACTAGCCAGTATCAATTTCCATGTTTCAGCCAAAATAAAGCTGCATTTTTTAGAGTTTAGTGCCAGTCCACGTTTCCTAAAACATAACTCTATACTCTTGATCCTGATGATTAAATTATTCTTCATGCTAAGAAGGTTATGGTCCAAAAGAAAATAATGTCACTTGAGGAAAACATCACCATAGTCCATCTGCATTTATCGGGCAGGCTGTGGACAAGCTCCAAAAATATTGAGTCACAGTAAAACTGACGTGTGTCATAGATTGTGAGTTGGAACTTAAGGAGATGTGAAATGTTAGTTATGTGCAGCATGACCAAATGATGCCAGGCCACGGGATTGTTGTCAATCCATGCCAAAGATCTGTAATCAACCATCATCATCACCAGTGGCATCATGTACCTGAGGCTTGTTATCATGGCTTCAGGAATAAAAGGTGTATAAAACACATTGGCCAGTGTAGTCAGTGGGCTGTTTCATTTCCTGAGGCCAAGTTGTTGTTATGGGATCTTTGGGGTATTTACTTTTTATTTGGTTTTACTATGAATAAAATGCATAAGCTGTTAGCACAAAACCTTATACATTTCTGAATGGAGCTCATGACTTCAAGTGCATATAAACTGTAAACCTATATGTTCAAGGTGCATGAGCATAAAAATGTTAAAATATGAAAGAAATATTTTGCCAGAGCCAAGCACCCTGAATTTCCTATCCCACTCAAACTACTTTACTTATATATTCTCACTCTGAAGTCACTCTCGGAAGAAAGAACAATAATTTTTGAAGTATGAAAACAGTGATCAAATGTTCAGGCTAGCCATCAATGTATTACCAGCTACATTACAAGGATAAGCATTGCTACAGTAAGTATTACTTAATGATATTACAAGCAATAAACGTGTCAGGCTGATACATTCATGTAAATAGCAAAATGTTCATACAGAGATTGAGTAGGTCAAGATAAAGTTTTATTTATTTAAGTTTTAAATCATGGAAATCCCAAAAGAAACTTCTATAGGCACAACCCAAAAAGAATAGTCCCAATAAACATGTAAAGTTATCTCCCTCTGAATATACAGTAGCAGCTGAATAAACAGCAGTACTCATTGCTGCCTGTGTCTGCATAATTAGAGACAGAACCTGGATAACTGACAGAAGGGGGTCACTGTCAGTAGATTTGTTTGTGCCACCAGTCTTATCAGAATGTCACAGAACTAAATTACCAGCATACAGATGGTTGATTTAGTGAGAAGGGATTCAAAAGGCAGTCGGCAGTCTCTTACTGCTGCCTCCTACAGATGTGAGCCCCAACACTGAATATACTCCTGTAAATTGGTCAATGCAACTTAAAAATGCCTAACAGTCCGCTATGATCCCCAAATCTACACAGTGCCTTAGCCTAGACTTCACCGAAGTAAGGAAAGACAACTATTTTGGCACTACTTCTGATAACCCCATTAACCCATAACCCCTATTAGTGAAATAATCACACATGCTGACAAATATATACCTCCATACATACACATGCATTCATATACAGAAATGACTGTGCATGCTGTGATGCTCACACCATCACCCCCAACACACACACACACATACATACATATATATATATATATATATATATATATATATATATATATATACATACATACATACATATACACACACACACACACACACACACACACACACACACACACACACACACGTAAACATGCACATATTTACACAAATACTCATGCTCACACAAAATACCCACACTGCACATTTAGGCTGACTGTACAGAAACATTGCCACCTACTTGGTTACACGGCCAAAGGAAAGGGTCATGATCCTAACTTAGCAGATTTGTGCAGAAGATTTCTGAAAGGCATTCAGGTTTGAACTTCTCTGTCTTGATAAGAGAAAGGCCTCAGACAATCTTTTTGTTTTTGCCTTAGGCAAATGAATAAGAAATCATCTACACATCATTAATATTAATAAAATAATTATTTACTCAGAATACTAAGAAAATACAGGATATATACAAAATAGAAGGTATGAGGGAAGATATTTACAAGGAAAGACACATGCTTGGTAAATGCATACTGTCAGTAAAGTGTCTGTAGCTAATTGTACAACTATAGAAGATTCCTCCATGGAGAACATTCTGCTTCACCCAAGCCTTACACATTTGCTTATGCAGCACAGTAGCCCAATTAATTTTACTTAATAACTGCTGTGGTGAGCCTTGTAATGGATGTGTAAAGCACTGATGAATCTCTGATGAGCTATCTACAAACCATCCAGGCGTAAGTAGGAGAGAGAGCTAGACTAGTGAGGACTGCTGCTGTGGATAGCAAAATAGACGTCACTTCTGAGATCTTTCCTCTCATTGAAAGGGAGTGCATACTAGTGTAAATTGCTCCAACTTATTATTTTTTGAGAAAAGGTATTTAATGCAGTTTCAGAAGCTTAAGTGTAAATCACAGACATCAGATTGCAGAAAGTATCTAAATAAGAGAGTGTTCATAACTCTACTGACCTCCCTCTAATCTCAAGCAAAGTCCGAGTTCCAATGATCATCAGCTTAGACTTATCTGTGTAGTACACAAATTAATTTTCTTTCAGCCATTTTCCATACATGTAAAGTGAAGTCTAGATCTCATCTTATCACCGGTGGCCTTACAGCATAACAAAATGGAATCAGGGTAAGCTGTCTGTAGAGTTCCTACAAACATTTATAAAGACTGAAAACAGTGGAACAAAGTACATAGTTTTTAGATATCTTTTAACAATTCGTGAAGGTCTAAAAAGTGAAACAGCATAGTTAATGTTTTGAAATATATTAACATATAATTTATTTTTTTTTATTTTTTCAATGCAAATGGAATGATTGACACACTTACTAAATACCTGGATATGCTCTTGCTCCAACATACATTAACTGAATAGCTGCTACCATATCTTGACCAGGATCTTCTATTTGTTTTATTTTTTCAAAACACATAATACAGAAGTACTGCTGTCCTAACTAGTTTCCATTCATTCCCCTGTCTAAGGTGAATTTCCTTACTTACTAAAACTACTTGCGTACTACTTAAGACTATTTACAAAGACATGAGTCTGGAGCATTTCGCCCCAGGCCTCCACTGAAAATTGGCTTAGTTCCAAGTCCAACTTTCCCACTAAACAAATATTAAATAAATAAATATATACTACCATATAAATCTGCTACTGTTTTCTTTTTGTAAATTAAAATTACTCAACAATGTTAAACTGGAATGTTATATTCTGGATAATTGTCTTACCTTGTATTGGTATATGTTGTCTACCTTGTCTGCATCACAGAAAAAAATTTGTATTACTGTTTAACAAAATGTTGTATTAATGTAAATGTCAGTCAGATTTTATGTGGAGATTTTTCCTCAGGCCTCCGCTGAAAAAGGACACTTTGTCCAGTCAGGCTTTCCAGTAAACAAATGTAAAATAAATAAATACAATGGACCTTCAAGTGTTTTTAGTCTACTATTGTAAAGGGTAGGACTTGCAGAAAAAGTAATTTGGTAACAAGACGAGGTTGATCATTCTTTTCTGGATCATCTTGAACCCAATTGTTATGAGAGGGTGGGGTCACTATTGCCATCTTCCACGCCATTACCCCAGTCATTGAACAAATGTATGTAAGAAAATGTACATAAAAAAAACAAATCAATGACTGTGGCAAAGAGTGAGATGAATGCCACAGGGCGATGATGAATTCTAGGGTGGCATAGTAATGCAGTGTGTACACTAATATCTGTACTACTTCATGCATAGTTGGAAAGTGGTGATAAATGTTTATCATTTCCATTGGCTCTCATCAGTAGATGCTCAGAAAGTTAGTTCATCTTTTTGTTGCCTAAAATATGCTCTGTCAGGCACTAAAATGTACATATTAAGGTTTGCAAATATGTTTGCACTATAGGTGACCCAAGTATGAAAGTAAGTAAATGTAGATTTTCAGTTAAAAATGAGATATTCAAGTTTGGCTATATTCACTTCTATCTACATATTACTGCTAATATACGGATATCTATATATTACTGCTAATATACGGATATCTACATATTACTGCTAATATACTGATATCTACATATTACTGCTAATATACTGATATCTACACATTACAGCTAATATACTGATATCTACACATTACTGCTAATATACTGCTATCTACATATTACTGCTAATATACGGATATCTACATATTACTGCTAATATACGGATATCTACATATTACTGCTAATATACAGATATCTACATATTACTGCTAATATACGGATATCTACATATTACTGCTAATATACGGATATCTACATATTACTGCTAACGGATATCTACATATTACTGTTAATATACAGATATCTACATATTACTGCTAATATACTGATATCGACATATTACTGCTAATATACTGATATCTACATATTAACTGCTAATATACGGATATATTTTATCCACAGCATGTGTTTCTAGCATCTCTTCTCCCTAAACCATTTGCTTTCTTTTCCCTTTCCTTATAATTTCCTAAGTTTCTCCTCACATGCCACAGAAGTACCTCACAAAGAGGATTACTGGCCTCAAACAGATGACCTACACTGACAGCCTCAAAAATCTCCAGCTTTACTCCATCACATATCGCCTACTCAGAGGCAATCTCTGCTTAACATATAAAGCTGTCAAACCCAGAGCTGTTGGACATGCTCCACTTAAAGAAATCCCAATCCCTCCGAGCTACACATTCTAGGGACCTAAACCTTGTCACCACAATAAACAGAACATGCTGGAGGGATCGATTCCTGTCCCAGAGACTTCCCATACTCTGGAACAAGCTACCTATCTATGTCAAAGAAAGCTCCTCATTAGCACTCTTCAAGAAAAATCTTGATGATTGGATGAGAGATAGGAAATTCACCCCGGGGATCACTTCTGTGGCTCTGCTTGACAGGGGCACAGGAAAATAATTTTCTTGGGTGGCAAAAGCCAGGGTACCATTTGGCTAGGCTTATATAGGCCCTAGGGCCAATAGCTTAGTACCTACCTATGAACCTATGAACATCCCCCTTTTTTATTACAGCCTGCTATTCCCCTTCACTACCTTGAGTTTTCTTTCCATCTTCTTTCTTCCCCTTTCATATCACATCACCCTCTACCCAGTTACAAACTATATGCTGATACCTTACAGCCTCTTTTCATGACAATAACCTAACATCCTCTTAGTTAACATTCTTTTGTTGACTGGGAAAGTCTGACTAGGATAGCACCTATTTTCAGCAGACACCAGGGCAGAAACACTCCGGATGCATACAAATATTTCAAGCATGGGCATTAATGCCTTTCTAGCTTGCCAATATACCAAAACACTTGTTCCCATAACAACTGTCTGGGCTTTTCTTAAAAATATCTAAACTAGTACTTACTTTAATGTAATTTGGTAAGTCTGTTCCATGCATCAGCAGCTCTCTCAGAGAACCAATTAGCACACTTACTCATCCCTATAGAATCTTCTACATAACATGTCTGATAATTCTCTAGTACTTTTTTGATAACCCCCAAACATTCTCAGAGGTAGTTGTCTCTAATTGCCCTATATACCTGAATAAGATCTCCTCTTAGATATCTACAAGAGGCACTGTACAAGTTCAGATATTTTAGTCTTTCATCATGTTGTTGCTTTCGGCTTTTCCTGGTTAGGGGTCGCCACAGCGGAACTCCGGTCCACTAATGATTGGCAGTAGATTTTTATGAACGTTGAGGTGCCAGCTCGACGTTCAACCTTCCATGAAGGTATGCCCATTCACACATGTCTTTCGAATGCCCACCCAACCGCGGGGAGGACATGCAGACTCCACACAGAAGGCACTCCCCGTACTCCAGCCAAGAATCGAACGGGAGAACCTCTTGCTGTGAGGCAACAACGCTACCGCTGCACCACCGCGGTAACTTAAATTTTCACATCTATGTATACCCGTGGTATATTTCCGCTGTACGCTGTCCAGTTTACTCATGCTGTTCTCTTATAGGGTTTCCATATTATTATTCCATACTTAAATTTGGGTCTAATATAACTAACATGCAATGACTTCATCATTTTTGATTTCATAGACTTTCTAAATCTTTTTATATAACCTATAGTTCTATAACTATCACTAACCAATTGGTTGATAGGATTAGAAAAACTCATAGCTGGATCTACCGATATATCCAGGTCCTTAAATGAGTCTACAGTTTCAATCTCTGTGTGCTGTATTAAATATTCACCTTTCAATTTATGTCTCACAAATTTCATATGCTTAGTTTTTGATAAATTTATCAGCATATTATTCTCCTGTGCCTTAATGGTCAATTCAGTCAAGTTATTTTGCAGACATGCCATATCTGTAACACATGTAATCAGTTTACCCAATTTCAGGTCGTCTGCATATAGACTGTTAAAATACACCTCAGATGAAAAAGTAAGGTCTGAAAGACACAGTCTAACAAGTAAGGACCTAGGACAGAGCCCTGTGGGACACCCTAACTGTAAACAAGGATTTCACCTGTCCAGTTGCTGTATGATACTTGCCATGTCCTATGTGTAAGCCATGCAGTTGTCCATCTTATCAAGAGTACATCAATACCTAGCTGTACTAATCTATTGATCAGTGGTTTGTGTATGACCCTTTTAAATGCTGAAGTTAAATCTATATAAATTACATATTATCTTTGGAATGGGGGAGGAAACTGAAGTACCCACAGGAAACCCACACGAACGCAGGCAGGACATGCAGACTTTGCACAGAAGGCGCCCCAGCCAAGAATCGAACAGGAGAACCTCTTACTGTCAGGTGACAACTTTAACTGCCTAACTATGCAATTTTCATTAGCCTTCCTCTCGCTCAGCTTATCCACAAATCATCTAGTTCATCCTCTATCACATACAATGCATGATCCAGTCACTTGCCATGCTGGAGTGGCATCTCTATCTATATCCCCACTGCTACCTCTCAAACTTGTATTCTTTCCTTACTCCTCCTGCATATTGCTCTATAAGCATCACTTCCATCAACAATTTACCAAAATAATCTTTTCTTCAAACAACACTTTTTAAAAACTTGATCTCACAAATTACTTTTCTTTATTTTTGGTTTGAACCATTGCCGTACTCGTATATTAGATTTATTCATGACTTCCTAACATTTTTATCTATTATAGGGTCATAAGAATTTACTACATTAAAGGCCCTAGGGCCCTTACATGGAGGTCAAAGATAAGTTTGCTGTTAAGCTTTGTGCCCACATCTGTCACCACCGAGTACCTATTGATAATGAGGACTATTGATCTGTTTTGTCGTTTTTTGTAAAACTCCACTTATGTTTTATTATGTCTTCTGTTTGCATTCATTCTGTTAAACTACTTAAAGTCATTACAACTTTTCTTATCTGCTTTTTGGACTTTTTGTACATGTATTTATACTCTATGCTTTTCTCCTCGGGTATCCATAGATAAGAGGCAACTTAAGCACAGACAGACAATCCTGGTAAAGAAATCTAATAAAAATAAATAAATGCATAAATAAAACTACAGGAGCGATCGAGCCTGTTATAGCATTAATATAAGATGTATCGCATTTGAATCTTGTGTTTTTTATTTACAGTTTTTTCTAGTCTTGTTATTCATGCAGGACTTTGAACTCAAAGATTAGTGTTGCTGTAAAGTATCCGGTTAACTTTACCTGCTGCACTATGCAGTACAGATTTAGTGACCATCTGTATGTACTGCCATCAAATCCTGCAGTGCTGATGTGTTAAAAGTGTTGCTGCATCTTTGCATTTTTAATAGAATATCATCTGTCAAATTAGTGCAGGAGGCTTAGCATGTGAGCTGCTAATGGGCTTCATCTTGTAGTTGTGAATTTGATTCCCTCGGTCTCCATTTGCTTATTATGTCACTCAGAGCAAGTTATTTTACCAGATTTACTAGATAAATAAAGTATGTGAACAGTACAGTGTACTTGGAGCACTAGCCCTTTCAGCAATTTGCAGCAATACTGAAAGGTCCAGAGAGAACATTGCTATGGACAGATACTGTCAAAAAACAATTCTTATACTTCTGATGCAAATAAAGTGGTATATCGTTGTATATTCTACAGGAGTGGAGAAAGTCAACACTGGACGTGACAGGGAAAAAAGTCAGTTTTAGAGCAGAATATAGTCAAGCAGAAATCCAGCTTAAATATTACAACATAAATAGACATATTGGCTGGGCCAGGTCATCCTCATTGGTTATCATGCTGTGTGTTCCTTCTTCCCACCTGCATTAAGATGTCTTTTCCACCCACCCTGCTAGTTTGGAATAGTCTGTCATTTGTACTAGGAGTTATTCAGACCATTGGCTTTTCATGAGGTTTCTTGTGGCCCAGTGATGACCAACACTGCCTCAAAGTGGTAGGTGGCACCATTGCATGTTTCTCTGTTCCTTTTATGCAGCTAGCCAGCTTGTAAAAAAGTCACAGTGGTGATGATTCTGCTTCCTGAATAAGAAACAGTGGTGAACTCAGGAAGATGACATTCTATGAAGCAACATTCAGGATGATAAAGGGTAATAAAAGAAACCTCTTAGCACAAGAAATCTGGACAAAGGCAAAAATAATGGGGGAGAAATGCCCCAAAATGGGGACAAAAAATATTGCACTTACGAACTTAAAATGTATGAAGTCTGAAACTCAAATGTCTGTCATTATATAATGGACACAGGAAACTACAGCTTTTATGAGGAACAGATCAAACATATGTGGCAAAAATCTGAACATTCTGTGAAAATCTATACAGATGAGAGGTAACAGGACATAGGCATAACAAGGAATGAAGAGTTTGTGTCATTTTGATTCTAGGCAATAGGCAATTGGGGAATGTGGAAGAGACTGCAGCTGGACTTCAACGAATAAAGAACAGCTTGTGCTCCTGTGTTTTTTTTTTTTTTTTCCGTTGCAAGATAATTGTTGTTTCTCATACAACATTCTCATACACTTTTATTTAGCAGCACAGATGAGCTTTTGCAAGATGCAGCACAACATAATAAGGGTGCAAGGAAACCTATTTGCTAGTGTCTTTTTTTTTTTTATTTCCCATATGTTGACTTGGATAGACCACTAACTCAGGTGGACTGTTTCCAGGCTCAGCCTGGGTAAAGCAAGTATAAAGTAACAGGAGACAAACTAATAGTGTGCAGTACAGATAAAGTATAAATACAACACAGAGTGTGCAGAAAGCATTATAACAACTACATTGTAGAAGACGTTTTAACATAGTGGGAGACTAATACACTTTCTCATCTGTTTTGTTAATTTGCAGCTTGGAAATAATGCAGTCTAATTTTTGGCACCATGTGTTCTCCTGCTCTCATGCCTGCATATAACATATTCACTAAATACTGTGTTGACATACACTAAAGCCTACATGCATAGCACAAAGCTGTCATAAAGTGGTGCATCCTGACAAATCATCAGGGCCAGGACAAGATTCACACAAACAGCCTTTGTGACTCATCACAGTTGCCACATTATAAATAAAGTCTTAATTCAACTGCATAAGCAAAAGTCGAATTATATATAGTTAGTAGGATGTCTGTGAAGCTGCTGCCATACCAAAAAAGACACTTTTGTCAGATGTTATGCAAGACAAATATACGATAAATGACAAGACAAGCAGATACAGACTTGTCTCAGTGGTATTTCCATGAAACTACAGAGCTAAAGAATTGCTATTTCTATGTGCTGTACCACTGTAGTCAGCAATTTTGTTTACTGCACTTATTTATGGATTCTTTGTTTCAGGTTATGGATTCTTTGTTTCAGGTCATGGATGAAATGACCATTTGTCGCAGTCTAGTTGCCACATTAGAAAATGATTAATACAGTTCAGAAATCTCTTATTCCATAGGCACTAACTTCCAGCAAGTTTATTAGCTTGCAAAATAATTGTTCAGTAATTTAATGACAGAGATGCCTGCCGTATTTCAACATTTAATTTGTTTGGTTCCATGTTCTATTATTTTATTGGGAAAAATCCTTGGTCTGCACAAGGTCTGAGATACAGTTACATCTGATGTATAGCACGGTGTGCTAACAAAAGAAATTGCAGGTTGCATCAGTGTGTTAATGTGTCAAATACAGAGAAACTAGTGGTCTTAGAACTTCGTTAATGAGCTCAGTCACAATAATTCCCAAAGATCATGAAAACCAGGTAGTGTTCCAAAGCAACAAGCCTTTTATTCATCACAGACATGAAATCCTCAGTAACAAAAATCAGAAATATTTTACAATGTTAAACATATCAGCTTTTACACACTTAGAAATAGGTGTACAAAATATATGTATTGTTTAATTTTAAACCAGCCTGTTCAAGGCAAACAGTATAACCAGGGCCATAAATATACATAGGTAGATGGGTAAAAAGAGTTAACTAGATTTGATGTGTCCTACATGTTACCAGAAATCAGAGGAGAATCTAAATGTTAACTTGGAAAAAAACACTGCATCTAAATGCTTCACTTCAGATGTGACCTGTGACAATTCTATGGTCAGATGACTTAGTGTCACACAGTTTACAAGGGGCAATTGAGATAATAAGACTAACTTACAGGATGAAGCTTTATAGCAGCTCATAACCTTAACCCTCCAAGCTACACTTGTCATCTGGTTACATGAGCATCACCCGTCAACACTATGGGGACCTACTGAATTCTTACTGTCTGTCATCTGTATAGTGAGAGTATGAGAAAGCACCTCACATCATTAGATTACAGAAACATATTTTTACATAATGTCCACAGTTAATGTGCATAAAAAATGTGCTTAGAAAAAAGTTCAGTTGCAGGCAGAAGTAAGCAAAAATGATGTCAGACATAGAACATTACATCACAAATGTACAGAAGAAGCATGTAAGGCTTTTGGACACACTATCTCTTACAGTAAACATTTTATGAATGAGTTTATGTACATATTAGCCAACAGAAATATGTGCATAAATTTGGAACAGTAATAATTATGAGGTACTTAGGACCTCATAATTATTATGAGGTACTTAGGACCTCGTCTTAACTTGTGTCTGACCTTGTTTGTGTTTCATCAAGGACTGTCTTGTCAAAACCCATTCAGTCAAAATCTGTAGGTTCATAGGTAGGTACTAGGCTATCGGCCCTAGGGCCCATACAAGCCTAGCCAAAAAATATACCCCGCTTTTGCCACCCAAGAAAATTATTTTCCTGTGCCCCTGTCAAGCAGAGCCACAGAAGTGATCCCCGGGGTGAATTTCCCATTTCCCATCCAATCATCAAGATTTTTCATGAAGAGTGCTAATGAGGAGCTCTGTTTGACATAGATAGGTAGTCTGTTCCAGAGTATGGGAAGTCTCTGGGACAGGAATCTATCCCTCCAGCATGTTCTGTTTATTGTGGTGACAAGGTTTAGGTCCCTAAAGCGTGTAGGTGGGAGGGATTGGAATTTCTTTAAGTGGAGCATGTCCAACAGCTCTGGGTTTGACATAGCTTTGTATGTTAGGCAGAGATTGCCCCTGAGTAGGCGATATGCGATGGAGTAAAGCTGTAGTTTTTTCAGACGGTCTGCATAGGGCATCTGTTTGAGGCCAGTAATCCTCTTTGTGAGGTATTTCTGTGGTCTTTCCAGTTGTTGTAGATGTCTTGTGAGGTACATACCAAAAGGGGCGTTGTACTCTATAATGGGTCTAATGAGTGATGAGTAGAGAGGAACAATGACCTCTTTTTTTCTGGATGACAATCCTTTTGTGATGAGATGAGCCACATAGAAGGATTTCCTGACCACTGTGGCGATGTGATTAAAGGAGAGACTACTGTCCACCTGTGTCCCAAGGTCTCTTATCACATTTTCAGCATTAAGTAGACTACCAGCTATGTGGTAGTTCATGGGTACAGAGTTTTTACCAAAGGGGATGACAATACACTTTTTGGCATTGAGCTTCAGGCCATGGCTTTGACACCAGGTATCTGTCTCAGTGAGGCCCTTTTGTAGTTTGTCCACATCGTTAGGAGTTTTGATTATGGCTCCTAGTTTGCAGTCATCTGCAAACCTTGTTAGCCAAAGACCTTCTGTGCTGGCCTGCACTTCAAAGAAGTAGATACCAAACAGGAGAGGACCCAGGACTGAACCCTGTGGTACTCCACTTGTCACTGGTTTGATGCCGGATTTGGAATTCGCTACTTTCTGAGTGTGGGTTCTGTCCGTGAGCCAGTTGGCAACCCATCTTGTGACATAAGGATTTATACCTAGTTTAGTGAGCTTATCTATAATTCCAGAGTGGGGGATGGTGTCGAAAGCCTTGGCGAGATCTAGATAAGCTGTGTGAACCATTTTACCCTCATCTATGGCTTTGGTGACTGCTTCAAAGAAGTCAAGCAGGTTTAGGAGACATGATCTGCCTTTTACAAATCCAAACTGGGTTGGGTCCAGAGTTTGGAGATTACCAATGTCTTTGTTTATGAGTTCCACAATGATACATTCCATGGCCTTGCAGACCAGGCTCATCAGGCTAATGGGGCGGTAGTTCCCGGAGACCGTAGTGGCTCCCCTTTGTGGAGTGGGATAACCGTCACGGTGCACCATTCAGTGGGTACAAAGCCTGAGATGAGGCTATGATTGAACATGGTACTTAGGTAGGGTGCCAGTTCATTCTGTAGTTCGTGTAGAACGCAGCCTGAGATATTACCTCAAACAGACTTCATTAAAGAAGTTTTATAGACTTGTTGACCTTGGAGGTAACTATATTAGTTAAAGAGTTTGCACCTCATGCACAGAGAGTGTGTGTGTTTGGGGGGGGGGGGTGGCTGTCCCTCTTCTAAGAAATTTCTCTTCAGAAGCCCATTCAAGGTATCAGACTTGAGCAAATGGACTTCAATTAGACAGTCTTAGGTAAAACAACCAGGCTAGTGTCCAACCATGCAGCATATAATATGCAAACAAAATCCCGTATGGTAGTTTACAGAAATAAGTAATAAAAATATGTGTTAATATGTCAAACAAAACCAAAAAAATGCGGAAGAAGATATTTCTTACCTCATGTTTACATCCATTTAAAGGAGAAATGTACAGTCTATCCCTCTTGTTTTACACCCAAGAAAATGTATTCTAACTTAACAAAAAACATACTATAACAGTGGCTCGTGTTATCGTACTACCTAGTTGTCTTCCTCTGGTTGTGCTTCTTATTAGAAATCAGGAAGTAAAATGTTTTGCCCCATTCGTGGTTTTAATGTTTCCTTTTTCAGATCAGGTGCACAAAGACTGAATTAAGACATAGATAACCTGTATGAAAGGAGACCATATTGGTAATTGAAATTCTTCGGTGTGGGGGTGGCTATGTTTCATGCATTATGTAAATATGCTCTTATAAAAGGCACAAAGTAATGTACCGATGGTCTCACTTTAGTGAATGTAATTGTTTTCACTCATGCAAAGTATAATAATCTCATAGCATCTACCACAACAACGTTTGTTCTTTTTTGGCTTCAGCGACTGATTAAATGTAGTATATTGCACTAGTCTGAATGACGTGGTATTTGCTAAGGAAAAGTTTCTACTTCTGGGAATGTTAAGAAATGACTGTGATTCCGCAACACTTCACAGAATCACTGAGTCATAAATGCAACCTCCCAGATTTACCTCAGGCCCTCTCCCTTCAGTTTATTGCTACTTGGCCTCAGGGTGACGGTGAGGAGGGTAGCAGCATGTATCTAATGGGAAAATAAAGACCTGGTGTGCTTAAACTCACTACACGGCTGTCCCTGTCAATCACTTGCTCAGTGGGGGCCTTGATGTTTTCACTCTCCATCTTCATGACACTTCGCCTTCATCAAAAGCATCTGTCAGAAAATACAAATCCCTAGCTCTGAACCATTTGTCTGAATCTCTTGAGGGGGAGGGATGGTGCTGATTACTTTCCTGAATAAAAACAAATTTCCCTAAATAGTTTACAGCAAAGCTTTCGTCCTACAAATTCTGTCATTTTTGAACTCCCTGTCATGGAATTAATAAAGCACTGCAACAAACAATTTACTGTAAAAACATCTGAATTGCTTTTGCTTGAATACAAAGTACAGTTTAAAAGTAATAGAACTAACGATTTTTGTGACATTTCCCAGTAATTATAATGACACTGCAGAGCAGAAAAATCTGATGGAACACCAGCTTTGTTGTTATCAAGATCAAGGAAGTAAATAGAAAAAAAGGGTGCTGCTCACATATTTCTTTTCATCTGGTTCATGAGGTCATGAGATCAAGAAAAGCCCTTCTGCTTTTGCTGTCTTAGATGTAAGAAGGGGTGAAACTGAGGGTAACACACTGATTGCCAGTGCTTGCTGTAAGTGTTTATACAGGTGTAATACACACCCACAGTTTACAGGTATAAGTGACTGCATTGCTACTGTTACCAAGTCAGTCAATTAAATCACTTAGGATTCTGTAATTGCAGTTAAGTTTTACAATGGTTAAAAGAAACACTCACTATCTTAACCAAGAAGAGAGCGCCAGACAAACAGAGATGAAATGTTTAAATTCAGATGGCACTGTGAAGCCTTAAGCTTGTTCTGTGAATACCAAAGTGTGAAGTACCATAAATCTGAACAGTGTTAAGAATTTTTACTACCATGTTCTTGCCCTTTCAGATGATGTGGTTATTATTCTTTGTGTGTGTGTGTGTGTGTGTGTGTGTGTGTGTGTGTGTGTGTGTGTGTGTGTGTGTGTGTGTGTGTTGGTTACTTTTGTAGGGCTGTAGCCATGAAAGGCATCTGTACTTACAATGTTATTTTTTTAAGAATCTTAGTAACACAGCTCACAAATGTCAAATTTCTTACTGTGATTCTTGCTTATATTCTCGAAAAAGAGTCATGTTTACAATTTCAGTGGGCAGTGTTTTCAGAGCGTTTCTTAGTACCATACTAAGTGTAGCATTACAACTAGCCACCTTAAAGGTAATCTGGCTTCTAGAAAACATCCTGAGTGTTTTCTGTGACTTTGCATTTGATGTTTGATTGGGGTGTACCGCAAACCCTCATTCATTCTTTCACGTAATAACATATGATGAGCCATGTAATACATACTGGATTTGGTGAATGACTGTGAAAAAATGCTGACTGTATTCATTAGCTCACAAAGCAGAAAAGCAAACTAAAACCAATCGGTCAAAATGAAATAAAAATGGAGACCTAAGTAGGGGTAAACATAACAAAAGAACAGCAAGAGAATAGAATATATGAATTGTAATGCACAATTGCATGTATAGGACAAATACATTTGTCTGTTCATGGTGGTCTCAGTTTAATTGTTCAAGGACAGATTCCTCAAAGACTGTTCATTCAGAAATAGTTGCCAAAACAGAATTTGAAATAATTTCATACTGTTTGTTATAGCAGTGGGAGGTGCAAAGGTCTTCTCCTTGAGTAGGGTTTGGTGGGACAACCCCAAGGAAACAAAACAGGAAAAGCTTCATTCTACCAAGGAAACAAAACAGGGAGACCTTCATTCTACCAAGGAAACAAAACAGGAAAAGCTTCATTCTACCAAGGAAACAAAACAGGGAGACCTTCATTCTACCAAGGAAACAAAACAGGGAGAGCTTCACTCTATCAACTGGCCCCAAATGAAGACACTTTAAGAAATTAATCCTCGGAGAAATAAATAATATCCGAGTAGCATATTGCCAAAGTGCTATACAATACAGTAAAGTAGACAGCAGAATGTGATGAGCAGGAAAGGGCAGCTATATATATACAAAGTGAGGTCCACATACGTGAGACAAAATTTATGTAGGGAAGAAAGCAACTATCTGATGTGATATTTAATAGATATTTATTTATTCTTTGTTGACTGGGTTGGTCCCAATAAGATTGTGACCTCTTTTAGAGGAAATCACAGGTGATACTTATACTTGTCGTTTGTCTTTCGGCTTTTTCCCAGTAAGGGGTCACCATAGCAGAACGTCTGCTAATGACTGGCATTAAATTTTTACGAAATGCCAAGGTGCCAGCTCGACGCCCAACCTTCAACGAAGGCATGCCCATTTACGCATGCATGTCTTTTGAATGCTACCCAACTGCGGGGAGGACATGCAGACTCCACACAGAAGGCACTCCCAAGCCAAGCCAAGAATTGAACAGGAGAACCTCTTGCTGTGAGGTAACAACGCTACCGCCATACCACCGTGGCATACTAGAGGTGACACTTATACTACAAAGGGAAATTTCTTCAGAGCAACAGGGAATTTCCTCCACTTGTTTCACTAGGTCCTATGGGATCTTTTACATCCACTTGAGCTACCACCAAGCTGATGGGATCTTGGTTTAGCATCTCATCTGAAGGCAAAACACTCATGAGTGCAGCACCCTTCCCCCGGACCTTGGTTTAGCAGCTCACCTGAAGACAAAACAGATAGGAGTACAGCATCTCCCTTCCCATGCTGCACTGGTAGCAGTCCAACTACCTGGGGTAGGAATAGAACTCACAACCTTCTGTACCACAGGCAAGAGTGCTTGCTACCTGTTGCACTACTGACACTGACCACTGACACTGACAATGTCATTTATTTCATTTTATTTATTGTCATTTTAGGTTAGTCCCAATAAGACAGAAGCTGCTTTTCAGAGAAGACTTGATGTCACATATTATAAACTTATGATCAGTTTATTTTTATGCAACCTTTCAACCAAAGTATTCTCTTTGAGTAATGAACTGAACCTGAGTATATAGAAAAAAACAACAAGGATATGAAAAGTACATGTAGACTTTACTAAGGCTCTAAACAGAAGCCAGATTTAAATCCTGGAACTCAGATGCAACAGCACTGACCACTGTGCCACCTGACAGGATAATGCTAGGCAGGAATTTTAAAGAACTAATGAGGAAATGGCATTAATAGATCAGAATCCCAGATGGACACAGCTTGGGAAGTATGTGGGACGCTTGTTTCCTCCAAATGATCATGTGAAGTGGAACGTCATAAAATGTCAAGCATGAGTTTCAGAAAGATATCTTAAAATGCTGCATACAGGGACACCGTGAGCAAAGCATCTTTATGACCATATGTAATGTTGAATGGCCAGGTGCACCCAGCAGAGTATTCTCAGTCATCTCAATTGTTAAAATGTAACACAGCAAGGTGAAACAACAACACTTATCATTCTAGTAAGTTGGTGGCCGGCATAATGGTTAAAGTGTTCACTTCATAAGCACAAGAGACAGGGCTTGATTCTAATCTACGATTATTGGATAAGCTTAAAATTGCCCTTTAGGGCAGTTAGTCTAGTATTCTCTTATGAACCTGAATGAGTCACACGTGATAATGTGCAGTGCCTTAGGACAGCACTGTCTGGATCCAGACTGCCCATAAAAGTAGATAACTTTTAAACTGCAGCAGTGTTTTTGTGTGTCATCATTCTACGCTCATGCATGAACATTCTGGAGTTCATCAACTGACAGGCTGAAGTAAGGGTTCACAGATAAGTGGGATGGGGGATAGGTTCAAGTCCATATGATGACTCCTCCTTGGGAGACGGACAGGGCTTAAGCTGCTCTTATAGTTGCTCCCAGTGGAGGCTGAGCACAGCAACAACATCTGTAGTACAAATGAAGATCATGAGCTTTATGGTATTGCTCGAGTCCAAGGCATCTGGAAGAAAATAAGGAAAGAGGGTAAGTATTTTATCCCATCTACAAGTGGGGTTGCAGTATATGGTCTTCAAGAGAGGCAGCTGTCTCCTCTTCCTCAAAATGTCAATGTCATCCAAAGCCTGCCATGTTCCCTAGAGGAAGTTTCTGCACACAGGGGTACACCAAGGCGCTTCTCTGTAGTGACTCACATGGAGATGATGAAGTGAGGAGGCAATGATGGGAAAGGGAGGACAGCAATGACTGAGCATGGCCTAAGAACAGACTTTTTGTGGGGGGTGGGAGGTCAGCTAAGGATTATAAATAAATTAAATCAAAACAGAAAAGAAAAGCAGACAAGTAATGGCTGAAGGCCTTCCACCCATCAGCACAAGATAATGTTGGGGTAGGTTTAAAATAAATGAAGCCTAGAACACCAAGCCACATTATTTCTGCAATTCTTTAAACGTATGGGTGACCTACAATGGACAAACCTTTGCAGTAGTAGGTAATAAGGTGGGAGGCAGTTCGCTACATTTCCTAGAGACAGTGGCAGAGACCCCTGCATCTTGAGTTTTACAGATCTGATTATTGAGCATGCTGTTGGGGGGTAGGCTTTTGGTATATCAGATAATGGGGTCTTAGCTGATCTGATAGCACAATGTGTCTTGACTCACTTATACTTTCTTTCTTTCTGTCTGAAACTTCTCCCCCTTTATGACTATGGGCAGTGGATTCCACTCTCATTGGTCTCTTGTTGAGTGATTCAGCTTAAATTGCTTGTTATCAGGCGGCCATGAAGGGAGTTCACTTCCAGCATTGCTAGTATCCCCCCACCAATCTACTCTGCTTTTCTGTGCCTAGCCAACACTCATTCCAGTGATCTGAACATCTGCCCTCACCCTCAGAGGCCAAGGCCAACCATATTTAAAGGTGAGCTATAAATGTCTCCAGGCTGGGGTGGAATTACACGTGATTAACAAGTTACTATTTATTACATCACTACTCTCACACTCGGCTGCTGCAAGCTCCTGCTCTGAGTCTCTTCCACCTACTGCCCTGTCCTATGTTCACTCTACCTTTTAATCCTGCTAGAAGTGGTGAAGAAACCAACTGTATTCTGCCAGGGGCCTGATCATCCTATCCCTGAAGGAATAACTACTACTGCCTCAAGGGAAACCTAACTAAACTGCCCTGCCCTTCGTTCACTCTACCTTTTAATCCTGCTGGAAGTGGTGAAGAAACCAACTGTATTCTGCCAGGGGCCTGATCAACCTATCCCTGAAGGAATAACTACTACTGCCTCAAGGGAAACCTAACTAAACTGCCCTGCCCTACGTTCACTCTACCTTTTAATTCTGCTGGAAGTGGTGAAGAAACCAACTGTATTCTGCCAAGGCCTGATCAACCTATCCCTGAAGGAATAACTACTACTGCCTCAAGAGAAACCTAACTAAACTGCCCTGCCCTTCGTTCACTCTACCTTTTAATCCTGCTGGAAGTGGTAAAGAAACCAACTGTATTCTGCCAAGGGCCTGATCAACCTATCCCTGAAGGAATAACTACTACTGCCTCAAGGGAAACCTAACTAAACTGCCCTGCTCTACGTTCACTCTACCTTTTAATTCTGCTGGAAGTGGTGAAGAAACCAACTGTATTCTGCCAAGGGCCTGATCAACCTATCCCTGAAGGAATAACTACTACTGCCTCAAGGGAAACCTAACTAAACTGCCCTGCCCTACGTTCACTCTACCTTTTAATTCTGCTGGAAGTGGTGAAGAAACCAACTGTATTCTGCCAAGGGCCTGATCAACCTATCCCTGAAGGAATAACTACTACTGCCTCAAGGGAAACCTAACTAAACTGCCCTGTCCTGCCCTACGTTCACTCTACCTTTTAATCCTGCTGGAAGTGGTGAAGAAACCAACTGTATTCTGCCAAGGGCCTGATCAACCTATCCCTGAAGGAAAAACTACTACTGCCTCAAGGGAAACCTAACTAAACTGCCCTGCCCTACGTTCACTCTACCTTTTAATTCTGCTGGAAGTGGTGAAGAAACCCACTGTATTCTGCCAAGGGCCTGATCAACCTATCCATGAAGGAATAACTACTACTGCCTCAAGGGAAACCTAACTAAACTGCCCTGCCCTACGTTCACTCTACCTTTTAATCCTACTGGAAGTGGTGAAGAAACCAACTGTATTCTGCCAAGGGCCTCATGGGAAACCTAACTAAAGTATGTCTGTATACTCCTGAGTTGTGCTAAACCTAAACGCTCTTCCCATAACCTGACTAGGCAGATAGAACTCACTGTATTTCTGACTTTGCGGCAGCCACCATTCCCTCTCGCTATACCCATTTACTTAGCTCTCTATACCCTTTCCAGGTCCACCATATGTCCGTAGTTCATAGGCTCTCCAGCCTCGAGCTCTGTAAGGAACCTCCTGTAGTTACAAGGTTTGACCACTAGATGGTGGCCTGAATCCACCTCTTTTCAGCTCCTATTTACCCATCCACTGTACTGTACTCTTTATCTACTACCTCTCTCCCCCTCTAATTTATCTGATTCCCCACCTCCAGTCCTCTTAAGCTATTCTCCCTTTGTGCCTGGTGGCCTACTAGCCCTACCACCTGCACAGCTGATTGTTCCCATCCCAACCGGTGCTATAACTCACCTTCCTTGGCTCTACCTGCTCTGTTTGCCCTGTGGGCTCACTCACTACCCTGCCCCCAATTCCCACCCGCCCACAGTGCCACTAGATTTATACTTATCAAATCACACCTCCTCCTAAACCCCACCCCTACACATCACAACTAACCAACCTAACACACGCTAACTGTACACCCAACCCACACTCCCCACCCACAACTCCACCATACTTCACTCTTTTGCATCCTCCCACACACACTCCCAAATACCTACAGCATGTACCCCACAAAGTCTCCACTAACTCCCACCACATATCCAAAACCTAGACTGATCTTGTACATCATACCACCACTTATCACTCTTTATCTCCTCACCTCCTATGAATACTACTACCTACCTATCCCTCAATACCCCACATCCTGTACTACTGCTAACTTCCACCCCCATTATCCCACACCATTTCAACCATACCTTTACTCCAACTGTACTTCCCCAACACCTCTTTATTCCCTTAGAGCCACCTACACAAAAACTAGGACTAAATACTATGACCTACTCCAAATAAACATCCATAAACTAGTAAGGAAGTCTAAACCAACCCTCATAGCAGATGGCGACATCCACCCAAACCCAGGCCCAACCCTACCAGAAACCACACGCTCCACAAATATTACTGTCACCAATCTACGGAGCACATATAATGCCCCTAATTCACTACTAATCTGTCACCTAAACATCAGAAGCATGAATAATAAGATTCACTATATACATGCCCTTATAGACATGCACTCCCCTGAACTATTATGTCTTACCAAAACCTGGCTCAAACCCACCACCTCTGACAATGAGATAATACCCCCCACCTACAATATTTTAAGACTTGACCGGCAGGGTAGGAAAGGTGGTGGAGTAGCCATTATGTATAAATCAACTTTACAGGTGTCCACCACCACCATCCCACAAAGCCTAATAACTAGCACCTCAGAAACACTCTTAATAAAGGTCCAGCTTAACAAACACAAAACTATCAACATAGCATGTATCTACATGCCCCCAGGCGACAATATAGTGACCTTAGAAAGTACCGTCCAATGGCTATCCACTACACACCCCCAAGAAACTATTATTCTAGGACACTTCAATATTGATTGGAAAACCTGTTCATCAAAAACCCCTACCACCCACATTAACTTAAATGGCTTCTCCCAAATTATAAACTCCCCCACCAGAATCAATAAACCCAACAATAAAGAAAGCACCCTAGATTGTATACTTAGAGACAACAAACCTCAGTTATATACATCAGGCACCCTACCTGAGAACGAGTGATCACTTCCTAACATATATAATAAGAAAAAGGAATGACATGCCTCAGCAAATCACCCTTAAAACCATTAGAAACACAAAAAACTTTAACCTCACCAATTTCCAGACCGAACTTAAAACTTGCAATTGGTCCAACCTAAAGCTACTTCCCCTAGACGAAGCAGTCTCACACTTTAGTACTAACTTCCTAGTCATCTTAGACAAGCATGCTCCCATAAGAAAGATCAGAACCAAAACCAAAATAGCTCCACGGCTAACCAAAGGTACTAAACAAAAGCCAACTGCTAGGGACACAGTATGGACCTCCTGCAAATCCACCAAATCCAGTCAAGATCATATTAGGTACAAACAATTGAGAAACAAAGCTAAAAAATCAATTAAGCTAGATAAACAAACCTACTATTTCAACCTACAGAAAAAGCACCAAAACCAGCCACAAAAATTCTGCTCAGGTCTCAATAAACTGCTCCATCCAGGTAAATCCACTACCCCCACCCCTTCATCTACATTGCATCTACCCCCTAAAAGTATAGCAGAGGCCTCCAATACTTTCTTTACAGAAACAGTGCAATCCCTAGCTAAAAACCTACTTCCCAACTCAGCAAACATCACCTCAGCCCCACCTGATAATGTACCCCCATTCAAATATGATCCAATCCCCACAGACTATATTAAATCCCTACTCAAGAACTCAAACCCACCACACTAGCAGCAAACTTACTCCCTGCTGAATTTCTACAAAAGGCCGCAAACTAAATATCATACCCTGTCTCCATCTTAATCAACCATATTCTCCATGAATCCTATGTCCCCTCCATCTGGAAAATCTCCCACATTTTACCACTTCACTAAGGGGGTAACTCCACGGAACTCTCAAACTATAGGCCTATAGCCATTCTATCTCCCTTAGCCAAAATAATGGAAAAATCTATACATAAACAAATTCTAACTCACCTTATCCAAAACAATCTCCTAGCCCCATCCCAGCACGGATTCAGACCTGCCCATAGTATCACAACAGCACTTCTCTCTTTCTCTCACACAATAAATCAGAACCATAATCACAACAAACTCTCCTCTGCCCTCTTTCTCGACCTATCCAAAGCATTCAATATGGTCAATCACCACCTACTCCTAGACACACTCAAATCATTCAACCTTAACAACCTTGTAATCAAGTGGTTCCAATCTTACTTTCAGGGAAGACAACAAGCAGTATTATGAAAAGACAATCTATCCCCCTACTACCAATCACCCTTGGTGTCCCCCAAGGGTCCATATTAGGCCCCCTCCTTTTCTCAATATTCATTAATGACCTACCCAAAGTCATCCCTGAAGCAACCTGCATTCAGTATGCAGATGACTCTACCCTAATCTGTTCTGCACCACCTCCTCAGACCTACAATCCCTATCCCAGAGCACATTCAACAAAGTAGAGATCTGGTTCAATAATTGCCATCTCCTATTGAATCCCAACAAAACCAAACTACTACTTCTCTCCCCTACCCAAAAAAACCTCATCACTGAACATTACAATCTCATCTAATAATGGCACCATAATCTCTCCTGATCCATCTACAAAACCTCTTGGTGTAATAATAGATAATAACCTTACATTTGACACTCGTATCGACAAAAACCATCAAAACAGTTAACAAAAAACTAAGCTCCCTATATAGGATTAAACCATTTTTAACCCCACAAGCCAGAACAGCCATTGCTAGAACACACCTTCTCTCAACCCTTCTCTATGCCTCTCCCATTTTCCTAAACCTAAAGAAAGCTAACTTAAACAAATTAGCTAGCTGTTATAACAATATAGCTAGATTCGCCACAGCCACAGCATACAGAACCCATTACTGTCAAAATCTTCAAACATTGGACTGGCTAGAGCTACCCAACCAACTTCAGTACAACCAACTCATAGTTATTCATAATACCCTCTATCAACCTAACAGTACACCCATTCTGGCAAATATTATCACCCCCTTACTGCAACCTTCCATCTCTCCGCTCATCTAACAAGATGCAAGTTCAATCTGCCAAAGCCAACAACTCAGCTGGAGAATCACTTCTCTCCAACTCAGCTGGTAAGAAATGGAACGCACTTCTCCCAGATCTTACCACTATAGCCTCCTTACCCCAATTCAAAACATCCCTAAAGAGTCACCTAAACAAGCATTGGCTATGCCCATGTCTAGATCCAGGCTAACTCGACTTACATGTAATTCTTGAAGGCAAATGATACAATTAGAATAAACCTTCTACCTAAACCCACCCTAATTATAACTACTTCTCTATAACCTTCAGAACAACAGTCACTAAATCCTACCTAACTTCCTATACACATCTTTAGAATGCTGTGTTTCTAACTCCCTACACTAACTTCTAAATCCCTTGTCTGTACCTCTCCTGGTGTATCCTATCATCCTAGCTTTTATACAAATATGTATTCAACCCTTCTACATCCAATTTCCAGGAACTCTCCTCTTAACTAAACATCTTTTTCTCACTAACCACCTTGTTTTTCTCCGGGTAGTCACTCATGTCATCTATCCGCAGTGGTGGTGCTGCTGTAGCGTTGTCGCCTCACAGTAAGACGCTGTCCGGTTCGATTCTCAGTTAGAGCGTGTTCTGCGTGGAGACATGCATGAATGGGCGTACCTTCTTTGAAGGTTGTGCATCAGGGCTGGTAACTCGGCACGTAAAAATCAACTACCAATCATTAGCGGACCGGTGTTCCACTGTGGTGACCCCTAACCGGGAAAAGCTGAAAGACACAACAAATCACTCATGTCATCTATCATTGTATCTTGCCATTCTGTACACTCAAATGCTTTACTATTATTGCTGTAAATATGTAATACTACTATTGCTGTACATATGTAATACTATAAACCTACAATGATCTTAAACTTCAATGTAACGATTTATATATATAACCTCCTATTGAAACTTTAAGAAGTTACATATTTTAATGTAACAATGAATATTGACCATCATCCTTTTGTACAGCTTTTCTCCCCGGGCCTCCGCTGAAAATGGACATGTATCCAGTCGGACTTTCCCGGTTAACAAATCTAAAATAAAATAAAATAAAAATAAATACATTTTATTTATTTTATTTTGCATTTGTTGACCAGGATAGTCTGACTGAATATATGCCCATTTTCAGCGGAGGCCCGGGGAGATAAGCTCCATACATACACACAGATAAATTACTTGTTACAATCAGTGCACAGGACTACAACACTACACATATAGAGAAATATTGTACATACAGAGATATTTTACATAATACATCACTATTTGAATCATTCATAAGGGGGTAGGTATAATTTTTGTAAGCCTAATCCTCTGCACCATCTTTAAAGGCTGACATCTCCCACAATGCCAGGCTCAACACTTGTGTTGTTCCAAGTATGAGTGTATCTTTCCAGCTATCATGTCGGTGTTACTTAGTGGGCATATTTTTTCAGATTCATTCTTTGCTTTCTGCTACAGTCAACTTCCTGCATGTGCCTATGGTATCTCAATGGAAAGAATTCTCTCCACAAGGATGGGCAATCTGACATCATCTGCTCATTCCCATCCCCCCTGGCTGGCTCTCCAGTGCTCAGGTCACTAAATGAGCTCATATTATCTGGGTAGCAGTCAGAGAGTTGGCTCATAACTTACTTATCATCCATTGTGTCTGGATTCTAAATGTTTTGGCAATGAATAATACATAATCTGTATTTCAAATCACAGGCTCTAAAAGAGGTGGGGGTAGATGGAGCTTCTGCCTCTGCACCAGTTATTACCTCTTTCAAAAATAATTCTTACCAGAATTATAGGAAGGGAGTTTGTGCCTATGGCCAAAATACTCATTTTTTTCCCACACCCCCTCCCTGGCCCCAACTTAGCTCCAATCCCTGCACCTACCACACCCTACCCCAATGCAAGCCCTTTCATTAACAAGTGCTATTCCGAAGTAATCAAACTGTACTTCTCTGGCTGGAGCTGTGATATCGAGGGGGGATCCCACCTGGAGCTACAGCATTGGGCATTGTGTACACTGTTGCAGCACACACACACAACACACACACAAACACACACACACACACACACACACACACACACACACACACACACACACACACACACACACACACACACAAACAAATACACACACACACACACACACACACACACACACACACACACACACACACACACACACACACATACTGTTAGAAGAATAGCATTACTGGAGTGGTCAAGTGACATAAAGCAAGCTGGATTTTAAAATGCTTGCAATGAACAATGTTTAACCACATACTGCTGAATTAAACAAACAAAAATGGGATGCATATCATTACAAATGCAGAACAGTGACAGCCCCTATTTAGAGAAGCCTAATTGGGGGGGGGTCTCAATTAGAGCAGTGACATTTTTTATAGCAATGGATAATAACGAAGTAATAAAAAAACACATGCTCTTAGTAACATAGTGCTACTGGAAACTTAATAGCATCTGCATAATAGTGTACTGCTGAGGTAAAAAAAGGCAAACATACCAGGCCGGATTCACGAAGGCTTGCACGGAGTCTAAGAGTAGAGTAAGACTCCAGACAGCCAATATGTCTGCCGAGCAATCCAGGAACAGCCGGCAGGGGCATGCATGAGAGCTCCTAAAACTACCCTTGCACAGACAGTGTTATGTTATACAAATTACCTCATTTGCTGCTGAACGCTATGCAAATGAGGTAAATATGCAATCCAGGAAACACTAACCTGTCCGAGTAAGAGTAGTGTTATTTACAGAAATGTACTCCATTGGTAACGGAGTACCATTCTGCAAATAGCAAAACAGAGCTATGACAGCTCCAAATAAAGGATGCATCCAGTTGAGGAAGCATGCCAATGGCCAAATATAAGTCCATTGGCATTTTTATCTGTTGCAAAATAATAAAATATATATATATTTTTTTCCACGATCTCCGATGTTTATGGGTAGCGCAGTGCCGCGCAAATGTGCGGCACTCTAAAAACGAGAAAAGAATAAATAAAAGCCAAAAATAGGCATTTTATTAAAATATTCATCTGCCATGCAGGTGAATGGCAGGCTGAAGACAACATGGCTACTGAGTAGTGGTTACTAAGGGGGGAAGCTCAGTCTGAGAGATATAACCAAGCATTACTAGGCAATCCAATGCAAATGAGGATAAGGATAGTGAATCCCAATTTTCCCTGCCATGTGAACCATCTCCCTAGAATGTAAGAGTAGGATTAGGGGAGTAACAGAGTAGAAAATAGGTGACATCATGAGGGGGTACGTATCAAAGACTGTAAGCTTATTGGAGCAGAGTGGCATGTGTTTGCTGTAAGTGACTCAGGACTGGAAGAGGCATGTCTACAGTTCTCTTAACTGAAACTCAGAAACCGAAGGTGTACGCTGTGGATATCACCAAAGTTTCTTGCAAAGAAGCTTACACTGTGTGCACGCGTATGCATGCCTGTAAATCCGTCTAAGCCTGTGTGTGCGTGTGTGCGCCCGTGTAAACCTGTGTAAGGCTGTCTAAGCCTGTGTGCGTGCATGTGCACGGGGAAAAACTACAAGTTAGCACTATTAAACCATAAGCACTACTTACTCTTATACTCTCTACGATTACCCTGTCCTCTATTGGTCTATCTTAAATTCAGTTTCCCTATATTACTCTAGCATGTCCAAAGGTCAGTCAATGATTTCCTCTCCAGTCCAGCTGGTGAATCTGGGAATTTTGAGGCAATGTTACAACTGTCTCATGTACACGGACAAGCCTCTCCTCCTCCAAACAGGTTCAAATATATGTGAGAGATGCAACTATTTAGCCAAACTGGAGGCTGAGCTCTCTCATCTCAAAACTGGTGTAACCAGTCAGGAGGAGAAGGTAACCTCACACAACACAATTCCAGTATCACATAGTCCCACCACATCAGCGAACCAAACACATAAATACACAAAAACATACTCGGAGGCTCTAAATAAAAATCTACCTAAGCAACAGAGACCTCCAAAGCAGACATCCCAGCAAACGCTACCTCAAAACAAAACACGCACAACACATAGCCCACAAAGTCAGTGTGCCAAGCAGCCACAGCCCTTAAGGCTGAATAACACACCTGATACTCTTGTAATAGGTGACTCTATTGTCAGACACACTGATGTCCCCACTCACCAGGCTGAATAAAGAGAACGTCACGGTGAGCTGCCTGTTGGGTGCTAGGATCCGCCACATAACGCAAGCACTCAGGTCACTCCAAAGCAAATACAAATATGACTCAGTCATTGTACATGCTGGTGTGAATGACCTGAGACGTACCTCCCTGGACTACATGAAAAGAGACATAGAGGAGCTCTTTGATCATGTAGCCCAGGCTGGTATGACCCTGACCTTGATCAGCATCTTACCCTCACCTAGAATGATGCCACAGTACAAAGACAAAATGATCGATTTTAACAACTGGCTAAAATTTAGGTGTCATTCAAAGGGGATCCAGTGTCTGTCAGCCTGGGATGGCATGCTCGACAAGCCACGTTGCTTCACTAGGGACAGCTTGCACCTGTCACCACTGGGCTTTCGGATATTGGCAAAGGCTCTTGCCACCCCCATAGTGCCTTTTTTAGGCAAGGCTCAAAAGTCAAACCTACCCCCATAGACAGCACAAGGAACAAGAAACTAAGGGTAATGCTGCTTAACGCCAGAAGTCTTAACCTCAAGATGCACGCACTTGAAGCTCTCCTCAGTATGGAGAACATCAATATCTGTGCAGTGACAGAAACCTGGTTCAAGGCTTCAGAGAGCACCCCAGCACTACCAGGCTATACCTCATATCATGCTTTTCGGCCCCAATACCCGGACCAAACCACAAAAGGAGGGGGAGTTTCCATATTTATCAAGGATATCCACACCTCCAGGTTAGTGGCATTCCACGTAGTATTGGAGACCATCCATGTGCAACTAACAGTGGGCAAGACTGCTTTTCAATTTATAGCATCCTACAGACCACCCTCTCAAAGTCAGGAATCCCACTCGGCTTTCCTGAAAAAATTGGAGAACATGAAGATCTCTCCGAACACCATTATATTGGGTGACTTCAACTACCCAAACATTGACTGGGAGCACTACTCAAGCCCCAGCACCTTAGCCCAAAGGTTTCTGGAAATTATAAACTCAAATGCTATGGAACAACTAGTCACCACTCCCACAAGAGGGGACAACATACTAGACCTGATCATTACCAACATGGGGACTATATGCTCCACACCAGAAGTATATCCCTCATTGGTAAGATCAGACCATAAATTAATTTCACTGGATGTCCACATCCCGACCCCACCCCCAGCCCAGAAAACCACAGTGAAAAACTTCTCAAAAGCGAACTTCTCACTTCGCAAAACCGAAGTGGTATCCTTCAAGGCCCCAGGGCCAGTGGAAACTACGGCCCAAACTGCAGAATCCTATATAAACGCATTCTACAGACATCTCCAGGAATGCATGGATCATGCTATCCCAAACAAAACCAAGACCCAATCATCCAAAGGCAGGCGTCCAGTCTGGTGGACCCCTGCCATAAATAAACTGTACAACAGAAGGAGGAAGCTACTACATGATAGAGCAAAATCCCTAATAGGGAAGGCATCTCTGATCAGTACTAGCAAAAAATTACGATCCTCATAAAATCCTCCAAGGCCAGCTTCGAGAGAAAAATTGCACAGGACACCAAAGACAATCATAAGGCTTTTTTCAGTTATGCTAGGAACCTGGGATGCAACTCCAAGACTTGTTCTGAGTTGATTCTAAATGACAAAAAATACACTGAACCCACAGACATCGCCAATATCCTGGCAGACAGGTTCAGTGCAGACTTCTCCACCCCTCCCCCACAAAAGAGCAAGTATCTATCCCGGCAGAGGGCTGCCTCCCAAACATCTCTGATGCTCAGGTGAAGGCTGCCCTCTCCAAAGCAAAAAACACTGTTTCCATGGGACCAGATGGTGTCCCAGGTTGCGTCCTACATGAACTCCAAGAGGAACTAATCCCTCAAATAAAACAGCTATACAGTCTCAGCCTCAGTACAGGATATGTGCCCACAGAATGGCATACAGCAACAGTGGTCCCACTCCACAAAGGTGGAGCCTCTACAGACCCTGGAAACTATCGCCCCCATAAGCCTGACTAGCTTAGTCTGCAAGGCTATGGAGAGGATCATCATGGAGCTCATAAACAAAGACATTGGGGACCTACAGACACTAGGTCCTACCCAGTTCGGCTTTGTCAAGGGCAGATCCTGCCTTTTGAACCTGGTTGACTTCTTTGAAACAGTCACCAAAGCCATAGATGAAGGGAAGGTAGTCCACACAGCCTATCTGGACCTTGCAAAGGCATTTGACACAATACCCCACTCGGGCATCATAGATAAGCTATCCAGCTTAAATATAAACCCCTATGTCACAAGATGGGTCGCAAACTGGCTCAAAGACAGAACCCACAGAGTGAGAGTTGCTGGAGCTATGTCAGACTCGAAACCGGTCACAAGTGGCATCCCACAGGGTTCTGTCCTGGGACCACTCTTGTTCGGTATATACTTTTCCGAGGTACAGGCAAACGTGGAAGGACTATGACTCACCAAGTTTGCAGACGACTGCAAACTGGGTGCCATAATCGACTCTCCAGCTGACACAAACATCCTTCAAAAAGGTCTCACAGAGACAGATAACTGGTGCCAGCGCCATGGTTTAAAGCTAAATGCCAAAAAATGTATCGTCATACCCTTTGGCAAAAACAATGTGCCCACAAATTACCACATAGGCGGAAACCCATTAAGTACAGAGAAAGTTATTAGGGATCTGGGGACCCAAGTTGATAGCAATCTCTCCTTTGAAAACCACATTGCCAAAGTGGTTAGAAAGACCTTCTGTATAGCCCACCTTATCATGAAGGGTTTCACATCTAGATCAAGAGAGGTAATCGTGCCCCTTTATTCATCCCTCTTCAGGCCCATCATAGAATACAATGCCCCTTTTGGGATGTACCTTACCCGACACCTGCAGCAATTAGAGAGACCCCAAAAGTATCTCACCAAGAGAATCAAGGGTCTCAAACAGATGCGATACGCTGCTCGGTTAAAAAAACTCCAGCTCTACTCAGTTGCATACTGCCTACTTCGAGGCGATCTATGCCTGACATACAAAGCTATGTCAAATCCAGAATTAATGGACATGCTCCACCTCAGTAAATCTAAATCCCTTAGAGCCACACTCTCGAGGGACTTGAACCTCAGCACAGAAATAAATAGAACTTGCTGGAGGGACAGGTTCATAACCCAGAGGCTCCCTTCGCTCTGGAATAGAATTCCAGTTCATGTGAGGCAGAGCACCTCACTGAATCTCTTCAAGAAGAATCTCGATAGGTGGATGGGGGATCGTAGGTTTGTCCCAGGGATTACTCCCGTGTCACTATTAGACAGAGGCACAGTAAACTAAACCTTAAAAAGGGCACAGTATACTCAAATCAAGGGGTGGCGTAAGCCATACAGAATCGGGCTAGGCTTATAATTGCCCCAGGGCAGATAGCCTAGTATGAACCTATGAACCTATGAACCTATGTGCACCCGCCTAAGCCTGTGTAAGCCTGTGCAAGCCTGTGCGCGCATGTGAGCGTGTTTGCACTTGTTTGCGCGGCGCTGCCCCTTGTAGAAACAGAAAGGGAAAAGGAAGGAAAAGAAGTAGTAGGAAGTTAAGCAAGGAGAACTAGCAGACCTGCCAGGTGAAATCAATCAGAATCAGCCAATTACACAGGCAGTACACTAGCCCAGCCCAGCCCAGCACTTAAAACTCTGGAAACAACATTCCCCCATGTTTTTCTCAGAAACACTGCAACACTGCAGTCTACAAAGAGAAGTGAAAACTTAAAAAGCTCAACTGAGACAAAAAATATTAGGGGCTGCCATTGCTGTTATAAGGCAACATGTATAATATGCTGAGGGTGGTGCCATTGCAAATGCTGCTGAGCAACCCACAGTGAGGAGACAGAGAAGAGTGTACAGACCCTGGGTAACCTACCAGGGGCTACATGAGCTGGAGATAGTGGAGCGCTATAGAATGGACAGAGACCTCCTGCAGCAAATTGTTGAGCTGTGCAGGCCACGCCTCACACACAGAACCAACAGAGGGGAACCCATCCCAGTGGAAACCAAGGTATGTGTTGGCCTAAGAATACTAGCAACAGGTACCTTCCAGAAACCAACTGGTGATATGATGGGGATTTCACAGGCATCAGCATCCAGGGTACTGCTCCAGTTCCTGAATGCCATGTCAGCACATGTCGGTGATCATGTATAGTTCCCCAATTCCCGTGAGGTATTGGCCAGCAATATGCGTCTCTTCCAGCAAATAACGGAATACCCTGAGGTAGTGGATGCAATTGACTGCATGCACATACACATCAAAGCACCAGCCGGTGAGCGAGGTAAGGCCTATATCAACCGCAAGGGCTTCCACTCCAACAACTGCCAGGTCATGTGCGATGCCCAGGGCATAATACTGAATGTGTGTGCGGGCTGCCCTGGAAGCTGCCACAATTCCCATATCTGGCATCTGATGCAGCTGTACCAGACATTTGCCAATGGGGACATCCCTGACAGTCACCTAGTGGGGGATGCTGGATACACACTGGAGCCGTGGCTGATGACACCCATCAGAAATGCACACACACCTGAACAAGAACTCCATAATGAGGCACACGCACAAACATGAAATGTAATCGGGCATGTGTTTGGGATGCTCAAGTCATGGTTCCGGTGCCTGGACACATCTGGTGGAGCCTTGCAGTACTCACCAACTACATGTACCCAAATTGTCATGGTATGTGCCATGCTACACAATATGATCCTGAAAAAACAGCTGCAGCAGGAACAGCATAGGGCAGGGCCAAACAGCCCCCCACCATTGCCAAGGCCTGCACAGGCACAGCGTGTCTTGGAGGAGGAACAACCTGAGCCTGCCCCATTTGGCAGAAGGAGGCGTGCCCAGTATGCCTTGGCCTTGGCAAAGAGGCAATGCATAGCACATACACTGGCTCAGTAGGAACCCTGGAAATGATACCTCTCCCTGACTCACACATAAAATAAAAGGGATGCCTAACTTGACACTACCTGTTTCCAAACATGTATAGGGAGTGTAGTATGTGCATCCGACATAAGCAGCCCTGCAGCACCACCTGAGGCATAATTGCCATGTTTTAAGCAATATAAAGCAGTGCTAAGCAGCTTTTACCAATATTTAGTATATGTAAACAAAATTGCCTGTGCTAACTAGCGTAATGTCAGGCAATGTTGAGCAATGTTGGGCAAGGTCGGGCAAACGTGAGCTAAGACAGGTAAACATGCTCATATTAGCTTTACTGTCCCTTAAGCAGTCTGGTCTGCCCAACATGAAAATAAAAAGCAGTGACAGGGCTCGAACCCAGGATACTGTGCACTATAGTCATAGTACTGAACCACTAAGCCATGATAGCATTTCAGTAGCACACACACAGCAGGACAATTGTACAGTAATGCAAACACAAAGAAATGCTGTAACATGCCTCTAAAGAGGCATATGGGTAACCTCCCCCACAGGCTTATGCATACAGAGAACATCAGGCCAGGTGGTGTGATGTGGGTTGTGTAGGCTATGAAGTTGCAATCTAATATATGTGGCATTGGATGCTAAGAAGTGTAGTACAGTAGTATGCCTCAAGCCAGTACGATAGGCAACAGTACAGACTGAAATGGTGTACCGTACATAGCAATGCAGGCATAGCAAATGTGTATAAGTGTCAGGTGAACCCCTCATCCTATGTACACTCACAGTAACAATCAAGTGTGCCCCCGGGTAGAAATGTACAAAGAATAGCTGCCCCCCCCCTGTATGTAGAAATGTTGATAAGTCTATGCAAAGTGTCTCATGGAAGCCCTGCAGGCACAGCATGATCCCTGTTGATCTATGACACAAAGGTGAGGCCTGCTGTAAAAATACAACTTGATTTTCCATACACATATAGTATAAATGTCTATACTGGGCGTGCTCACACACTCCAACGAATGTAGTGGATTTCATTCAGCATCACATTGAAAGGTCATACTGGGCATGCTCACACACTTAAATAAACGAAGCAAATGTCAGGCAACAACATACTGAAAGGTCATACTGGGCATGCTCACACACTTATGCCAAATACGGAGGTGATAATAAGGATCTATGGACAAATGTGGATAGACATCTCTACTTCCAGAAACACATTCACAAAGTTGTCAGAAAATCATGCTATATGTTCACACAAACTGCCAAGGTCTGTGCATGTAGGTCAAAGGAGGTTCCCACTACTCATCAGTCATCAGACCTGTCAGACAGTACCACAACACATTTGCGATGAATCTGACTAGGCACGTTCAGCAACCAGAAAGACCACTGATGTATCCTAACAAGAGGATTACTGGCCTCAAACAGTTGCCCCATGCAACAAGACTGAATGTAACTCAATCTGTACTCTGTTGCATACTGTCTACTCAGGAAATCTCTGCCCAACAGACAGGTCCATGTCATGGCTACACTCAGATCTGTTCTGAGTTACAACTCAATGGCACTAAATATACAGACCCAACTGATATTGCCAACATCCTGGCAGATAGGATCAGTGTTAACTTTACCCCCTCTCACCCATGAAAGAGCACATCTCTATAATGGAAGATTGCAAAGTTGCTGTCATCATGGCTGCACAGGTAAAAAACACTCTCCAAAGCCAGTATCACAGCAGCCATGGGACCAGATAACTTCACAGGCTGTGTTCCACACAAACCACAGAACGAACAGGCACCACACTGACATACCATGTGCAGTCATAGCCTCACCTCATGCTTTGTGCCTGTTGAATGGTGCACAGTGATGGATATCCCACTACACAAGGGTGGAGACACCACGGACCCCAGGAACTAGCGCCCCATTACCCTGATGAGCCTGCTCTGCAAGGCCATGGAATGTATCATTATACAACTCATAAAAAAGACATTGGTAATCTCCAAACTCTGGACCACAACCATGTTGGGTTTGTAAAATGCAGATCGTGTCTCCTAAACCTGATAGACGACAATGAAGCAGTCACCAGAACCGTAGACAAGGGTAAGGTGGTTCGCACAGCCTATGTAGATCTTGCCACGGCTTTCAACACCATCCCCCACTCTGGAATTATAGATAAACCCACTAAACTAGGTATAAATTGCTATGTCACAAGATGGGTTGCCAACTGGCTCACTTGACAGAACACACACTGTGAAAGTAGCTGACTCCAAGTATGACTTTGGACCAGTGACGAGTGCAGTACCACAGGGTCCAGTCCTGGGTCCTGTCCTGTTTAGTATCTACTTCCCTGAAGTAAACTTTAACATGGAAGTTCTGTGGCTACTGAAGTTTCCAGATGGCTGCAAACTAGGAGCCATAATTGTAAATACTAAAGATGTGGACATCCTACAAAAGAGCCTCACTGAGACAGATGCCTGGTGTCAAAGCCATGGCCTCAAGCTCAATGCCAAAAGGTGCATTGTCATCCCATTTGTTAAAAACTCTGTAGCCAAGAACTACAACATAGGCGGTAGTAAACTTAACACTGAAAATGTGATGAGACCATGGGTCACAGAGACCTTGGGTCACAGGTGGACAGTGGACACAACTGTGATAATCACATCCCCACAGTAGTCAGGAAACCCTGCTATGTGGCACACCTCATCACAAAATGTGTCTCATGCAGAATAGAAGAGGACATTGTTCCCCACTACTCATCACTCACTAGAACTATAATAGAGTACAACGCCACTTTTGCTATGTACCTCACAAGACAACTACAACTGGAAAGCCTGCAGCAATACCTCACAAAGAGCATTAGTGGCCTGAAATACATGCCATACACAGACCATCTCAAAATGCTCCATCTGTACTCCCTTGCATATCACCTACTCAGATGTGTTCACTGCCTAACATACAAAACTATGTCAAACGCAGAGCTGTTGGACATGCTCCACATAAAACACTCACAATCCCTCTGACCTTCGGACCCAAAACCACTAGTGAAATACAAAAGGAAGGGGTGTATCCATTTACCTTTTGCATACCCACACCTTCAGGTTAGTGGCACAGCATGAGGCCTTGGAAACCATGCAAGTGCCACTAACATTGGGCAAAGCTGCTCATCAGATTGTAGCCTGCTACAGATCACCTACCTTGTCTCAGGAACCTCACTCAGTATTCATGAGAACAGTGGAAAATATAAAGGTCCTATCAAACACCATTATATGAGGTGATTACAGCTACCTAAACATTGAGTGGGAGAATTACTTGTGTACAACGTCCTTTTCCCAATGTTTCCTAGAGTTTAAAAACTCTAACACCCTGGAACAGCTGGTCACCATGCCCACTAGAGGTGACACCATACTGGACATGATCATCACCAACATGGGGTACCAGTGTTCCACAACAGAGATATCAGATCATAAAGTAATAACACTGGACATCCACATCCCGCCCCCCACCCAGTCAATGAAACCACCGTGAAGACATTTTCAAAAGCAAACTGCACACGTCCCAAGACCAAAGTGGAAAGTTCCAAAGCCCTCTTGCTATAGGATAATGGTATACAATCTGCCGAATCAGTTACAAGTGCATCCTATGAGCATCTACAGGGATGCATGGATCAAGACATCACAAATAAAACCAAAATGCACTCCTCCAAAAATAAGAAAACAATCTGGTGGTCGTTGCCCATAAATAAGCTAGACAACAGAAGGAGGAAACTAACACCTAATAGAGCCAACTTCACTAAAGGAAAGGCGTCACTGATCATTATTAGGAAGAAACAATGATCGCTTATAAAATAATTCAAGGACAGTTTCTAAAGACAAATTGCCAAGGAATGTAAGAATAACAACCACAAAGCCTGCGGTAGCTATACCAGACATGTAGGTGTCAACTTCCAAATATGCTGTCAACTACTGACAAATGGCAAGAAATACACTGAACCAAATTTCATTGCCCACATCCTGGGGGACAAGTTCAGTGTAAACTTCCCCCATCACCCCCAAAAGGGCCTGTGTCCATCACAGAAGGATGCAGAGCCCCAGACGTCATGGACATGCAAGTAAAGACAGCCCTCTCCGAAGCCAAGAACACAGCATCAATGGGACTGGATGGTGTCCCAGGCTGCATCTTACACTAGGCCCAAAAGGAACTACACCCTCACCTACATTCACTGCCCAGACTCAATTGTACCACAGGGTATGTACCCAAAGAATGGCATACACTAACAGTCATCCAGCTCCACAAAGAGGGTGCCACAACAGAACCTGGAAGCCATTGCTCTATATGTCTACTCAGCCTGGTCTACAAAGCTGTTGAGCAAATTGTCATGGAACCCATAAACAGAGACATTGGGAACCTCCAGACGCTGGACTCTACACAACCTCGCCTTGTTAAAGGCAGATCCTGCCTCCTAAACATAGTTGACTTACTTCAAACAGTTACCAAGGAAATAAATGGAGGTGAAAGTAGTCCACACAGCCCACCTGGACCTCACTAAGGACTTTTTACACCATTCCCCACTCTGTCACCATGGACATGCTTACCAGCTTGAACATTAACAGTTATGTCACAGGATGGGTGGCCAAGTGGCTCACAGATCAAACACACATGTTCAGAGTTGCGGGTGCCATGTCCGCCTCTAAGCCAGTCACAAGTGGCATCCCACAGGTCTTGGTCCTGGGACCCCACCTTTTCAGTAGACACTGCTCAGAGGTACAGGCAAGCACGGGAGGATTTTGTATCAAAATAATGACAATAAAGTGTCGTTGAATCAAATGAAGAAAAAAGTACATTTATCCCCCCATCACATAAAAATGTGCAATATTTTGAGGAATCTGCAAGTTTAGATATTTATGAATATAATAGGTTCATAAAGAGAAGGAGATACATAGATAATCTGAATTTTAAAGAAAGGAAATGTCTGGCTGAATTGATAAATAATAAAGAAATCAGAGTAATGAACCCAGACAAAGGTGCAGGTATAGTATTGTACAATACTATTGACTATATTAATAAAGTCCAAAGTATATTAATCGACTCTGGAAATTATGAGGTAGTCTCTCGTAATGAAATAAATATAGGCTATTATAAAATAGACTTAGCATTAGATGAATATTTAGTAGATCATAGGATTACAGTTGATACATATAATTTTTTAAAAAACGATAATCCCATCTTAGCCACAATTGTGCATAAGTACATACACAAAAGTACATAAGAATGTTAACAACCCACCATTTAGACCTATTATATCAGGAAGTAGGTCCAAAACCTTTAATATAGGAGTTACTATCGATAGATGGGTAAAACATATCTATCAAAATACACCACATGTAGTCAAGGATTGATGGATGTTTCTGTCCCAGCTAACAAGGAACAAATGGAAAAGTAATTTGATATATGTCACTATTGATGTTGTTGATTTATTCTCATGTATCCCTAGGGAACAGGGATTGGAAATATTTTGTGATAGTTTGAGGAAACATTCCTATTTAAGTTGGGATCGTATTAATTTAAGTGTTGATATGATGAGCCTGGTTTTGGAATATAATTATATTTATTTTGAGGGTGAGTATTATAAACAAACAAGACGGGTGGCTATGGGTGCTTCTTTTTGCTAATTTAGTAATGCTTGAATGGGAGAACCAGCACCTTATTAATAGTGATTATTTTCAACATGTTACATACTACACAAGATTTTTGGATGATATGTTCCTATTATGGGATGGACCCATGGATACTCTTATTGAATTTTTGGAATATATAAATACCACTAGCAACTTCCTGAAATTCACCCACAATATTAAACATGAAGGTATTGCGTATTTGGATACCTACATGAGCCACACGGAAACAGGCTTTCAGTCAGAAATATATAGAAAGGAGACATTTTTGAATGGTTACCTTGACTACGCTAGCAATCACCCTAGACATATACTTAAGAACATCTATAAGGGTCAATATATACGAGTAGCCAGAATGACCTCAGATTACAATAAAATGAAAGGTGAAATTAATAATATAAGAACTATGTTTATAAATAGAGGATATCCTCTGGTTTTATTAGATGATATATCAGCCTTTGTCATGAATGAATGGGGTAAAAAGTATCCTCCTATACTTGGTAATGAGGAATTTAATATATTTAGTGTGAGAAATAATGAACAAAAAGAGTTTAATAGAGTGTGTGTATTAACATATTCCCCTTTTGTGATAGATGTTATAAATATTATAAAAAAGCATTGGAATAATTTGGTAATGGATGATGAATTATTGAGTGTAACTGGTAAGGAACCCAGTTTTGTGTTCAAAATGGGTTTGAATATTAAAATTTTATTAAATAGAAAGACTGACAATGTTAAGGTTATTAATACACACACTAAAAAATGTGAGTTGTGTAAACAATGTTGCTCTATCAATGAGGCAGTAGGGATTAGATTGGATGACATTAATAAGACATATACGTTTTTTAAAAAGGGAAATTGTAATAGTAAAAATATAGTTTATTTAGCTAAGTGTAGTTCATGTACCGCCTTTTATATAGGAAAAACAGAGAGACAGCTTAAGAAGCGTATTTATGAACATTTATACAAGATTAAAGTTAAGGATACAAAAAATGCCCTATTTAGACATATAAATAAGTATGGTGAAACACATACATTTAAGTTTGCAATAATCGATCAAGTATATATTTCACCTCGGGGGGGGGTAAATATAAGGCACAGTTGAGCAAAAGGGAAAGTTTTTGGCAAATGTTAACAAATGCCACAAAGTTTCCTGGTATAAATGAGTTTGTTAGTATTAAACCAGTATTACAAGTATTGTAACATTATAAGCTGAGACCATAAAATAATACTATATATTTTTAAATATTTTAGATTTATTAATTCATAAATGTTTTTATTTAGAATAATTGTTAGATTGTCATTTATGAAGTATTTGTATATATTTTTTTGTAATTGCTATGTGCTGCTGGCTCTTTAAATGAGATTATTCACTCAGTTAGTTTGGCGCCAAAAAGTTTTTAAATTTGTTAATGGTTGCACTGAACTGGTGTTCTGATGAAGTCTGTATTATACAGATGAAAGTGCTTAACCGATGTTTTTAGTATAGCGTGTATTGCATTAAAGTTTTTTGTTACTTGACCGGGTCCAGTATCACTCGTACTGTATTACCTAGCTGAGACAGCGTATAGTCTCAATTGTGTTTCACCTTTTGTGATGACGTGTGCCACGTAGACAGATTACATGACTAGTGTGGCACTGTAACTATCAAAGGGGAGACTACTCTCCACCTGTGTCCCATGGTCTCTTATCACACCTTCAGTGTTAAGTAGACAACCACCTATGTGGTAGTTAATGGGTACTGAGTTTTTGCAAGGAGAGATGCCAATGCAGTGTCAACATTGAGCTTGAGTCCATGGCTTTGTCACCAGGCATCTGTTGCAGTAAATATGACCCTCTCTCTCTCTCTCTCTCTCTATACATATATACACACACATACATATAAACATCCATTGGTGTACATATAGATATACATATAGGCACATATACAGTCCACCTTTCATGGTGGGAATATCATGTATGCTAAGGTTGTGAGGTATACAGTTATGTCATAATATTGCACAGTGTTGTGTGGAATGCATTGAAGGTGTTCTCAGCCCATGTAGCTTTAGCAGGCCTCACTGGCTGCAACACTGCAAACCTGACGAATCATACCCACAGCGTTTAACCACCACATGTCATTTACTAGCACTGTATGCTGTCTGGTTTGCCACACACTACACCCTACATAGAAATATGCACATAACAACCTTCAACAACATATATATGTCCACCTTTCACAAACAGTTGCAGTATGTCCCTTGCTCTATGCACATGTACAGATGCTAATATATCTGACACAGACAGATCTCTCCATATGTGTGTGCCATACGCACACAAGGACCACACTGTTGTAAGTCCATGTACCTCACGGCTGACCTGTTGGGCCTTGCTGCAACATGAACAGGTGTCACATGTGAACACACAGTAATATTAGATGGTGTATATATAGCTGCAAATGCTAGATTAGCATACTAGCCTGATACAGCTGTTGCCAATGCCAAGCTACACGTTAATATGACTATCATGCATTTGTTACTCTGTCACATCCATGTTTACATAACTGTATGCTTCTCCCCAAACAGACATTATACACACTACTGTACAGAACAGAGATAACATGGATCAGATGTTTGACATTTAATGCTGAACTACATATGTCACAGTCATATCCCACTGCACACAGCTACACACTGATTTCTCCATGGCAGTAGTTATGCAGGGCATCTGTGCATAGATACGTACTGCTGCCACATATGGATGATTCAAACTATGTAGAGTACTCTTCAAAAACATCTACTACATGCCAGTAAATACATATCTATTACATAACTTTCCTTTGTATGTGTTTGTAGTAGTCAGTTCTGTGTGTTTTGTACACTTTGTTTTATTTATATCTTATTATTTTCAATAACATTTATTTTTCAATATATTTTTTCCCAATATATTTTTTTCAATATATATATTTTTTTCAATATATATTTTTCAATACATTTTTTTCAATATATTTTCTTTTATATCTTTTTTGTTTCCTATTGCTGTGGTCTGTGTCTCTCTGTGTCACTCTGTATCGCTCTCTCTCTCTCTCTCTCCGTACCTGCAATGAAATGATTGCATGTGTGGACAGAAAGTACAGCCTGCTTTTATAGGTATCTGCACATGTGCATGTGATGGCCTCTGCACCAATTGTTAGCCACCATTTGGCAATTGCATGCAGCCTGCTGTGTGGTACTTGCAGTACTCACTGTCATAGCAACCAAATGCTATAAATTGCTAAGTCAGGTAGGCGTAGCCCTTTCAGCTTTCCAAAGTGGGGACCATGCTTGTTTGCTGTTGACACCATTGTGTAAGTCAGAATTTTGGTATACTTCTTGTATCTGATGCTAGGGGTGTAGCCAGTGATTTGAATGTTGTACTCAGACCTGAATGTTGCCACTTCCAGTACAAAGTTGTCAGTGCAGAATTGTACTCACCCCTACAAATGCTAACACAAGATACATGGGAGTATGTAGTTTCTTTTTTACTTATACAATTAGCTGCCATACATACGTAGTTATTGAGATGTTTTCATTTGGCACATGAACTGTTTGTGAACTGCTGTACTGTGGATATTAATGTACTCACTTCTGCACGGTTTGTGTTTTTTTTTTATTGACATTAGCACAGGATGCTCATGAAAACTGGACAGTTCTACTACTGAGTATGCCTACCCACATCCTTGCTGGACCTTGAACACACAGGTATTTTGTAGATTTGGGTGGGGATTGTCCTGCTATGATACTATGTGGGGGTTGTAAAGTGCTGCTGTAACATTATTTACTGCTAAAATGTCTGGTTCTGTTATCACAGTCATGTAATGCAATTCCAGAACAACTGCTGGTAAAGTTCCACAGAACAGGTTTTGTGTTATGGCATTCCTATCTTTCCTTTACATTCACTCATTCTGATGCATGATATATATATATATATATATATATATATATATATATATATATATATATATATACATATATATATATATGTATATTTCAGCAACACCCTGCAATATATCTACTGTGGCTTAGTGGTACTTCATGCAGTCTAGTGTGTACAAGGTCCGGGGTTCGAGACTGACAGTGGTGTTTTATTTTGCTGCTGAGCAGGACAAGGCCCCTCATATGCAGGGTGACTAAGGCACTTTTAAGCAGTTGTAAGTGGGTTTGCGCTGGTTTGTGTGTCACTTAGCAATACTTAGCTAAGCGCACACAAGCGCACACTCGCGCAAACCCGCTAACTACTGCTTAAAAGTGCTTACTCCTGCTAACCCTCGCACTCATTTCTTTGAAAGAAAAGAAAATGGGGAGATAGGACAGTGGTGAAAAAGGGGCATAAAGAGGGAAAGACAGTAGGGAAAACAGCTAGGGATGCACAGCTCAGGTGTAGGGAAGGTTCATAGCTGCCCATTTCTTTAACAGCAACAGCTGTGCATATACTAGTAATTTGAAGGGAAATTTGAAACTTTCCACCACTGAGAGTGGGGTGAGGACAACGAAGTATGTTGTACTGCCAATTAAATTTCAGATTATGTGTCCAGCGGACATGTGTGCAAAATGGGCAGCTATGTATGGGGCGTAGTTTTTTTGTGGGAGCAGATTGCCATTTTTTTTTTCAGGTGAGAGTGGAATGTGGGGTAGGGGAGTAGGTATATTTTGGGAGGTAGGTTGGGGAGGTAAGCAGACAAGACAGACAAGGTGCATACAGGGGCAGAATATGACACATGGGCTGGGTGAACACCACTGACGGGGAAGGATGTTTGGAAATTGCAAGCCCATGAGCCCACAGATGGAAACAGTGGAACTGAGATCCCCACCCATGGGCAGTCAGCACTGCACCTTCCCAGCCCAGAGGGTGGCTGTGCTGGGGGCTGCGTAGGAGGGGCAGGCTTTCCCATGAGTCGCACCACTCTTGCCTCGAGCTGGCGTAGAGGATCAGCGACTGAACGCTCGATCTCCCTATGCACCACAGCCCGGACTGTTCAGAGGGTGATAGGTGGCCCTCCTCCGACCACGCTTCCCCGGGGGGGATGAGCCCCATCCCCTGCAACCCTTCCACCCGAAGGTGGCACAGGACTAACAGAGGAGGAGATCCCAGGCTGGGCACTGGACCTGCTGATGCCAGGTGCCATCGCCAGCTGAGGTGGGACTGGTGGGTCTGCTGGGACCGACCTTCCCATACGTTTTATGTTTAGGAGGATTTAATGAAAATATGGGTTAGTAATAGCCAACAACATTCCAATTTAGTTCTAACAGCATACAGTAGTATTCTCATTAACCCAACACACCAGAGTTCCAACAGTTGAACAGCAAGCATAACACATGCATATATAGAACAACAGTGGACATTCCAACAGCATGCAGGATTGATTGGTGGCAACAGGCCACCAATATTGTGGTATGTGAACAGGGCACATGCATCAAAGTAAATGCAGATATTTATAAACCAATAGGACATGTGTCCCAACAAATGTTATGAGATTAGACATACCCATTGAGGTGTGGAATTGCATTGTTTATGCACATACAGTAGGGTGTAAAAAGATACCTCCATTAACAACTTATATATACTTATAGTTTACACTACATTCCTATTGACTGCAGTTATATATCCCCTACATGAATTATGACACTAGGCAATGTCCGTTAAATTGTGAAATGGGTTTTGCTAGTTCTTGATATACCTGACCTGTATCTGACATACAAACTGTCTAGGATGCAGATGTTACTGCTACGTATTTGTATATTTCATTTATATTTATATATCTACATATCTGGATGTGTTCAGATGACATTATCAGGTATATTTTGACAGCCCCCTACATTTCTAGCAGCACACTGACATTTCTGGGGAACACAATAACAAGCTACTCATGTGCCAGATTAGCCTGTACATGCCAGCCATGAACCGACAGTTGAGGACTGTATATATATGCTTAACAGCTACTGGCACTCCCTTCATCCACTTTATATGGGCCTACCCATGTGTGGGTTGACTGCACTTAATACAACAGTACCATATCTATAATGCAAGTGTACAACAACATATCGAAGAAAGTGACACGGACACACTCCAGGAATTATACCTTTATTAATTACATTACACACTTTTCTAGTGGCTTTCTCATTTATTTGATATATCAGTGCATGCAGAGGACTTTTATTCAAGGCATATTATACCTTTATTAATGGGTTATAACACCTTTTTACACTGTCTCACTTATTTTATATAACAGTACATGCAGAGAAGTTATTCAAGACTTATTATACCTTTATTAATGGGTTACAACACTCTTTTTCAGGCTCTCTTACTTCTTTTATATGACAGCACATGCAGAATAATTACTAACCTGCCTGGTGGTGCAGCCTTAGCAGCCTATCTGCATAGGCTTGCTGATTCGCAGCACAGATACCTGCAGCTGTGAAGTAAATGAAGGGATATTGAGACATAACTATCCATAATATAGACTACAATAACAATTCTTACATATTTCATTCCATGGCTACATACTCAGTAGTGGGGCATTTTCCATTTCACGGGCCTCCTGTATCCACTGGTTCATTCGGTCCTCCTTGCGTCTCTTCAGGTCAGAGTAGTGGTGTCAGACCTGCTCACCAGTCGGAGGGACACCTGTGGCACTGGTATGATCATGTGCTAGATGGTTCCAGGCTTCCGCTTTGTATTCAGTGCCTTGAAACTGGCCCTGCAGGAGTCTTGCATCATGATGATGGACGAGGAGCCAAACCATTACTTTTGACTCCTCAATGTCCCACCGTTGCACTTGAAAATGAGAACCCTCTCCAGCACCAGCCATACTGTCTGCAGATGGGAGTATAACCAGTTATGGCAATTATTCCCGCCTATGGATCTTAAATATGTCTCATTTCCCGCACTTATTTGTGATTGGCCGGTTTTGAAAAATCTCAGCTAAAAGCAAACCTGCTTAGCAATGGGTAAACTTCCATTGATATACATAAGTGTGTTGGAAATGCATCCATATGTAAAGCTGTCATGGCTTAGTGGTTTAGTACTGTGATTATGGTGCAAAGTATCCCGGGTTTGAGGCCTGTCATTGCTTTTTATTTTACTACTGGCCAGACTGGCTAGGAGGTGTGGCTGTGTTTAGCTGACTTTGCTCAACTTTGCCCAACGTTGCTCGACGTTGCTCTATGTTGCTCTACGTTGCCCGACATTGCCTGACATTCCCAATGTTGCGCTAGTTAGCGTGGTGCGCAGCTCCGTGCAAACATGTTTTGCTTGCACTAGTTGGCGCGATGCGCAGCTCCACGCATAGCCATTGCACTAGTTAAAGCAGTGCTAAGCTATGAGCATTTATACTTAACTGTGCTTAATACTAGTATACTTTGCTTAGCAGTGCTTCACATTGCTTAAGATACGTTACTTATGCATTTATCAGTATGCATGACCATTCCATCTTCATATATATATATATATATCTATATATATATATATATATATATATATATATATATATATATATATATATATATATATATATATATATAATATCATTCACTACCACATAGGCCATTTCAATGCATTTTACTAAAATTTAAAAGGTAAATGAAAGGAATTATTGTTATGCACAGATTTCCTACAGAAAATGGAAGGGGAGTGGTGGGACTCAAACCGGGAATGCCTCCTCTTTGTGCGAAGGCTCTACCAGTACACTATTGCTATTTGGCTTAATTTGCATATAAGTGGTTTATTATCCTCTTCGATGTCTACACTGCTAACTGTAGCTAAGCAATGGGCAAACCCACGCATACACATGCAAATATGGACAGCTATATCGGGAATAATTAAAAAAAAGGAAAGATTTACATTTTAAACTTGTACAGGGATTTAGAATGTGGGGGAGTGTAGTGTTGGGTATTTAGACATTTGAGCAGACTCGCTCATTTCAGTTGACATTTGCAGTTTAGGCACTTGCAGGGGCATGGATATTTGGACTGCTCGGCAGTCTGACAAGTCCCCTGCACTCGTGCACACTCCGTGTTAGCCATAGAGTTGAGTCAGCGCACCCTCATGAATATGCATGATGCGCTGATGTCATACTATTAGACTGCAGTTTCCGAGTAAGACTTAGTCTTACACGGAGGATTAGTGAATCCCGGCCACCATCTTTAAAAACATACTGCTGGTATTCTGAGATGAGTGATGAGGATGCTGCCTCTCCATTATCACACCTGCAAAGCTTTTTTTACTGATTCGGTAACATTTTTGGTAAAAATGGTCCTTTTCTAGCTGCTCTGAACTAATGCTGCACAGATATATTGAAAACTGACAGTATCTTAGACCCATGTCCTACATATTCCACTGTAAATATTTTATAGCTTTTGTTACTGTTGCATACTAATGACCCCTACTCTTTGCTATCCCTGATATTATTCTATCACTCTCTTTGTGTATGCCCTGTTGTATACATGCATACATAAAAACAACAAATTGAATCTTTGTAGTTCATAATTTATAGTTTAAAATCTTAGATTTTTGCTAAGTCATTAATACATAATTTATTGAATATTTGTAGGAGTCTGAGCTGTTATTGAGGTATTTATCTCTGGGTCCATGTGTAACTGCAGAGCTGATCATCTGGGTTATCCTGGTTAAAGCACGAATATATACACACTGGTGGGTCCCCTTCAGATCATCGAAACCCCATATAATCGAACACCGGATCATCGATATGATAATATCAAAAATCCATTTCAGCAAACTACCGCAGCAATGAAGATCTTCCTCTTTTTAATTTCTCCAAGTCTTTTGGGTTTCTAATACCAAGATGGAAATTGACCCCATTCCAAAGTCAGAGTCCGATTAAAGTTCAGGAAATTAGTATTGTTCCACTCTTTCATGTCAGCCAGTAGTGCTCTACGCAACACCCGCAGTGTGCCCAGTAATTACTCCTTCTGCAATTCATACAGGGTTACATGGATTAGTAACATAACTAAATACAATTGTAAATTCTTTTTTATAAGACCCATTGCTCCTATTACTATTGGAACTGTCTGGGTGTCTTTCTTCCACATGCCTCTCATTTCTGCCTACAGATACTGGTATTTTATGACTTTGGGTCTCTCTGTATGCAAGACACTGCAGTCACTGGGTGTGGCGATTTCAATGATCATTGTTACTTTTGTCCTCTTTTCTTGGACCACTATATCCGTTTTTCTAGCATCCATCTTTTGAACTGTTGGTAATGGGTGGTCCCATGTGATATAAAACTCATCATTTTCTATGATGTTTTGTGGCTCACATTTCCAGTGTTTTTCTGCCACTTCAATACCATAATGTTTGCACAATCCCCAGTGCAATAGTCTTGCCACATTATTATGCCTTTCAGTATACAGTCCTTCTGCCATTAGTATGTCACAACCAGCAACAAGGTGTGTGACTGTTTTCAATTCGGTTCCACAAAACCTACATTTGTCTGTTTCTCCCACATGTTGAATGGATTTTGTAAACCAGCGTGTACGTAGCCCACAACCCAAATGATGCATAGCCCACAAACTCAGTGTGCCACTCAACCACAGCCCGTAAGGCATAACAACGTACCCAACACTCTAGTCTTAGGTGACTCTATAGTCAGGCACACTGATGTTCCACTCACCAGGCTAAACAAGGAGAAAGTTACTGTCAGTTGCCTGTTAGGTGCCAGGATCCGCCACATAATGCATGCATTCAGGTCACTCCACAACAAGTACAAATATGACTCTGTCATTGTCCATGTTGATGTGAATGACCTGAGACCTACCTCCCTGGACTGCATGAAAAGGGACATGGAGGAGCTGTCCGATCTTGTAGCCCAGGCAGGTATGACCCTAGCCCTGAGTAGCATCCTGCCATCACCCAGAATGATGCCACAGTACAAGGACAAAATGATTGACTTCAACAATTGGCTAAGCTTCTGGTGTCATTCTAAGAAGATCCAGTATCTGTCTGCTTTTGATGACATGATCGACAAACCACGATGCTTTGCCAGAGATGGCCTGCACCTGTCGCCCCTGGGATTCCTGATACTGGCTAAGGCTCTAGCCACCCCTATAGTGCCTTTTTTAGGCAAGGGTCAAATGACAAATTCACCACCATAACAGGTACAAGCAAACAGAATCTGAGGGTATTGCTACTCAATGCTAGAAGTCTAAACCTCAAAATGCACTCACTCGAGGCACTCCTTAAAAGGGAGAACATCGACATCTGTGCAGTGACAGAGAACTGGTTCAAGGCTCCAGAGAGTACCCCTGCATTACCAGGCTATAATTCATACCACACCTTTCGGCCACCTAACCTGGACCTAAACACTAAAGGCGGAGGCGTGTCCATATTCATTAAGGATATCCACACCTCCAGGCTAGTTGCTCAGCATAATGCATCCGAGATTATCCAAGTGTAACTAACTCTGGGCAAGACCGCAATCCAGATTGTAGCTTGCTACAGATCCCCCACCATGCCCCAGGATTCCCACTCATCATTTCTTGATACACTGGAAAATATTAGGGTACAACCTACCACCCTAATAATGGGTGATTTCAACTACCCCACCATTAAATGGGAAAGCTACTCGTGTACCAACTCTTGTGCTCAACGTTTTCTGGAATTCATAAATTCCAATGCCTTGGATTAACTTATCCACACCCCCACCAGGGGCAGCAATATCCTAGACCTGGTTATTACCAACATGGGTAACTGGAGCTCCACACCAGAGGTCAGTTCGTCATTGGTCAGATCCGACCACAAGCTAATCACCCTAGACATCCACATCCCTCCCCTAACCCCCATTAGGGAAACCACCATAAAAAAAATTCTCCAAAGCCAACTTCACACTTATTAAGACAGAAGTAGCAAACTTCTCGACACCCATGCTGATGGAAAATACAGGTATGACTGCTGAATCATACACAAATGCACTTTATAAGCACTTACATGAGTGCATGGATCGTGCAATCCCTAACAAAACCAGGATGTTACCCTCCAAAAAAAGGAAGCCAATCTGGTGGGCCCCTGCCATAAACAAATTCTGCAACAGAAGAAAGAAACTGTTGCAAAAATAGTAAAATCCCATGATTGGAGGAACTCCCTGGTCAGCCTCAGTAAGAAGCTGAGATCCCTCATAAAATCCTCCAAAGCTAGTTACGAAAACAAAATTGCCACTGACTCTAAAGACAACCACAAAGCATTCTATAGCTATGTCAAGAATCTCAATGGCAACACTCAGATCTGCTCTGAGTTACAGCACAATGGCACTAAATATACAGAACCAACTGATATTGCCAACATCCTGGCAGATAGGTTCAGTGCTAACTTTACCCCCCTCTCATCCCCTAAAGGGCCCATCTCTATACCGGAAGAATGCAAAGTTCCTGTAATCACGGATGCACAGGTAAAAAAACACACTCTCTAAAGCCAAGAACACAGCATCCATGGGACCTGACAACATCCCAGGCTGCATTCTACATGAACTACAGAACGAACTGGCACCCCACCTAAGTACCATGTTCAATCATAACCTCACCTCAGGCTATGTGCCCACTGAATGGCGCACATCGACGGTTATCCCACTCCACAAAGGAGGAGCCACCACACATCCCGTAAACTACCTCCCCAGTAGCCTGATGAGCCTGGTCTGCAAGTATGGAATGTATCATCATGGAATTTATAAACAATGACACTGGTAATCTCCAAACTCAGAACCCCACCCAGTTCGGGTTTGTAAAAGGCAGATCATGTCTCCTAAACCTGATAGACTTCTTTGAAGTGGTCACCAAAGATGTAGATGAGGGCAAGGTGGTTCACACAGCCTATCTAGATCTTGCCAAGGCTTTCGACACCACCCCCCACTCTGGAATTATAGATAAACTCACTAAACTAGGTATAAATCCCTATGTCACAAGATGGGTTGCCAACGGCCTCACTGACAGAACCCACACTGTGAAAGTAGCAGACTCCAAATCCAACTTCAGACCAGTGACAAGTGGAGTACCACAGGGTTCAGTCCTGGGTCCTCTCCTGTGTGATATCTACTTCTCTGAAGTACAGGCTAACACAGAAGGGCTTTGGCTAATGAAGTTCGCAGATGACTACAAACTAGGAGCAATAATCAAAACTCCAAAATATGTGGACATCCCACAAAAGGGCCTCCCCGAGACGGATGCCTGGTGTCAAAGCCATGGCCTCAAGCTCAATGCCAAAAAGTGCATTGTCATCCCTTTTGGTAAAAACTCTGTACCCATGAACTACCATATAGGCAGTAGTCTACTTAACACCAAAAGTGTGATAAGAGACCTTGGGACACAGGTGGACAGTAGTCTCTCTTTTGATAATCACATCGGCACAGTAGTCAGGAAATCCTTCTACATGGCACACCTCATCACAAAAGGTTTCTCATCCAGGAAAAAAGAGGTCATTGTTCCCCTCTACTGGTCACTCATTAGACCCATTATAGATTACAATGCCCTTTTTGGTATGTACCTCACAAGACATCTACAACAACTGGAAAGGCTGCAGAAATACCTCACAAAGAGGATTACTGGCCTCAAACAGATGCCCTACGCAGACCGTCTCAAAAAACTGCAGCTTTACTCTGTCACATATCACCTACTCAGAGGCGATTTCTGCCTAACACACAAAGCTATGTCAAACCCAGAGCTTTTGGACATGCTCCACTTAAAGAAATTCCAATCCCTCCGAGCTACATGCTCTAGGGACCTAAACCTTGTCACCACAATAAACAGAACATGCTGGAGGGATAGATTCCTGTCCCAGAGACTTCCCATACTCTGGAACAAACTACCTATCTATATCAAACAAAGCTCCTCATTAGCACTCTTCAAGAAAAATCTTGATGATTGGATGGGAGATAGGAAATTCACCACGGGGATCACTTCTGTGGCTCTGCTCGACATTGGCACAGGAAAATAATTTTCTTGGTTGGCGAAAGCCAGGTACCTTTTGGCTAGGCTTATATAGACCCTAGGGCCAATGGCCTAGTATCTACCTATGAACCTATGAACTATCTTGGGCTGCCAATATTAATCTTTCATTTTTTGGTTTGAACTAGCCTCTCCTCAACAACTCCTGCATTCATTCTTGATCAACATGAGGCTCTTCCAGAAGTTTTCTATACTTGTAACTAATTTTATGTTTTTTCCATATTTCTTGCCTTCTTATCTGGTCCTTCATCTTATATTCTTTGTTTTGTTTTTTGGCACATTCAGCCACTGCTTGAAGTTTATCCACTTCTGGTTTGATTTCCATTTCTGCTTGACGTCGATATGCTTCTGCTAGATTAAGCAGAGATGTCATCTTAGATTTATTCTCCTCATGTTTCAAAACTTTCACTACAATTGGATCTTGTGAGGATAAGTAACCTGTTGGCCAACAAGGTGAACGTTGCCCTTTTCTCAACTGTAGTGCAATCTCAGAGTTGGTATATTTAGTTAGGGGGGTGGGGGAGAGCAGCCCTCCACATTGCAGGGTGTGGGGGCATAGCCCCCCACCTGGGTGGGTTATGGATGGTGCGGTTTAGGTTTTGTTAAATTTTGGAAGATTGGTTATTTACCCTGGGAAGATCTTTGTTGCTGAGGTGGTTCGCTGAAATGTGTTTTTGATATTATCGTCTCGGCTATCAGGTCTTCGATTATATGGGGTTTTGACAATCTAAAGTAGTGCTACATGGGTACATACAATGGTGGACATGCAAATGTATAATCGCTTGCCAGGTTGTACAGTATAAAGTCTTGAGGTTTGTGCATTAGGGTCATTTTTATGCAGCAGTAGAGTTGAATAAAAACAGTCTTTCCTGGGGCATTCTAGGAGAGATGACAGTCCTTTCTTCTCTGACAATATCTATCTCTGTGTGATAAGCACTGGAGAAACTCACTGTGCTCATACTCAGAATCCCATCATTTATTCATTTAATTAATCATTTAATTAAGAGCCTTGATAATTAGCAGCCCAGATGCACAGAAAACCTGTCCAGCAAAAGATATGCCTATTAGATGCTAATGAGTTGCTACTTGTGGTCCAAGTTTGATTCTGTCTGTCTTTATCTGCCTACTGTGTGACTCTGAGCAGCACACTTAACTAGACAGTACTTATAGATTGTCTCTGAAAAGGGGCATATGTCCAGTAGACTTACACAGGTGACAAACAAAAGGGATGGATAGATTCTTGTCCCAGAGACTTCCCATACTCTGGAACAAGCTACCTATCTATATCAAGCAGAGTTCCAAACTAGCACTCTTCAAGAAAAATTTTGATGAGTGGATGGGAAATAGGAAATTCATCCCAGGGATCAATTCTATTGCTCTGCTTGACAGGGGCACAGGAAAATAACCTTGTTGAGTATCAAAAGCCAGGGAACCTCATTGGCTAGGCTTACACAGGCCCTTGGGCCGATAGCCTAGTACCTACCTATGAACCTATGATAGATAGATAGATAGATAGATAGATAGATAGATAGATAGATAGATAGATAGATAGATAGATAGATAGATAGAGATATTAAGATAGCTAGACTAACAGGGCGAAAGACAGATAGATAGATAGATAGATAGATAGATAGATAGATAGATAGATAGATAGATAGACAAAGATTGACAGACAGAAAAAAAGCATTGCTGTTCTGGCCAGATTTCACTATGTTCCTATGTTTTGTACAACATAAGTTATCCTGTACTTTTAGAGTCCTGAATTTATGACCGTACATTGCAGTGACCTACTTAAGCATTTCTCTATCCTAATGGGCTACTAGGTGTTATGGTGAAATAGAAGTGAGGGCTGTTACCTCTCTGCATCAGGGTCAGAAGTTCCTTTCTAGCCTACAGATGCTGTTCTGGGAGGAGTGCGTATGTCCATCACAAAAAAAGGACACTCCTACCTCCTTCATCTGACAGCCTACTTGCATAGGTTGACCTGGCCACTCTGATAATTAAATAAATAACATTTGCCTCTAGGTTTGCATTACACAGTTATTCACCCTATGTTTCCCTGTTAATGAAACTCTATCTAAAATGAAAATAACTTGATTAACAGCAAACAATCAACAACAAAGTAATACATTTGCAATATCCTCTGTGACTCTTTAGGTAACTTAGAACATGGGACAGAACCTTCATGGTTTGAAAAGTATACCATGCAAGTCTTAAATGCATTGCATAAAGTGCATGATAAATGTCCCCACAGCTCAGACTGCCAAACAGTGCACAACATGTAAAGCTAAATACAATTTCCTTCATAGGTTTATAGGTTGATACTAGGCTATCAGCCCTAGGGCCTATACAAGCCTAGCCATAACAATTCCCTGGCTATTTCTTCCCACAGTATTTACTCCCCTTCCTTACAATTCTTCAAGTGCAAAATGGATGAGTTTAAACTTGGTGATTTATGATCCTCAAATTACAAATGTCCAATCTCTTTTCAAGATCATCAACAATGCAATGTATGCTTTTGTGCTAGCAGTAATTCTAAGTGTTTGGCTTCTTTTTTCCTCACAGGTGTGTAATGTAAGTAACGGCAGTGTCAGGGCAAAGATGAAGTTAAGGGGGGACTTGCACACCAGGAAGAAAATAACTTTTTTTTCTATTGAGCTGAAGCTACATAAAAAGTTTTATTTGGTTGATGCTTCAGTGAACTGAGATTTAGTGAAAACAATAAATAGCTTGCATTTTACTTAATGTACTAAGCTTCACTTACAAATTCTGATTAGGAAGTGAACTGATGAAGACATAGCTAGTTTGTTTGTCTTTTTGGCTTTAACCGGGGTTAGGGGTCGCCACAGTGGAACTACGGTCCGCTAATGATTGGTAGTCGATTTTTATGGTGCTGAGTTGCCAGCCCGATGCCCAACCTTCAGCGAAGGCATGCCCATTCACAGATGTCTTTCGGAGGCCACTCGACCATGGGGAGGACATGCAGACTCCACACAGAAGGCACTCTAGCCGAGAATCGAACATAGCTAGTATTATGTATTAAACAAAATGTTAACAAACATCACAACCAGCATCAGATTCTGACAGTAAGGGGAAGCAGCACAGTTAAGAAGAATGGAAAATAATATCCATGTTAAAGGCATGAGTAAGGGTGATATTCTACCATTGAGTTAGTTTGTATATAACGGATTAACTTTCGAACTGTAGTTTCTTTCTATTGCAGAAGGGTTCTCAGAGACCTCAAACTGAAGAATGAAAGAATTCTAAATTAAATAACTAGCTATTATCATTGGTTCATAGATTAGTACTAAGCAAACTGCCCTTTGTGAGCCATTTTAAGCCTAGACAATTATGCCTTGTGAGACTCAAGCCCTGCACCTTGTGTTTGCAAGGCAAACACCTTAACCATTAGGCCATTCTTGGGTCTCCTAACTGCAGTGAATTTCTAGTTATTAACCACAATAACTAAGAGAGTGAGGGATTAAGTATTAAGCTCTACTAGATTCTGTATAGCAAGTTTTAATGCCCAGCTAATGTATCTGTCAATGGTCTATAATTTTCAGGCAATGGTGTAGAGTTTGCCTTAACATTCTGCTCTGTCCTTTATAAAATGTATAATTTTATGCAAAAAGTACAAGGATTCCAATCATTAAATAATGCCAGACAATATATTTATGAGTTTGTAAATGTTTACAAAATGTATATTGCAGCAGACATTATTACCAGTCCTAACTACATCCCAAACACTATCCCCGATCTATCCATATGAAAAAGATTATTTCCCATATTTCTACCGCAAAAATCTCTCAACAAGCTTGACATTCTGCTACATTCTCCACTCCCATGGATTTCTTGGAACCAGCAGTGTGTCCTACTAGGTCATTAAACAATATGAAAATTAACTATGCTGTATCATCTGCCACATAATGATAGACACTCACAGATGTATTAAAAAAAGGCAACTGTCACTCACATACCCAAATGTTCCAAGGTAACTAATATATCAGATTATTGCCCAAGCATTCTCTTTTAATAAAAATATATAGGCTAGGAGAAGAAGGGCATTGTGTTTGGAAAAGCCTCCCATTTTTCTTATAAGATGAGGAAGATACCTGGAAAGGTAGTGTGAAATGATTGGGGGGTAGAGGATAGAGGGAAAAGGGAAAGTTATACATGCTCAAAACAAATATAAAACACAGTCTTAAACAAGCACTTTAGAATAACATAAATTGGGGAAAACATTGGATGGATGCATAGTGAAAGAAGATGGATACTTAGTGACAGGGAGGACTGGATAATGAACAAGGTATAGCAGAGTACATGACAGATGCCACAACAGCCCAAAGGCCAACCCACAGAGAAATCAGTCGCCTTTGTGGCTGACATCATGTGCAGATGGTGTATCTGACAACCAAATGGGCAGGGTTTGCCAATAATAAGGCTCAACAGCCAAAACAGTAGGCATTTTGTAGTTCAGAAGAAGGCATCCAGCTGCCAGTGCATCTCAAGCACCAATAACCTGGTGGCCACACAGAGGACTTCTCTTGGCTGGTATCAGAAGAACATCATGCACTTCCCAAATGCATAGTAGCTAAAAAAGCCACCAGTGAGCTCTTTAGATTACCATCAGCAGGGTGACATCCATCCTATTTATGGTAGGCTTGACACAAACTTACATCTTTGCATTAGACACACTGACCAGTGAAAGCTGGAGTGGTTGCAGCCTCTCCTCCGTCTTTGCTGCAACTGGACATACAGAAGGAAGAAGAAAAACTAAAACATTTCAATTTTCATATCCGTTTCACATACTGTTAGTGCAGTACGACACATGCCATATATGCACACTACTAGGGCAGGTGTTCTTTCCTCCTGAGGCACCTTTCTATGTTCTTTTTCTTCAGCTCATATGATGCTGTAAAACAAAAAATAACGTACTCTACAGTATTAGAGGTGGAAAAGGCAAGAAAAAAAATTCTTACCTGAAAACTCTGTCTATCCCTAACTCTCATGCCCACTGGGCACTGTAATACTAGTGCAGGTCACTGCAATGATGTCTGCACTGCTCACCATAATGAGTGATGCCAATGTAGCATCACAAACTGACCTGGTAAGCTTATACCAGGCATAAAACTTGTATAAACCTTTCTGCATATCAACCCAGAAGATGTTCCTGGATATCCCTATGGAAGAAGAATAAGAAAGTCCTACTTTTATATCCCTTTCCACAGAGGAGCCCTGCTTCTCCCAATGCCTGAAGAAACCATGTTAACTCAGACAAGTCCATTCAAGGAACAAAAATGGTAACCATGTTCATATTTGCACATTTGGACATTATGTGATGCACAGCATATAGTGCACAGCCATGGTTCAGGCAAGGGCAAGAAGGACAGCAAAGCCTAAGTTGTTATTGTAGTGCATTATTGTAGTAATTCAGAGACAGGCATGATAAATTCTCCCCTTAACATAATTGTCATTTTATGATGCCTGAATCAGCATGGTAAAAAGCAGCATCACAAATTTGCAAGAAACTGCATTAATACGAGCAACCATGCAATTAAGACTTATTGCATTAGGATACTGTATTTTTGAACTTGACAAAACAGAAGGCAGGACGTGGTAATATAACACTGCACTGTGCTTTTCTGCCAATGGTGGATGCAAGAAGCAGGGTCACAGAAGAACTACTATATGTGGATGTGGGCACACATCACAGCATGCTAAATTAGGAGTCAGCAGTTTTGTAAAGAAACACTGGTAAATATTAGATTCTAGTTTTCATCCAAGGTCTATCAAAGATGATGCCCCAAGAGGTCACTTTATTAGATCATCAAGATCAATTACAGACAATAATTTATTTTTACAAATAGTTGGTAAAATTATTAAATTGTCTGTTGGCTGAGGATATCAAAAGACATTCTTGCTAGACACAGAAGGTGAAGTTATTTCTTTGAGGTACAGTACCCTCCCACTTACTTTGTTAAAAGGCTCTGATAATATTAATTTTAGAAGTAAGAAGGCTGGAGGTGATTTGAGTTGAAGAAGGCTGATTTAGATGCATGGGGCGGTGACTAAAAAAATAAAGTACAACAAAAATAAGTTTTATGACAGCCGAGGCTGCAAGCTCTTAAAGCCCCTAGCTTGAATGCAATTATTGGTATTAAATGTTTTTAAGAGATAGGATATGTTACTTTCATGTACATCATACACTATTTCTATGGTTTATATTATTTTCAGATTATTGATATATATTTACTGTTAATTGATATACTTTATCAGTGATTAATGTTATTGGTCTGTTTATGTCAGCTGATCATGTTAACATGCTATTAAGTCTGCATAAAATCTAAGAATATAAATTTGCTTATCACTCTGAATAAGTCCTTTTCATTCTAGGATGAAAGTGCTTAGTAAAATTTTACATTTGTTTTTTTCCTTTGTTATGGTGCTTTTTTGCCGGTTGTTTTAGTTTTAAGCACACTACACTCTGTTTCTGTTGTTTATGCTTACTACTCCATGTAGTAAACAACACCATTTTTTTCATCTGTATGACTCCCATGAGTAACTAAGCAGAGAAATATAATTCTAGGCTTCAGAAATATACAGTTCATTGAAAACAGATTGGTGAGATTGCTGCAGAAATCACATATATTAAATGCGACTTTGTCTAAAATTGACTCTAAATATGGGGCTGACTATCACATTATCAATCTGCTGGTAGACTGGCAGTGTCTATGTTCATAAGAATGCAAATGTACCTGACTAGTTTTAACTAGGGACTAGTTATATGACACTCATGTGATAATCAACAGATAAAATAATAGATGATGAATTCTGTCATGTCCCTACTTTAGTGGCTGTAGGAAACAATGATCGCTGGCACAACAACAAACTGTTTTGTGGTGATTTTCATTTTTTTCTACACTGTCTGCCTTACTGTGTAGATCTCTGCATGTGTGTGTGTTTGTGCCTGTGCTTCCCTCTGGTGTAGAAGCATCAATGAGCAAATCTAAAACACAATGCACAGCAAACCATACTTTATTGACAATGAATTCACTGAACACTTTCATCTATTTGTTACATCCACAAGTTCATTAGAAAATGCAACACTTAACACATTCTTTTCAAAACAAAAGGCATGATCACATGCTCACAGCCCACAAATCCCAAAACCTTTCATCCTATATGTACATAAAAGTCTTAGAAATGAACTTGACTAAAAAATTGCTCTGCACACTGGTAAATCCCAATAAATAATATACTGGGTATACATTTACACAGAAATATATGTATTTATTTATTTATGTTTGTTTACCGGGAAATTCAGACTGGACACAGGTCCTATTTCAGCAGAGGCCCGGGGAGAAAAGCTCCACAGAATGACATGATAAATGGTATACAATATGAATCAAAGGTATGTATACAGTAGTAGTGATGATGACATGAAAATACGGAGCACATCTGGTAAATTAAATAGTAAGCACTAATTACAAACATTGAAATAAGCAAGATGTAAACAGTACTACAACTGTCTAACAGCTACAAGTTAGCAATAAAAAAAGACTTCTTCTTCTTCTTCTTCTTCTTTCGGCTTTTCCCGGTTAGGGGTCGCCACAGCGGATCACCTTGTTCGCACCTTGAATGGCAGTGGAGTTTTACGGTGTCGAGTTGCCAGCCCTAACCTTCCACAGAAGGCACACTCACACGCACACCTAGGGCCAATTTAGAGTGTCCAATCCACCTGCAGCATGTCTTTGGGATGTGGGAGGAAACCAGGTAGGGAGGACATGCAGACTCCGCACAGAAGGCACCCCAGCTGAGGATCAAACCAGAGAACCTCTTGCTGTGAGGCGGCAATGCTAACCACTGCACCACCGTGGCCGCCCAGCAATAAAAAAAGACTAATGATTACTAAATCCTGGAAAGATGAACTAGCAGTAAATAATATTCAGTTCAGTTTTATAGTGGTAGAGGAATTACTCTATCCAAAGCAGGGAAAAGAGAGAAGGGTAGAAGGGGGGTGGGAGGGGGTTTTAGTCGGAGTTTGGACAAGGACAAAGCCAGTGAATATTTTGGTGTGATTAAGTGCAGAATTGAAAAGAGTGCAGGAAGGTAGGGTAGTTATGGTAGTGGGAAGGTTGCTCCAGAGCTTGGATATGGTGCAGGAAAATAGTGCTTCCCCTGCTGAGATTTTGACTTTGGTGACCTGGAGTAGATTTTTGTTGCTGGAGCATAGGGGTCTGGAAGAGTGGTAAGGCTAGAGAAGTGTATGGAGTGATGGGATTCTGAAAGGGTGGTTTACAAGTTTGTGAGCAAAGGTGAGTTGAGTTAGGTGTAGGAGTTGTGGGAGCTCAAGCCAGTCTAGGTATCTAAGGGAGGCACAGTGGTGGCTGCGGTAGGGGGCACCAGTGGCAAATTTTGCAATTTTATTGTAGCAGGCTTCGAGTTTGTTTAGGTCTGCCTGTCTAATATTTGTAAGTATGGGTAATGCATAGAGTAGGGTGGAAATTAGTGGGGAATTGGCAATAGAGATTCTAGCTGGTTTGGTGAGGTACTGGTGGTTTCTATGTAAGGCACCCAGTTTTCTGTGAACTTTTTTCTTATTAGTGATATGTGGGTGTCAAATGTGAGATTATTGTCTATCTGTACACCAAGTAGTTTTGTGTCAACTGTTGGAGAAATGGAGGTATTGTCCTTGGCTTGTTTATTGAAGTGATGAGTGATTGGGATAGATCTGGAGGGTTGGAAGATGAGGAGTTTGGTCTTATTTGGATTGAGGAGGAGCTGAGCATTAGATAGCAAGCTTTCAACAGAAGAAAATGATTCTTGTGTGATCTGTTGGAGATCTGTTAGAGTTGGGGCTGAGCAGATGAGGGTGGAATCGTCTGCATACTTTATGAGGGAGGCATGTTTGGTAGCGGTGTGCAGGTTGTTGGTGAAAAGGGAGAAGAGAAGGGGACCAAGGATGGAGCCTTGTGGTACCCCAAGAGTAACAGTGAGGTGAGGGGATAGGTCGTTGTCCCATACAATTGATTGCTGGCAGCCATGTAGATAGCTGTGGAACCAGTTGGTGGCTGGTGTGGAGAAAGAAAGGTTGGAGAGACAGACAGTAGTAGATCATGTGATACAATGTCAAAGGCCTTAGATAGATCCAGAAATACAGCAGAGGAGAAGAGGCCATTGTTTTTGTGATGTTGGATAGTGTTAGTGAAGGAGAACAGAGCAGTTGTAGTGCTGTGGTGTGGCCTGAAACCATGCTGGGTATTGAAGAGAGTATTATTGTTAATGAGGTACTTGGAGACCTGTGAGTTGATGCATTTTTCAGGTATCTTGGAGAGGGGGGAGAGGATGGCAATGGGCAGTAGTTGGAGAGGTCTGTGGAGGGGCCACCTTTGTGGAGGGGAATGATGTGGGATATTTTCCATAGCATGGGTACCTAGGATTCAGATATGGAGTGGCTGATTAATATGGAAATAGGGTAAGCTAGGACATCAGCTGCTATCTTTAGGTATTCTGCAGGCAGGTTGTTGGCTGCTAGTTTTGTGGGTTTTAGTTTTGTCAGGAGTTTTTTTTATGTAGGAGGTGGGTACTGTGGAGAAGAAGAAGGCAGAGAAGGGTGGATTTGGGTTGGGTGTGGGGGGAGTTGATGTTGGGAAGTGTTTTTTGATTAGGGATAGTACGGTTTCTGTAGTGTTTGTTGGAGTAAGCTATGCTACAGGCGGAGAGAGGGGTGGTTGGCAGGGGGGCATTTACATTTCTTGGACAGAGGATAGAGTTAATTGTGGACCAGAATTGCTTGAGGTTGCTTTGGGAAGAGTTTAGGGATGTCTGATAGTAATTATTTCCATGATAATTCTTTCCATGGCTTTACATATAAGACTAGTGAGACTTATGGGTCTACAGTTTCTAGGGTCCATAGATGGCCTACCTTTGTACAGAGGGATGACTCTTTCTCCATTCATGAGGCACAAAGTCTCTTTGGCGGCTGCAGTTAAATAATAATTACAGAGGCCCTGATAGGTCATGTTTCATGCTATTTAGAAGGCATCCAGAGATATTGTCTGGGGACATTGATGCAGTGTTCTTGGTCTTTGAGAGAGCATTAAAGACCTGCTCCCTAGTGACAGTAGGGCAGTTATATTTGATGATATTTCCTGAGGGAAGGTTGAGGGGGAGAGATGGGTAAAGTTGGAGCTGAATTTATCAGCCAGGAGGTTTGCTATATCTTCTGGCTCAGTATAGGTGGCTCCATTTACACTGGGCTCTGCACACAATTGTGTATTGTCTTTGAGGTTGCAGACATAGCTAAAGAATGCTTTATGTTGTACTTGGCCTGGAAGGCCAAACTTACCTCACATTTGGCTTTGGTAGACTTTATTTGTCCTCTAGGTTGTTTGCTTAGCTTGCTGAGTGCTTTTATCATACTGGGAGCTACACCTCCAATTTTTGCCATGATTTTCTTCCACCTGTTATACAGCCTACTGATTTTATGGTTCCACCAGGGTCGTTTGTTTTTTGAATTAGTTCTGAATTTCTTTCTGGTGGGTACAGCTGCCTCTATGGAGCTATTAACATGCTTGTACAGGGTTTCTGTGAACAGTTCTGCATAGACAGCAGTGTTCTCAGCGTTTATGAGGGCTTGAATTTTTGCCAGGTTCTCACTTAATAGCAGGAGGTTAACCTTAGAATAGTTACTGAATATTCTAGCTTTAGCTGGGGGTCCAGGTTTTATTTTTACTTCAAAGGAGACCACTCTGTGGTCTTTCATTTCCAGGGAAGGCATTACAGTAGGGGGTGTGCAGCGCTCTCCCATATTAGTGAGGACCATAACCAGTATGGTTGCATCCCTGGTTGGTGTATTGACTATCTGCTCCAGGGAGTTTGTGTTTACAAAACCCAGGCATCTCTGTGCATGTACATTTGGTGTCAAATAGGATTCCCAGTTAATAGTGGGGTAAATAAAGTCACACATGAATATGGTTTTGGGTTGGGATGGTTAGTTTGAATATATGCTATGGGTTTCTTGGGTCATAGAGGAAGACCTATAACTTGCAAGGAAGTAGTATTGGATTTTGCTTATCATGATTTGAAAATGGAGCAGCTCAAGTGAATTGTCTTGTTTGACCAGCCTTGAAGTATATTTATTTTTTATGTAATTAGAAACACCTTCACCTTTAGCCTGTGAAGCAGCTGACCTAAATGTGTGGAACGCATTATAACCTTGTACTGTTGGTGTGCTCTCTGTGGCTTTAAACCATGTCTCAGTGACTGCACATATGTCAGCATTCTCTAGGAAAAGAGAGTTTCAAGGTTGTGGAGTTTTTGTTTAGACTCCTAGCATTGAGCAGTAATACATTTAATATTTAATGCAGAGAACAAAATGGTGGATGTGACGACCCACCACTGGACCAGTAATCAAGGAGCTTCAATCATCACCACTGGCACCTGTGGGAGATGTTCACTGGGAGGATAATGGGTACACACACAGTATTTCCAGATGCAGCTCTCTGCATCAAGTGCAATTTCCCTTAAGAGTACTCAGAGACCACAGTCAATCTGGGGCTGGTTTCTCCATCTTTCTCCAGATCCCCAGTAAGCCAGGGTTCCAAGCCAAGTTCTCCAACACTCTCTCTGTCCAACCAATACACACACACACACACACACACACACACACACACACACACACACACACACACACACACACATCTGGGAAAGACTGGCACATGATTACTAGGTATGCCCCCTTTTGCCCATACTATAAGGTAGTTATCACTACCACCAGAACACCTCGCCAGCTACTTTAAGGCCCTTAACAAAGGGTGTCCAATTTTACTGTGTAATATTAATACTAATACAAATAGTAGTTTGATCAAGAGCATTAAGAGTGGCCCACACAGTATCACCAAATAAATATGCAAGTATTCTCAGAACTTAAATATCTCTACAAAGATCAGCCACAATGAAATGTTTAAATATATTTAATAATAAATAATTAAAGAATAAGAAAATGCTAAGTATATATTCACAGTGACATCAGAGTTTAAAATCTCAGGAAATATTTAAAACAACATTAAATGGTAGTCTCTAACAAATAAAGAAAACCAATATGTAAACTAAGCTTCACTATATTACTGCCTGTATCTAAGAGAGTTACTATTCCCTAATAACTTATTTAATTACATCAAGGCAATGATGTGGTGAATGGTTCTTCTTGTTGTCAGGTGCAAGACAGAATACAGAATGCTCAGTCTCACCAAGAGACTTCTCAAAATAATATCTTAAATATTACTTCTGAGATAGCTTGCAGAATGACATCACTTCTGGTCACCTGACTTCTAGTTCCCATGCAAAACCCCCATTGCTGGAAGCTGGCAGTATTTAGCACCTACCCATAAAAATTCACACATAAGGGCTTTTGCTCAGATCTTTGCAGGTGCTGGAAGTCATAAAACAATTGCATACCTCCACACATCCAAAGTAGTAATTAGTTCACCCCAAAGACAATACAGAAAGCTTCCTACTACAGACTTTGTTTCTCTGGCTGCATTGAAAACTGTGAGATAGCATCTTTATGGCCAAGCCTATAAAGTGATTTAATTTCAGATATTTTTCTAAAGTTTTCTGGACTGAGGTTAACCCTTCAGTTTCCTCTGTTACAAGATATGCATTTAAACAGTTGCAATAGTGCATGTACATTTCTGTTCTCTGCAGTAGGGCACACTGTGGATACAGCTTAAACACAAGTACTCTACAAATACCCTTTCAACACAAATGGCTATACAAATCAGTTTGATATACACATGACATACAATAATAATACATTTGTAACACCAGCATCTTTTATGACCCAAAGTTCTAATACATTTGCAACACAAGCATCTTTTATAAATTGATTTGATACCCACAAATGATATATAATTATTTACAAAATTCCTGCTAGCTGTGCTGGCAATACCTCTTTTCTTCACAGTAGATATTAACTACAAGGAGAAGTATTGGTCCTACAAATGTGGAACCTGTAAACAATGTCTATCTACTAAGGAAGGAGATAATATTGTTGTTGAGAGGTAGGGAATAGTTAAAAGTAAGAATTAAAATAAGTGTGGGATGAACTGGGTGATTTATATAGCACAATTCTAAATGTGTTGCAAGTTTTATATTGAGAACACTGAAAGGGCATAGATAGACAGGATTTACAAACATATTTAAGATAATAAGAGGAAATATGAATACAGTGCCCTGTATAAACATGTGAAGAGGCACACAAACATCATTTTTTTTATTTTTTGTATTGGAAAGCATCAAGCTGGACCTGAAGGGAAGACCATGGAACATGGTGTTAGAAATTAATGAACTTTAATTACAGTTAAGAACTAATGCACTTAATACATTTGAATTGAATGAAAAAGTATATATTAATAGTATATTAAAAATGTATTTAAGTTTATGAGAAATGTATTTAAATGTAACTTGAGCAATCAAAATGGACCAGCACTAAAGTAAACCAAGTCCAGGAAGCAACATATACACACCTAGAAAAGTGAGGACTATGAAAATGCCAAGCAGCAATACAACCAATGTTTTAATTACAAATGAGCAAAGCTTTCTGGTTTCATAACCCTTCTTTAGTGCATTACAACAAAATTTTCATTTACACTCCATCTTATAAACATTTAAATAAATCACGTGACGCAGCCAAATTAAATTAACTTAAAAATACAATACTTAGAAAACACAATGCATAAAGAGCAATATATGTAAGTGCTGTAAAATTATAAAAAGTTCATGAATCATCTGCTCTGTTCTACTCAAGATTCTTACTATACAAAAATTACTTTATCTGTTTATTATGAATGCAGTTCATGATTGTTTTTAATTTAGTATATATTTTTAACTTAATCTAATTTGTATAGCTTTATATACACATCATTTTATATATTTTTTGTATAAATATATACATAGATTATTATTAACTGTTAATTTTTACAAGGGTATGGAGCAATGTTTTAAGCAAGTGGGTATTTAAGATTTTTATGTACACATAGGATGGAAGGTTCTGGGACTGGTGGGCTGTGAACATGATTATGCTTTCTGCTTGTTGTTTTAAATAGAATGGAGTTAAGTATGGCATTTGTTCTGATGAACTCCCAGATGTAATAAGGGGGCAAAAACACTCAATGAATTTATCGTCAATAAAGCGTTTTCTGTGAGCGTGGCTATTGTTTTTTTATATTTGTGTGCCAATGAGTTTCAGTTTCATTTTGTCAGTATGCTCTCTCTACTGCATGTTCACAAGAATGGGACCTCATTCTTCAAAAGAACTGTGTTTTTTCTCTTCTACTGAGTGCAGGCAGTATATTATTTTGTGATTTTGTATTATTTAGCTTTTGGCAAATGCAATTTTAAAAGTTACACCTGTTGACAAATAGTTTAACATTTCAAGCTTTTTTCAAATATTTTATTGACATTTTATATACAAGCACAAACACATTAATATAGTAAAACAAATAGTTCTTTACACAAGTTTCTCCATCAATTCTTGTTATATACATTACTAAAAATCAATTAAAAAATTAAATAGCCATAAACTAATAATAGAATATAGATGAACCACAACAACCAACAGAAACCAATATGGTAAAAACCACAGCAACAGCAATCCAGCAATTCCAGGGAAGGAAAATTTATTTAGCAAGTAGCAGTAAAAAAATCTCTAGAAGCCTTTAACAGAGTACATCAAATGAAAAAAGACTCACAGTTTATATATGCATATACTTAATTGAATAATAGACTATTTCTGTGAAATATTTTCTAGGTGAAAGCCCTATGGCTGAATATATTACTGAATTAATGATGATGTGCCTTCAAAATAATATATTTGAATTTGATGGTCAGTTATATAGGCAGTTACAAGGAACAGCAATGGGGGCTGCCTTTGCCCCCTGTTATGCTAATATCTTTATGGGTTTATTTGAGTATGAATATATCTATACTAATATTATAGATACATAGATGATCTTATTTTTATTTGCAAAGGTGGTGATGATTTGGTAGATCAATTTATTAGGCAAATTAATGCTAATAATGTAGGAATAAGATTTGATGGATTACAACAAGGTATAAAAGTACATTTTTTGGATGTAGAATTAACAGGGGATAGTCATCAAAGGAAGGTAATTTCAAATATATATAGAAAATTTCCTGGCAGTAACAATATATTACAGGGTGAAAGTTTTCATCCAGGGCACACTATGAAATCTATTCCATATAATTTAATAGAATAAATAGGTTATGTAGTGAAAAATTGATAGAAATAGGGAACTGAAAGACAGTTTTATAAGATTTAAAGAGAGGATATGATGAAGTATATCTTAAAGCTTAAATAAAGTATTAAGTAGTATGTCATTTAAATGTGGTGGATATGGTATAATAATTATAAAAGAATGAGCAGAATAATAATATTTATTTTACTACTTATTCAGTTATATCTGATGAAATCACAGATATGGTTAAATCTGGCTGGAATGTTATATAGAGAAGTAGAATGTTTACAAAACAAGAAGTTATTATTTTCTTTTAATAGGGGTAGAAATATCAAAGATTTTATTGTACATAGTAGGTTCCATAGACCAAAATTGGAAATAATGGGAAGAATAATGGAAAAAGGGACAGTTACATGTGGTAAATGTAGTATTTGTAGTTTTGTTACACAAATCAATAATAAGTGTTTTGAAACTAATGATAGTTTTACATGTAATAGTCAGAAAGTGATATACTCTATTAAATGTATGTGTAATAAATTCTACATAAAAGAAGTTTAAAAGAACATATAAGAGACATTAAAAACTACAAATTATCTAGTCCTGTTGCAGTACATTTTAATGAAGTACATAATGGAAGTCTAGAAGGTTTCCAGGTTACAATTTTAGACAGAATAATATGTAAAAAGTTTATGACAGATGAACAAGTGAAGCAACTGTTAAGAAAAAAAGAGGCATTTTTGATTTTAAAATTTAATACTATGTATCCTGTTGGTTTGAATCAAGAATGCTTTTGGAAAAGTTTTGTATAAAGTGAGTTAGAATTGTGCTTTATGTTTTAATAAGGTTCAATTAACTGTGTAATTAGAACTATTAGTCTATTATTCAATTAAGTATATGCATATATAAACTGTGAGTCTTTTTTCATTTGATGTACTCTGTTAAAGGCTTGTTGGCCGAGGCGCTAGAGATTTTTTTACTGCTACTTGCTAAATAAATTTTCCTTCCCTGGAATTGCTGGATTGCTGTTGCTGTGGTTTTTACCATATTGGTTTCTGTTGGTTGTTGTGGTTTATCTAATATGGCCAGTGATTCCATGGTTGGTTTACCTAGGATTTTCCTAGATACTCCTTTGGAGACTTTACCTATCTAGAGTGGGTAAAAAGCCGACACTTTACACAGTCCAGAAGTGTAGAGATGTTGTCACAAATAGAAAAGAGTTGTTTTAAGGAAACACAGCCTTTCTTCTGAACTTTCAAAGTATGCAGAATGAGGAGAGAGTTGGAAACCTCCGGGGTTAAAAGCTGAACAAAATCCTTCAACTCCCTTTGACTTGACTGTGGCTGAAGAACGTAGCTTCCATGAGGTGATAACAGCGGCACATATACAGTCTCAGTCTGGAGTGGTGGATATATTAAGGAGCGCGACTTTAAAGAAAGAGGAAGGAGGGAGGGAGGAGATTAAAAATCAAGAGCGTATCCAACGCTGTATGCAAGGCCGAACTGCAAAAGTTTTTGAACAGATGAACTGAACAGCTGGTAAGCTTATGATAACAAAAAGCATTTCTTGTGTGGCGAGACCCCCAAAGGGAAGAAAACCACATGTTCAGTTTGAACAACAAAGAAATCAGTTTACCAGACATCTAAAAGGGCTCGCGTCGAGAAAACGGGGGTGGGGATGGTTAGATACAGATGAAGATTCAGATACCCCATATTTACACAACACTACAGCTGAACTCCTTTTTCGGCTTGGTCCTGGAGGGGAAGAAAGGTGGCGGAAAGGCTACTACCAGGAACAACAGCGACTTGGAGAAGGAATAATAAGAGGAAAATGGGACTAATAGAAAAAGAATACTAATTTAGCGGTTAATGGATACAGGTATGTGGTTGAGGACAGTTTTCTATTCCTGTTACTCGGAAAATGATGACTTAATGCCTACCTACTGTAAAAAAAATACTGATATATTCAAGTGAAAAGTGATTTTTTCCACAAACTAATTTGATATATAATTTTGGATTTAAAACAATGGCGTGCATTAAAGGGAACTAAGTAGTATCACAAATGGTATTTAAAAAAACCAGCGCATAAAGGTGGAAAATTAGTTATGATGCATTATACCTGTATTCTATGTTATGAACATCTGAATACATCTGAAAAAATATATATGATTTTGGTGAAAAAAGCAAAAGATTACATTTTTTTTCAGTTAAAGGATACCACTGATAAGTTGGCTAAAAAAATCCTCGGGAATGTTTTTTTTTTGTGTGCTAAAAAAAATAGATTTATTAAATCCACAAAACTACCTTCTTATGTGAAAGATGTTTTCAATTTCTTACTAAGGTTTATCAAACCAGATGGAATGAAAAAATTTTTGTAGTAATAGACGAAGCCCTATGGCTGAATATATTACTAATGATGATGTGCCTTCAAAATAATATATTTGAATTTGATGGTCAGTTATATAGGCAGTTACAAGGACAGCAATGGGGGGCTGCCTTGCTGTTATGCTAATATCTTTATGGGTTTATTTTATTTGAATATATCTATACTAATCAATTTTTATTTTTTCTACACATGTTATACATAGATAGATATATTTTTTATTTCTTGTTTTTATTTGCAAAGGTGGTGATGATTTGGTAGGCAAATTTATGCCAATAATGTAAAATAAAACAGGTAGGAGATAGACAAGATGGATTACAAACAGGTATAAAAAGTTTGGATTTAGAATTAACAGGGGGAGGGTGTCAAAGAAGGTAATTTCAAAGTAGTATGTCATTTAAATGTGGGGGATATGGGTATATAATAATAAAAAAAGAAACAGAATAATAATATTATTTTTTTTACTACTTATTCAGTTATACATAGACCAAAATTGGAAATAATGGGAAGAATAATGGAAAATGGTAAATGTAGTATTTGTAGTTTTGTTACACAAAAATTGATAAAATCAAATAATAAGTGTTTTGAAACCAATGATAGTTTTTTTTATAAATAGAAAGTTGTAGAATAAAAGAACATATAAAGAGACATTAAAACACAAAATTATCTAGTCCTGTTGCAGTACATTTTTAATGAAGTACATATGGAAAGTCTAGAACTTCCCTGGAATTGCTGGATTGCTGTTGCTGTGGTTTTTACTATAATAATAGAATATAGATTATTTCTCTATGAATGAGTTTAATTTTTATCCAGTAATTATATTGTCTGGTTATTTTGTTTGTTTTCATCTTAATACTAGATATTTGTTTATGATACACAACAGTGAAAGTATTTATAAATTCTGTACAGTAAGGTATAATCTAATTTTCAAGTGTTTGTACTCATTACCACAAATAAAAAACCAAGGCGCAATCCAGTTGCAATAAAGGCTTTCCTCCGTATCCTGAAACACAATAATTCCCTTGTGATAAACAATATTCCAAAAATCCAAACTGACGGTAAATCAAAGTTTATTGTAATAGAACTAATGAAACAAAATACTAAAAACAACCAGATTGAGCGCTTTCATCTGTAGTACGGAGACTTCATCAGAATCTACTTTAACAAATACAACCTCCATTTAAATACCATATCCATTTAAACAAGTTGTTCAATTGATTGTTTTTAAATTCTTATTGGCTGGCCATTAATTAATACAAATTTTAACCATTGCTGGTATGATATGCAGACAATTTAAAAACAGTTTGTTAAAAAAATATATGTATATGTATAACAAAAAGGAAACTGGCCCACAAATTCTAAAATCATAAATTATTTATATGTGAATTAATGTTAAGATATAAAATAAATATATAATAAATAATGCTCATATTTGTGTTAAGAAATATATATAACACAAATGAATGTATATTAACAGGAATACAAAACAAATTAATACATCTTATTAACTTTTTATAGATTGTATATATACTTTTCTAACATTTAATACATAAATCGATATTTTACATGACATTTTTTATATATGAGCATTATTTATTATGTATTTATTTTATATCTTAACATTAATTCACATATAAATAATTTATGATTTTAGAATTTGTGGGCCAGTTTCCTTTTTGTTATACATATACATATATGTTTTTAACAAAATGTTTTTAAATTGTCTGCATATCATACCAGCAATGGTTAAAATTTGTATTAATTAATGGCCAGCCAATAAAAATTTAAAAACAATCAATTGAACAACTTGTTTAAATGGATATGGTATTTAAACGGAGGTTGTATTTGTTAAAGTAGATTCTGATGAAGTCTCCGTACTGGAGATGAAAGCGCTCAATCTGGTTGTTTTTAGTATTTTGTTTCATTAGTTCTATTACAATAAACTTTGATTTACCGTCAGTTTGGATTTTTGGAATACTGTTTATCACAAGGGAATTATTGTGTTCCAGGATATGGAGGAAAGCCTTTATTGCTACCGGATTGCACCTTGGTTTTTGATTTGTGGTCGTGTGTTATTTTGGGTTACCAGTGTTTGTACTCATTCCCATGGTTATTATCAACAGGATCCAGAGAAGTTGGAAAGACTTGGGTACACAACTGAGAATTTGAGTCACCAAAAATGTAGTTACTAAAAAACATTAGTTTTTCCCAAAAATGTAGTAGAACTTTGGAGTCATAAACCATATACTGCCAATTTGCTTTGATTAAGGATTGATACATCCAACAGCTAATACTTTCCTTTTGTTATATAATTTCAGTTCTATGTGGAGTGATAAATGATCTATGTAAACATACCCAATAGAATAGTCTTCACAATAAAAACTATGTAGTTTTTTATCCATTGTAGTTAAAGTTAAGCTACTCATTTGGAGACCATAATCCCAATTGTCAAAAAAACCCTACCACACAAAATAATTACATCAATATTTGCCATGTGCCTAATTTTATTAATCTGTCAGGCCAACAATAAGTATTTACACCATAATAAACTGAACTGAATATAAATAGAGCAATCCAGAATACCTGCAATATAATAATGATCATACAGATACTTGCAGTTCACCAAGGAGATGGCAGTAGTCCCATACTGCTAAACCTACTAAGCAATATTTCTGACCATTTACAACCTTCATTCCACAGAGTATTATATTTACAGTTCACTAACACTAAAGATACACTTGCCAATTCTAAAGTAAAGTGGGGTGAACAACCTGACCAAAATAGCTCCCTAGCCCTCTAATACATGAAAGATAGGGAGAAAGGATGGGCTAGCAAATCAACTGCACCTAACAGAGCAAGACCTTCAGACCCCTGCCTTAAATACCTCCATCACCACCCATCCAACCTAATATTTTATCCTAAGAACAGCATATTACCATTGCTAATTGAATAACATCCCTCTCCCAAGAAGTATTCCTGGATAATAATATCTACCCTAAGAATAGGGCAAATCTTTATAGTTATTAACTATTTTATATATTTTGGATAATATAATCTCCCTATCTTACCATTTTTTCAAGACTATTTAGAAAACAAAGACTGAGTGGAAATGTTTTTTAATTATATTTGACATTGTCAACTTTAGAGATTAAGAACAGTTTATTGATTTGTGCTATAAGCCAGTTTTCAATATCCAAATCATATTTATTTATTAAATACTCAGTGTTAAACAATTTAGCCTCTCTTAAAATATTTGATTCCAAAAAATAAAATCCTGTTTATTTAAGCATTTCAGACTGTCTATAAATTCTGGTATACATGCCACAGGGAATAATGTAAAACACCAAATATTTTCTTTCTGGGTATTATTTGTATATATCATTTCTAAATGTTTTACTATGTTGTTTATACAAATAGAATCTGTTGGCTTACCGGTGTTTTAAAATAAATATCTCTTTAACAACCACTTCATGCTATTATTCAAGATTTGTATTTCTCATATAGTAATATTTATTTCTTTTCTGACTAAATGGTTTTATGCATTTTTTAACTGGCTAAATAATTAGAATTTAAAAATAAAGCCACTATTTTAATAACTGAAGCTATAGCATAAGTTTCTAAGTACGACAATCCTATTCCACCAACCTTCCATTCTCTTGTATGATGTCCCAGAGATATTCTATGTTTGCAAAGCTGCCATAAGAACTTCAAACAAATGTTGTTAAATCATTTAATGTGTTTTTTTTTTAAAGGCACCACATAAGATGTTTGTAAGATGTATAGAATTTGGGGTAAAAATTATGATTTTAATTAAAATCAACCTATCTTCCATATATTTTTATTTATTGTTGTCTTAATATTGTCTAAAATATTTTGTAATTTGCTTTTGCTATTTCTTTAGAATTGTATGCAAGAGCAACCCCTAAATATTTAATCTTTTTACTATCCTATTTAAACTTGCTGTTAATTTCCATCAACTAATTTATTTGTTAATTACTAGAAAGTTTTATTCTGACTGAAATTTAGATCTAACATCAATTCAAAGTATTTTAGCATTTTTTTTTTAATATATTATGCAAAGAATCAATGTTATCTCTTGTTAACTGTATATCATTTGCAAGTTATTGAGTTGTGGAAGTATATTGGTCACTAATTTTAAATTATACAATATTGTTGTTAAGCTTTATGTAATTGGATAGATGTTCAATAGTCAAATCAAATAATAAAAGAGACAAGGAACAACCATGTTTCATACCGTTACTTAATTTTACTGACTGAGGAAATAAAAAATCAGTTTAACATATGGAAATTAATTTTTATTAAGTTGCTTAATAAGATATAAATAACTTGGAAATCTATATATGTCTAATACTTTATCTAAATAAGACCAGCTTTCTGAATCAAAACCTTTATCTGGATCCAGGCTAATTATAGATAGTTCTTATTTATTGTTATTAGAATAATCAGTTAAAGTATTTTTTTCTTTTGATGTTATACTGTGTTTGCCTGTTTAATATACTGTAAAGCCAGTTTAATATTCCTCTACTAAATATGTACTATATTTTTTAATCTTTTGGCAAGGATTGACATAAGATTTTGTTTTCAACCTTCAGTAATAATTGTACATAATTATGAGTCTATTATTTTATATACACCAATACTACTACATCAGCTATAGTTGAACTACATGGTAATTAGTTTTATTAAGAATGTATCAAGTGTTTGAATATATTCTAAATGTACTATGGTTATAAGAATTGTTTCCTCCATTTGTGTAGTATAGACTCAAAATGTGTGCCTTGTGATGTACTCTATATCCTATTTGTGTTTCATGTGGAGCTTTTCTCCCCAGGCCTCCACTGAAAATGGGCCCTGTTTGGCCCAGTGGACTTTCCCAGTAAACAAATGCTAATAAATAAATACATAAATAAATAAATAAATAAATAAATAAATAAAGGAATCAGTCTATACAATGAGCACTGAGACAGACATTTATCCTATTTTTAAGGGATAAATTATTGTGTTTTTTTCAGGATGGGGGTATGTTAGATATACAATTAGTTTATGTTAATATTTTCTGTAAAAGAGATAAAACATTGTTAGGTAATATTTAAGTACTTCACTAATGATACCATCATTACCTGGAGTTTTATTTCCTTCAGCCTTTTGATTTGTTCCTTTATTTCTATTTAACAATTCAAGTTTCATTGAATCATCCTATAATTGAAAGAGTTTAGTTTTTTTAGGAGCAAAAACTCCAGAAGCTTAACACTTAGGTTACTATGTATACAATTTAAATTAACCACTTCATGCTCAGAGAATAGTTCTGTAAACAAATGAACTGAATATATTTTAGTAAGCAGATTCTGGGAAAAAAACTGTAAAGTTGTACATGATTCAAAATATATCCACAGCTTTTTTTACTAAGCAGCTTTCTGCCTGATGCACTGATAGAAAGATAAACAGATGGAGTGGAAAACTGATAATCCTAAAATAATTCCTTGTAACAAGGGATTTGAGATTTGATAAAAAGCTCTCTATAGTCATGCAGCCTTATTCAATACAGATGTCAGAACCTCTGTGGTTTTGGTAGTGTTGCATGCATGCATGATAGTCCAGTAACAGGGTACAAAACATTTAGTCAACATCCAGTGAATACAACCTATATAATTAATAAAAATAAAAATAATAAGAAAAAAGGAGTAAAGAAAAAAATGCATTCCTGTGAAGGCCAAAACGACAAAATTCTCATACGAAAGACATTATGACGTTGCGCCTAAATGTGCATATGTACAACATAATGTCTAAATTAAATGCTAATAATTGATTTGTGTAAAACATGGCTGGATTATTATGGTTACTACTAAAATCTGATGATAAAAGTGGGAAAAATTGTACTCTTTGAAGACTTTGTTTTTTTAGAAAAAAAATATAAAAAAAATATACAGCTGTACTACTTCCCTTTAGCGTGATTGATGAAATAAGTGAGCTACAAATAAAAAAAGATAAACATAACTTTCACCATAAATATCAATTATTAGAACAGTCAAGTAAAACTGCATTAAAAATAAAAGGGGTCTTATTCACGGAGTCAGTGGCTAGCAATAACCAATGCCCCACATGGCCCTCGCAGATTTTAGTGGTCAATATATTGGACAACTGCATTTTGATGATCCACAGCAGTGAACCATTTTAGGAAATATATAAACTTCACAGTGCTGGAGAAGTATATGGCCAGCAAATTCCCTCAAATATACCAGATTACATGTGCATGTTCAACCAACATTATGCAACATTATTTACAGCTATATAATTGTATTACTAATGATGCTTCCAATAGAAAAAAAAATAGTGAACATGTGAAGTTCCTTGACATTATAGAACTGACCACGGAAACATGGCTAACATAATAATTTAATTAAGGATGTCTTGGTTAGGCTTTGCTAGAAGTTTGCTTTTCCAGGAGAGACCCATAGTGTTTGAGAAGATCAGCCTCTAACAGCATCGATTATAAAACCTCGGAATTCCTAAAATTAGACAAAAAATAGGATTTTGAAAAAAATCATACAGATGACATTGGTACTGATTTAACTAAGATGTTTTGAAAAATAAATTAAAGTCAAGTGTGTGTGTGTGTGTGTGTGTGTGTGTGTGTGTGTGTGTGTGTGTGTGTGTGTGTGTGTGTGTGGTTTAAAATGAATACAGTATATTAGAATCCAATACATTTATCCCAGGGATAGTTAAACTGAAAAAGATCTGCCTGTGATGGAACATTGTCAAACTACTCAAAAAATATGACCAATGCATTAGGGTGTATCAGACATTGCCAATAAGATGTCCCTGGGCAAAATCACCAGACACAAACCATTAATGTAAGACACCTGTGCCATATGTTCGACTTGTGGGTACTGCATTGGTGGCTTGCAGATATTTGCTGTATTATACACTGTGCATAACAGACTACTAGGCAGTTCCATCATTCATCCACAACCCCATTTTCCATTTTTCCACAAGGGGGTTCGGGGTGTCACTTCAACAGGCACAATCATCTAGAACCAGGGTTCACATGGCCGAGTAGCTAGTCCAACCACTTTTGTTCTTCCATACCACCTACATATATGCACACTCACACGAATGGCCAATTTACAGTGTCCAGTCCACCTGCTGCATGTCTTTGGAGTGTGGGAGGAAACTGGAACTTCTAGGGAAAATCCATTTGAACACAGGAAAGACATGCAGACTCCACAAAGATGGCCCTAGAGCTGATAATTGAACCAGGGAACCTTTTGTAGTGAGGTGACAATGGTATCCGCTGGGCCACTGTGCTGCCCACCACCAGGTAGTTGACTGAGTGCAAACCCTTGCAGTTAATATAAGCTTTTCACTGTTCTCCAGGCAGGGCCTTTAATGCAATGTTTGTGCGCAGTCTATGCCCTTCTCCCTCCGTGTGTCAAGAAAATGGTTTATGTCATAAGAAGTCCACATCGTGTTGGCTCTTTGTGGCATGCAGAAACAATATATACTCCCCCACATGCTGTACCATGGCATTAAGGAGTATATTTGAGTCAGATGTTTTGGTTACACAGACCATATCACTGTCAGGTGCTGAAAGGTCCCTGTAGCTATTACTCTCAAAGCCACACATACTTTGGTATCCACAGTGATAAGTACTCTACTCATTCCAAAGACCTGCATATGAGGGCAACACATCTCAACCAGCTCCTGCATGGTGCCTGTCACCTCACAACAGTGGTCTACAATTTCAGTGTCATGGAAGGAACGAAATATTAAGTGCAGACAGATGATAATGTGCTGCTAAGGGCAATGACATGCAACACCATGCCTGCTACTGCCAGTGAGTGCAGTTTGTTGCATTTACAGGTTTATGAGTATGGCGGCTACCTATACATATCTGTGCAATTTGAACCCTACAACGTCAATATTCTTCTGCATTCAGCTCTGGAGCCAGTGACTCTTGTTGCAGTATCTATACATCTCTGAGCCGCTCTTCTTCTTGTTTACCCCCATTTGCACTCATGAACTCCCTTATTTTAATACTGTTACTCATTACCATTTTATTATATTACAATGTGCATAATATGCAGAACACAACATTTCTCAGGCTTCCCCACTCATGCTTAATGTGTCACTGCATCACTTCCAACCTGCATATTGCCACTTGTCACACAAAACCAATGCAGAAAATGTTTCTTAATCTAATGGATGGTGCCTGAGGAGACTTAAAGAGTAAATGAAAGTTATAATTTAAGGAGATTTATTGAAGCAGAAGCAATGAATTCCATTGCAGTAATGCACATTAAATGCCCATTTGAAAGCAAAGACTGTGAGAGAGTTATCATTGATAAGGGGACTGTTGTTTTATAAAGTAGGCATTTATTTATGGAAAGCTCATTCATTACAGCTAAATATGAATGCATTAGTATCTGAGTTATGTAGCAAATATTGATTGGTCAAGACAGAGAGGAAGTGAGCCAGGGAGGACAGAAATTAAGGTAAAATAGTATACAGATGGTACTGTAGAAGAGAAGGGAGGCTTTAAGATTAAGAAGGGCATTAAACTATAGTGATGACATCTTTAGCTATGAAAGGTTACTAAGTGAAAAATTTTACTGAAGACTTTTTGTAGGAGGCTGCAATTTTCATTGTTACTTACAGCAATGAGAAGAAGACAATATTACAGATTTTTGACTTTGCATCCTCAGGGACTTCAGCAATAGAGTTTTTGTTGCTATGATCTCATCTTATATGTCACGTTTTGGTCAGCTATTTGCTGTTTGCTACAATTTACTCATTTTTTGCAGGTTTGCCAAGAATGTCATGACTCATAAAAGATTACCATGACTAGAAGGGGCTGACAGTGGTCCCTCATACTTAAAGCTCCTGTCGGACATTTATTTTCCCACTGCTCAGATTTGCATCCATAAAATTTACCTATAACTCTACAAATGTCAGGGAACAGAGATTCAACAAGGCAGATTGTGTTATTGGCTTTTAGCCTTATGGGACAGCCTCTGATAGCTTTACATTAGTACACTGTTATAACAGTGCAATATGGTAAATTGTTGTATATTACTCATCCCACCACACTGGTGATGACTCCTAGTAATGTGGCAGGACTTGTTCAGTGAGGGCTGCCATGCAGGCAATTATGAAGGTGATCTGTACCCTCGCTGGCATCCTAGCAATGAGGACATTTGTAATACCTCATGCCATCCTTGGGCAGGAGAAAGTGTGATTTACATCATCATAGAGGTTCCCTCCACAATTGAGTGCACTATTCTACAGTCCTGTATTGAACATTACCACCAGGTTAAAGTGAGGTTTATAAGGTGGGTAAGGGTTTAGGATATAAATGATTCAGCTAATTTGATAAAGAATGGGTGCATATCACCTCTGCCCATGAGATCCAATATCATAGTAAACATGGTATGTTATGAAATATCAAGATAAATTGGGGAAGACAATGTTGACATCATTTGTGGGCTGAATTAGGTGTTGTAACATTGGAGTTTTTTTATAATGTGATCTTGAGTGCTTCAACAGTTTCTAGCCTGGGCAGTGCTTATATGATTTGTAACAGAAATGTGGTTATTAGAGGTGTTTTCTTTTTATTTATTTATTCAGTCTAACTTGGTTATATCAGTGTTATTCTAGTTCTGTGCTGTTTTTTTGCTGAAAGTAATCACTCCATTGTGGATTTTTCTACTTTTTCTTTAAGTCTACAAGCTTTTTAAAAGGAGATAGTTTTAGTTACCATAATATCATGAGTTGCATGCTAAACTGTTTTTTTCAGTTATTTGGTCAACCTTATATTCATCATTTTATATTTATTTTAGTGAGGGTATTTCTGAATAAGTTACTTGTTGCATTAATGTGCTGACATGGTAAGACTGTAGCCTGTTTTATTAAGTGTTACTAATTTAGGATGTGAGTACTTTCTAGGGCAATAAATGCATGCTGGTTAATATTGATGTAGTAAGGAAAGATTTTATCTGTCCATATTTTAGTAGTAGGATTAATGTGAGTTACAGCACCAGAATATATAGTTATGCTTTTGTGCTATTCTAGTCTGTCTGAGGTTAATAATTCTATACTGGGATACATTTCTGTATCTTTATTGTAACTATCTGGTTTGTGCATTAGCTGAGAGCGAGTATATTGGATAAGTAGGATCAATATATTAGGTTTTAAGTTAACTTACCATTCTAAATATTACCTAGTAGCAAGAAGCCATTTGATCATTCTCAAAAGCTGACTTCAAGATAGCGTTATTAATTAGCATGAGAGAAGATGGCGGCAGCATTATATTTGCTACTCTGCTGTTAGTAGTTTTGTATGTCCATATCTAGTGTGTGTGTCTGTTTTCATGCCTGTGAATCTACCCATCTCTCTGTATTTATATGTATGTCAGCCTGGGTTCCATACACTAGATCGAATTTTCACTAATTCGAAATAGTGCATGGAATGCTCACTGCAGCGAAAGTGCACTTAATCGAAAGTGCACTTACGCGAAGTTTAGTACAATGAACGTGTGTTGTACTGAACTTCCATGCAGTACTCACGGACCTTAGGGTTAGGGCACGGGTCATAGTAAGGGAATAGCCCTAACCCTACGGTCCGTGAAGACTGCAGCACAGTGAAGGACATAGCAATGTCCTCCACCATAGTGCGATAGTCACGAACCTTAGGGTTTGGGCATGGGTTAGGGTACGGGGATAGTTTTACTAACTATCCCCTTACCCTGTCCTAACCCTAAGGTCCGTGACTATCGCACCATAGTGGAGGACATAGCTGCGGTGTTTTCAGTGAAGTGCACTTATGCAAAAGTTCACTTTTGTTAAAGTGAACTTTCACAGAAGTGAGGCTTCCTATTACAAGTTCGAAGTAGTGAACTTTTGTTCTTGTAATAGGAATCCGTCAGCCTACCTCTGTCTATCTGTCTGTCTTTTTCTCTCTCCCACCTGTCAAACACTATCAAGCTATCATGATTTAGACATCTGATGCAAGAGCCATAATGGATGACTTAAGGCTCTCTACATAAGGAGTATTCTGATATGTACTGCGTCTGTAAAATGTTGGTTTGCTGTATTAACTCCTCTGAGCTGGTTCCCAGCTGTAGCATTACATCATTATTACAGGTCTGAGAATTATTTACTGCAGACCAAATAGCAGGACAGAGGAAGGAAGATTCCATAACGTTCAGAGAGGGTTAAGCTTAACATAAACTTATCTTTTTTTGTCATGTCTTTTCTTCCTCTGTAATAATAATCCCTGCAAATGTTCAGAGTAAGAAAATATCTGACATGATATTATAATAGAAATACTATGCACAAGAAATTATCTGTAGTAGAAAATATCAACCTCTGTGTAAATTAAACAGCTTTGCACAACATGCTGTGATTTTCTACAAGATTAAAGAAAGTAGTGAATATTTATGCATGTAAAGAATGGGCTGCTTTTAGCCCACAATTGAGGTCTGGAATTTTAAGTTTTGACTTTTTTTCTTTCTAACCCCACGACAGGGCATGTTGCAATAGTTAACAAAATCAACATATGTTTGATATTCTTACAGAGTTATGATGTTTTTCCAGAGATGCTATGCAGTCAGGAACGGAATCCCTGGAACCACAGGAATCGTGTCTCATTCTTTATTTTTCTTTCACTTGAGTAATGATTTCACAGAGATGGTACTTGGGCTCGAAGACAAGACCACATAAACTGCATGGAAGTGCTTCTGGCTATGCGGCACAGCTCTGTACATATGTTATGGCTGATACAGCCTTTGCCATTACTGAACATGAATATGAAAAGAAATAGAATATAGACTGTTTATCTACACTTCTTCTTCTTCTTTTTCTTTTGGCTGCTCCTGTTAGGGGTCGCCACAGTGGATCATCTGCTTTCATTTCTTCTTGTCCTCTGCATTTTGCTGTGTCATATCGACCACCTGCATGTCCTCTCTCACCACATCCATAAACTTTATCTTCGGCCTTCCTCTTTTCCTCTAACCTGGCTGCTCCATCCTCTGCATCCTTCTCCCAATATACCCAGAATCCTTCCTCAGCACATGTCCAGACCAACACAATCTTACCTCTCTGGCTTTGTCTTCAAACCGTCCAACCTGAGCTGACCTTCTAATATATTCATTTCTAATTCTGTCCATCCTTTTCACACCCAATGCAAATCTTAACATATTTAACTCTGCCACCTCCAGCTTTGACTCCTGTCTTTTTGTCAGTGCCACTATCTCCAACCCATATAACATAGCTGGCCTCTCTACCATCTTGTAGACTGTCGCTTTCACTCTTACTGGTACCCGTCTGTCACAAATCACTCCTGACATTCTTCTCCACCCACTCAACCCTGCCTGCACTGTCTTCTTCACCTCTCTTCCGCAATCACCATTACCCTGAATTATTGATCCTAATTTTATTTATTTAAAGTTATCCACCTTTGCCAACTCTACTCCCTGCATCCTCACCATTCCTCTGTCCTTCCTCTCATTCACACACATATATTCTGTCTTAGTCCTGCTGAACTTCATTCCTCTCCTCTCTACAGCATATCTCCACCTGTCCAGGGTTTCCTCAACCTGTTCTCTACTCTCACTACAAATCACAATGTCATCCACAAACCTCATAATCCACTGGAACTCCTGTCTGATCTTGTCTGTCAACCTGTCCATCACCATTGCAAATAAGAAAGGGCTCAGAGCTGATCCTTGATGTAATCCCACCTCCACCTTGAATGCATCCATTACTCCTACTGCAGATCTCACCAGTGTCACACTGCCTTCATACATATCCTGTACTGCTCTTACATCCTTCTCTGCCACTCCAATCTTCCTCAGACAATACCAAAACTCCTCTCTAGGTACCCTGTCATACGCTTTCTCTAAATCCACAAAGACACAATGCAGCTCCTTCTGACCTTCTCTGTACTTCTCCATCAACAATCTCAGAACAAACATAACATCTGTAGTGCTCTTTCCTGGCATGAAACCATACTGCTGATCACTAATCATCACCTCCCTTCTTAACCTAGCTTCCACTACTCTCTCCCATACCTTCATGCTGTGGCTGATCGGTTTTATCCCTCTGTAGTTACTACAGCTCAGCACACCGCCCTTATTCTTAAAAATTGGTACCAATACACTTCTTCTCCACTCCTCAGGCATCCTCTCACTTTCCAAGATTAAACAATCTAGTTAAAAAAAACACTGACATCTCTCTTTAATGTGCTTCCACAGGTATGTCATCTAGACCAACAGCCTTTCCATTCTTCACCCTCTTCATAGCTATCCTTACTTCCTCCATGCCAATCCATTGCACTTCCTGTTTCACTATCCCCACATCATCCAACCTTCTCTCCCATTGTGTCTCTACACTGTTTCCAGATAATCTCCACGTGAATACACGGTACCACTGAGTGTTGCTTTGACCTTATATCTCAGGTACACCACATAATCATAATTATAAATTAATGATTAAAAGTGAGTCTCACTGCACTGCGGTAACATGGTGAGGAGCAGTAATGGAAACATTATAGTGTCCGGTTATGTGGTGTAGAGAGACAACGCTATGACTATGACCTTAGTGCTGAGTTTGATCAGTGGGCTCTTGAATGAGCCAAGCAGGAGAGGGATTGATTACTTAAGGTCTATATTACATCGCTTGAACTTCAAAAAGTTTGAACGGTGTAATATCGAACCCTAATATCCGAAACACTAAAATAGCAAACACAAAGAACAGTGATTTTTTTCCTAGGGAAAAAAAAATCGCTGTTCCCTAACAAAAAAGAAAAAAAAAACCTGCAACCTGAAACTTAACCTAAAGTGGAGGGCTTCACCCCCCCACACCCCCCGTACTTAAATATTCCAACTCCGAGATCGCACCACAGTGGAGGAAATAGCAAACCCCCAAAAACAGCCCACCAATTTTTTTCTCCCTGGGAAAAAAATCAATGTGCCATGGCTTCACTATTTTCAGGTTTCGGACTTTCAGGTTCGACATTACATCGTTCGAACTTGTTGCAGTTCAGCAATGTAATATAGACCCGATTACTTATGATGGTTCACCCATCGTGGAGGGAGAGAGAGAGAACTGGTGATCTTGATCAGATGATCTGTTTCCTTGCAATCGCAGCTTGTATATAACTAATATGAGGGGATGCGGGCTTCATGATCCGAAGCCAGTATACAATAAATAAAACAGCATGCAAACTAAACTGAAACGGTAACTTCATTGTCATGTTTAGCACTTTCATTTTAAAATTTAATAAGACTTCATCAAATTAAACGACAATCAAAATCACTTACCTACATTTACTACCTCCATCACCTAAAAAGCAAGCTTCCGCTAAGCTTATTTCCCTTCGTACAGATACACAATAAATCTCCAAAGCCAAATATTGTATCCAGTATCTTCAAATCCTGGTGCCATCTTAGGTGAGGGCAGGCTTTGTCATTAGCTTTCCTACTTTGGAGTGGAAAATAGTATATTTATGTAATCCTGCAGTTTCCTTATAGTGGAATTTTCCACATCATTCACTCAGACAGGGACTCTTTTGATGTTAAACTGTGTTTATTGTATTAGTCCAACTATAGCCCAATTTTTCAGCCAAGGCCCAGAGAGAAATATTTCAGAATGAATAACACAGTACAAGAAGTAAATACTAAGAGCAATGTGGATGCAACGCAAGTTCTTTAAATGAAATACAGGGAATGTTACATACACAAAACAATATGAACCACAACAGCATAATATAGACATTCATAAATTATTAAATGGTAGTGCTGTTTCAAATACAGCAATCATTCCAAGCTGCTATGTGAACTTTCAGCTGTTGCCTTTATCCCTGTATTTCTCAGATGGTGTGTAGTGAAGACTAACTTCATTTTCTTAGCATCCTGTTCCCACTTCCAGACATTTATTACCCTGAAAATACTCAAAGGGTTTCAGTCTCCCTTGCCACTATGTTAAGGTTTCCAGATACCCGCGAACCCAAAGGAGGACACCGAAGGTCATAAAGGAGGACAAAGCCATGATAAAGGAGGACAAAGGAGAATGCTTCCTGTTCTGCTCACGAAAGACAGTGTAGTGCTGCTACAAATAATTCAGAATGATTGCAGAACTCATTAAGCCCAATATGAAATGCATCAGGCAGATTAAGAACCACTTCCTTCCTTTTTTATGTAATAGCTGATGGCATTGTAACATTTTATGGGATTTTTAAATACTGTACAGCTTTCATCCTTACATCTAATATTACTAATATGAAGTCACATACTTTATTTTCATGGGTTGGAAGTTAGCCACACATAAAAGGCCCCACATATATTTATCTCAGGAGCAAGTTTGTTTTCATCTGCTAACATCCTACGTACATATGAAATCAGATCCTTCATTACATGTAATATGGACTGAAACATTTATAGGGGTTTCTGTATGTGATCTTATTCTAAAATTTCCATTGGTATATTTTATAAACCACACAATGCACTCGCACGTAAGGCAGGTGCAAAGGCTCAAAAAACATGTTCAAACTCAAAAAAAGAAAGCCAGCACCAAAGAGTGAGAATATATATATATATATATATATATATATATATATATATATATATATATATATATATATATATATATATATATATATATATATATATATATCAATATAATAATATATAAGCCATGAATCAAACTGGTTTCGTCCCCAAGGCCTTCATCAGTGATACACTCATAGCATTCAAAAAGAAACATAGATAGTATCCTAAGTACATTAATTAAGCAGATCAATCAACATTTAAAGACATAGCACAGTACATAGAATCATATATATAACTTTTACAAACCATCATTCAAAGATGGTCATTCAGGCCAGGGAAAATAAACCCCCTACTTTAATTATCCAAGCCTTCTCCTTATTGTTCAATATACTATGCCATCCCATTTTCCTGGATCTGTCCCCCCAAATTTTATCTATAACAGTAAAATGAAATTTCGCTGTTTTGTGATTTTGGACATGTCTGTAAAGAGCATTAGTCAAACGCTGGTTTCTAATATTGCTGAACTGTTCAGACATTCTGATCCTTAGTGGTCTGGACATCTGTCCTACATTAAAGGTGGAACAGGAGCAGCTGGACAAATAGACCACCCAATCCGTCCCACAATTGCCAAAACATTTAACCTGATAAACCTTACTAGTATTCTTACTAGAAAATTCCTTGGTTTTAAGCATATGTGTACAGGATGAGCAGTGCCCACATGGAAAGGACCCCATCGCTTTATCCCCAGTTAATGTAGTTTGTTGACCAAAAGTAGACTTCTTGAATCCGTATTTGAAATGACTTAGGTATGACCCCAAATTACGACCCCTATGATAGGAAAACAAACACTCAGGCGGTAGTATCCAGGCTAATTCTTGATTAGCCAAGAGAATGTTCCAATTGTTTTTAATAACATTTCTGGTCGCATTAATGTTTCTTCCATATGTGGTCACAAAACTAATTGTGTCCTGTTCTGCACCTGGTCTCACCCTGTTTTCCAATAATTTAGCTCGGTCCTGATCCTAAGCCCAATTACTGACTGTCATAATATACCCTGGCGTATATCCACGATTGTGAAACCTTTTTATGAGGTCCTGTTGATGATAGGCATAGGTACCTTGATCCGAACAAATTCTCCTAACTCTCAAAAATTGAGATTTGGGTATATTTCTGATAGTATGAAGGGGATGTAAACTCGTAGCCTCCAATAAACTATTATAGTGGGGGTATTTATGAAACACTTGAGTAGACAATGTATGCTCAGAGTTGCATGTTATTCGAACATCAAAAAATTTGATCTCTTGAACATGCATGTTAAGTGTAAATTCCATCGCCCATGTGTTCTCATTTAGATATTGGACAAATTCTAGTAAATATGTAACATCACCCAGCCAACAAACATCAAGGTACCTATGCCAAATGTCCATCTCCTCTAAATAGATGTTATGTGATGGGTCATAAATAAGAAATTCCTCTAGGTACCCCATAAAAAGGTCCACATAAATGGGGGAAAAATAAGCCCCCATTGCAGTTCCTTGTGTTTGCCAGAAACAGTCAGCTTGAAAACAGAACACATTCTTGGTTAATATGTGTTCAGCCAAACAAATTAACAGGGGGTTGAAGCCGGGTGGATAGATGTCTGCCTTATCAAACCAATATTTTAATGCCTCAAGTCCAGCCCAATGTGGGATATTTGTATAAAGAGCGGTAAAATCTAATGTGCACATCAACCAACCCGGCTCCAACTGTGAGTCAGACAGAATCTGGAGGAATTCAGTGGTGTCTTTCAATCTAGCACAGACCATCTTTAATAGAGTTTGTAAATATTGTGTAAGATATACTGAAAGGGGTTCAGTCAATGAATCCCTACCAGGTACTATAGGTCTGCTTGGTGGTTTCTCCAAACATTTATGAATTTTAGGTAGCAGATATAAAATCTGCTTCTGGGGATCATCCACCACCAATTGTTGTTTTGTTCCCTCATCAATAATATCCTCTTCAACAGCTAGTTCCAAAAGGAATCTATTTCCCTTTTAAACTGCATAGTAGGGTCAAGAGGCATAGACATATAGTATCTGGAATCATGTAATTGTCTATAAGCCTCATTTAAATAATATTGAAAGTCCATGACCACCTCCTTTGTCCACAAATGTAATGACAATATTAGATTTATTTTTTTTATTTTTCAAATTTGTCAAATCTTTTTGTTCCTCTTCAGAGGGGTTGTGACCTAACATACAGGAATCATTTAATTTGAAATGCAAATCTTTGAGACAAGATTCCTGAAACACAGACATAAATTTATCCATAGGAGGTTGAAAGTTGGATTTCTGAAAACGAAAATCCCTACTTGTTCGACTATTGTCTTGTCCACCAAAAAATTATTTTAAATTCAGCAAACGACAAAATGCCAATACATCATTGCCTACAGAGTCTTCTTTCACAAAAAAACAGGGACATATGATAGTCCTTTGTTCAGTAACTTTATTTCTACATCAGTCAAGTTAACAGAAGAGATGTTGTGCACATTAGAAACTTCAGTTACTGGGGTACGAAAACCTGTAACAATGTTTCCACATTTTTCACGCCTTCTATGCTTTCTACCACCTCTACATTGTTTATTCCTAAAGGGTCATCCAAACCTCTGGATTTCTTATGTGCTGGGGACCCCTGAGTGAGTACTTGTTCAATTTCAGTAGCAGACGAATCTTCCCCTGACGTACTACTATAATCAGTCTTAGATCGCTTTAAGATCGATCTAGGTCTCTTCTTCCTAAGCTTATCCACCCCAGGCTGCCCATCAAAAAACTTTACCATTTTTCTTAGTCCAAAGGGTTTGCCCTTGTCATAATCTGTGAAATCTCTTTGAAATTTATGTAATTTTTTTGTTTTCAAAGTTTTTTCTAAGGATAACAAATCCTGGGAAAGTTTGGTCAAACGTAACTTAAACTGGGGTTGTCCATCAAAAGCTTTCACTTCCTCACAAATTTGTTTAATCTCATTGGTATTAGTGACTATAATACGTTTATAATAGGAAGACAAAACATTAACAAAGGACATCGTAGCATGTTGTTGCACAGATGCCCAGTCTTCCAACAACATGTCATCTGGTGCACTAACAAAGGGTTGTGTATGAATTCTTAATCCCCTTGGTGTAATATTTTTGGCTTGATATGCCCGAAGCAATTCCTTCATTATGATGCACAAACCCAAAAACTTGCACGTCATCGTGGTCAGATGACAATCCCTGTAAGATTGACACCAAATCCATAATCTAACAGAAATAACAACTGTTCTGTGTGAAAAAATGGGCAGAATAAGCCTAACACATTTTGTTCATCTCAGCGTGATATATACAATCACAAAATTATTCACAACAAAATATACATTGATACAATTTCAATTAAGTACACTAAGACTTAAAAATGTAACCACCATCAGTATAATAACACAATGGTTCTACATTCCCTCATTGCCATTAATACTATATTAGATTCACAATACTTGGTCACATCTAAATACAGACATGTTAGGTACAATATAGCCTAACCAAACAAAATACCTGTTATGAAAATAAATGAAAAATAAATAACAAAGCATAATTTCAAAACAGCATATTCAAGTTTCTCCCCATTCTTGCAAATAGCACATACATGAATAACACTTTGTATTATTGTGTATTCTATGTCAAAGGCCCCACATTTACAAAAATTCAAGATTTGTTAAGAACACAATAATAGAATGTACAAAAAGACCTAACTGTGGCAAAAGCCACCGTATACAGTCTTAATACACTAGTCCCAAATTCCTGTATTGTGTAATGAACATTCCCTTACATTCTATATAGTTAAATGGCTCAGCTTCAACAAAAACACATAAAAGCACACACACAACCCACCAACCTACCCAATTAAATTTAAATGGGATGCTCCAAAATTATTCAAGCTGGGAATTGTTATTATAGCATGAGCAACAACCCATACATATAATCCATACCTGTTTGTAATAAAACAAAAAAGGCAAAAAAATTATTATTTGCACCAATAAAGCACAAATATATTTCCAGCCCAAAGTAGCTGGTATCCTAAACATCCATAACAAAGGGTAAACCCCAACTCCATTAATAAAACACACCAATATCAAGAAAGGATATCCTGAATGATCAGAAAGACCATCCAAAAAACTCTCTTCACCATTCGTAATCAATACACATATTCACATAACATGGCCAGAACCGCCACTGCTCCACCCCATATCTCGAACAGTACTCGACTGATACCCAAGCATTGCTCCACCCCATATCTCGAACAGTACTCGACTGATACCCAAGATCTCTTCCTTAAATCAAATTGTACCCATGTTGATGCAACCTAAAAGTGTTGTAAAAACATACCCCACAACACTATTATATAACCTATCGTAAAAAACTACAATGGTCCAAAAAATAGTATTGCATAATCATATTCATGAGGGATGAGCAATGCCCTTGGCACAAAAGATCTCGAACTTGTGCCTACACCAAATCCCACCTAATTACAATATTCAGTAACATCCAAAAAAAGGTGGTCAATAATTCACTCTCACAATATTTCATCCCCCAAGAGGTTTCAGCATTACTGAAGTCCGTAAATACGGAAAACACAGTAAAATACTAGATAGACCTATTTCTGTTGTTTAACTTGAGACACTTCTTCTGTTAATGTGTCCCCAAAATAGTCACTACTACTTTTTAATAATACCTCGCCATCTAAAAAGCACAAACATTAAGAAGGCCCAGAGGAAATTCACATTATTAATGTGAATATGTCAATATCTCGTTATATTAACTCTGTAGCTCAATACATATAGTAAATATCACAACCAGTATTGAATTGCTGTTATTGCCAAAAGAAAGAAAAAATACATACAACAGGTACCACATACATAAACATAGTACTACACATTAATCCTCCATCAGGCGTTTGTTAAACATTAGAAAATTCCAATGTCTGAAGTCTGTAAATCCAAAAATTGAAGTGTTTGTTTTCCTATCATAGGGGTCGTAATTTGGGTTATACCTAAGTCATTTCAAATATGGATTCAAGAAGTCTACTTTTGGTCAACAAACTACATTAACTGGAGATAAATTGATGGGGTCCTTTCCATGTGGGCACTGCTCATCCTGTACACATATGCTTAAAACCAAGGAATTTTCTAGTAAGAATACTAGTAAGGTTTATCAGGTTAAATGTTTTGGTAATTATGGGACAGATTGGGTGGTCTATTTGACCACCTGCTCCTGTTCTGCCTTTTATGTGGGACAGACGTCCAGACCACTAAGGATCAGAATGTCTGAACACTTCAGCGATATTAGAAACCAGTGTTTGACTAATGCTCTTTACAGACATGTCCAAAATCACAAAACAGACAAATTTAATTTTATAGGTGCATAGGTTCATAGGTTAGTACTAAGCTAACTGCCCTTGCGAGCCATTGTAAGCCTAGCCAATAGATAAAATTTGGGGGGACAGATCCAGGAAAATGGGATGGCATAGTATATTGAACAATAAGGAGAAGGCTTGGATAATTAAATTAGTTGGTTTATTTTCCCCTGGCCTGAATGACCATCTTTGAATGATGGTTTGTAAAAAGTTATGTATATGATTCTATGTACTGTGCTATGTCTTTAAATATTGATTGATCTGCTTAATTAATGTATTTAGGATACTATTTCTGTTTCTTTTTGAATGTTATGAGTGTATCACTGATGAAGTCCTTGGGGCCGAAACCGGTTTGATTCATGGTTTATATATTAATATATATATATATATATATATATATATATATATATATATATATATATATATATATATTTTTTTTTTGGTCACTCTTTGATGCTGGCTTTCTTTTTTTTTTTTGAGTTTGAATATATTTTATAAGCCAAATTTGAACTTAACGGTTTAGATATACTGAGAAAAAATGTGGGCAGTGTCATTTATTTTAATTCTACAGCAAAAACACTATTGAAACTATAATCAAACAACACGCCTCTATTTCCTCAAGTGAGACTATTTTCTACTCTCATTTCAGGAATTCTGCAAAGGGCATTTTTCTATTATTTTAAAAGTAGTTTGGGACGCGTTGGTGCGCCCTGCACTGATTTTGTGATTCTAAGCTGTAGCAGTTGTGTTTTGCTGAAAGTGGCATTTGCCATTTCTCTGTGGTTCTTCAGTGGTGGATTTTTTTTTATTTGCGTAAGAGACTGTGAGGAGTGGAGGAGAGTATGCCACTTGCCAAATTTTTTTTCTATATTTTACAATTTGTGGTGAAACAGAGTAAAACAGTTCTAGCTGTTTTGTTTCATTCACAATTCTCAAATTTTTATATTACTTTATACAACAGAGAGTGACAAATACCTTAATGTGGAGACTTCACTCAAAAAACTGACAGTCTGTGATAGGGAGATCTAATTCTCACTTATTAGCCTCAACAAAAAGTTGAGATCCCTCATCAAATCCTCTAAAGCTATGAAGGCAGAATTGCGGCAGACACTAAAAACAACCACAAAGCCATCTACAGTTATATCAAAAACCTCCACAGCAATACCCAGATTTGCTCTAAGTTACTGCACAATGGTACCTCCTATACTGAACCAACAGATATTGCCAATATGCTGGCCGATGGATCCAGTCCCAACTTTACACCTGTCTCTCCCCCCTAAAGGACCAATCACAATACCGGAAGAATGTCAGGCACTCAGCATTACTGCAGTGCAGGTTAAAGCTGCATTGTCCAAGGCCAAGAATACAGCTTCCATGGGACCCGATAATATCCCTGGAAGTGTTCTACATGAACTACAAAGTGAACTGGCATCACATCTGTGTGCCCTGTTCAGTCACAGCCTCACCACAGGCTTTGTTCCTACCAAACGGTGCACTGCTACAATCATCCTTCTCCATAAAGGGGGAGCGACTACAGACCCTGGGAATTATTGCCCCATTAGTCTGATAAGTCTGATATGTAAAGCTATGGGGCACATCATCGTGCCTTTTAAGGCACAGTTCAAATGAAAATTCACCACCTTAACAGTTACAAGCAAGCAAAATCTGAGACTAATGCTACTCAATGCTAGAAGTCTAAACCTCAAACTGCATTTACTCGAGGCACTCCTTAAAATGGAGAGCATCAACATCTGTGCAGAGACAGAGACCTGGTTCAAGGCTCCAGAGAGCATCCCTGCATTACCAGGCTATAATTGATACCACAACTTTCGGCCACTTAACCTGGACCGAAACACAAAAGGCGGAGGTGTGTCCATATTCATTAAGGATATCCACACCTCCAGGCTAGTTGCTCAGCATAATTCATCCGAGATTATCCAAGTGCACCTAACTCTAGGCAAGACCACAATCCAAATTGTAACTTGCTACAGATCCCCCACCATGTCCCAGGATTCCCACTCCTTATTTCTTGATACACTGGAAAATATTAGGGTACAACCCAACACCCTAATAATGGGCGATTTCAACTACCCCACCATTAACTGGGAAAACTACTCATGGACCAACTCTTTTGCTCAATGTTTTCTGGAATTCATAAATTCCAACTCCTTGGATCAACTTATCCACACCCCGACCAGGGGAAGCAATATCCTAGACCTGGTCATTACCAACATGGGCGACCGGTGTTCCACACCAGGGATCAATTCCTCGTTGGTCAGATCCGACCACAAGCTAATCACCCTAGACATCCATATCCTGCCCCCACCCCCCATTAGGGAAACCACCGTAAAAAATTTCTCCAAAGCCAACTTCACGCTTCTTAAGACAGAAGTGGCAAACTTCACAACACCCATGCAGATAGACAATAGAAGTACGACTGCTGAATCCTACACAAATGCACTTTATAAGCACTTACACGAGTGCATGGATCATGCTATCCCTAACAGAACCAAGATGCTATCCTCCAAAAAAGGAAGCCAATCTGGTGGTCCACTGCCATAAACAAACTCTACAACAGAAGAAAGAAACTTTTGCAAAAAAGAGTAAAATCCCATGATTGGAGGAACTCCCTGGTCAGCCTCAGTAAGAAGCTGAGATCCCTCATAAAATCCTCCAAAGCTCGTTATGAAAACAAATTTGCCACTGATTCTAAAGACAACCACAAAGCATTCTATAGCTATGTCAAGAATCTCAATTGCAACATTCAGATCTACTCTGAGTTAATGGCACTAAATATACAGAACCAACTGATATTGCCAACATACTGGCAGATAGGTTCAGTGCTAACTTTACCCCCCCTCTCACCGCCTAAAGGGCCCATCTCTCTACCGGAAGAATGCAAAGTTCCTGTAATCACGGCTGCACAGGTAAAAACCACACTCTCCAAAGCCAAGAACACAGCATCCATGGGACCTGACAACATCCCAGGCTGCGTTCTACATGAACTGCAGAATGAACTGGCACTGCGCCTAAGCACCATGTTTAATCATAACCTCACCACAGGCGTTGTGCCCACTGAATGCCGCACAGCAACGGTTATCCCACTCCACAAAGGGGGAGCCACCACGGACTCTGGGAACTACTGCCCATTAGCCTAATGAGCCTGGTCTGCAAGGCCATGGAATGTATCATCATAGATCTTATAAACAAAGACATTGGTAATCTCCAAACTCTGGATCCCACCCAGTTCGGGTTTGTAAAAGGCAGATCATGTCTCCTAAACCTGATAGACGTCTTTGAAGCAGTCACCAAAGACTTAGATGAGGGTAAGGTGGCTCACACAGCCTATCTAGATCTTGCCAAGGCTTTTGACACCACCCCCCACTCTGGAATTATAGATAAACTCACTAAACTTGGTATAAATCCCTATGTCACAAGATGGGTTGCCAACTGGCTCAATGACAGAACCCACATTATGAATGTAGCAGACTCCAAATCTGACATCAGACTAGTGACAAGTTCAGGGTTCAGTCAAGGGTCCTCTCCTATTTGGTATCTACTTTTCTGAAGTACAGGCTAACACAGAAGGTCTTTAGCTAATGAAGCCCGCAGATGACTGCAAACTAGGAGCCATAATCGAAACTCCTAACGATGTGGACATCCTACAAAAGGGCCTCACAGAGACAGATGCCTGGTGTCAAAGCCATGGCCTTAAGTTCAATGCCAAAAAGTGCATTGTCATCCCCTTTGGTAAAAACTCTGTACCCATGAGCTACCATATAGGTGATAGTCTACTTAACACCAAAAGTGTAATAAGAGGTTTGGGAGCTAGGTTTGGGAGGGTGGCCTAATGGTTAAGGTGTTTGCCTTACAAACACAAGGTACAGGGTTTGAATCTCACAGGGGATAACTGGCTAGGCTTAAAATGACTCACAAGGGCAGTTAGCCTAGTACTAACCTATGAACCTATGAAGAGACCTTGGGACACAGGTGGACAGTAGTCTCTCCTTTGATAATCACATTGCTACAGTAGTCAGGAATTCCTTCTATGTGGCACACCTCATCACAAAAGGTTTCTCATCCAGGAAAATAGAGGTCATTGTTCCCCTCTACTAGTCACTCATTAGACCCATTATAAAGTACAACTCCCCTTTTGGTATGTACCTCACAAGACATCTACAACAGCTGGAAAGGCCACAGAAATACCTCACAAAGAGGATTACTGGCCTCAAACAGATGCCATACGCAGACCGCCTCAAAAAACTCCAGCTTTACTCCGTCGCATATCGCCTACTCAGAGGCGATCTCTGCCTAACATACAAAGCTATGTCAAACCCAGAGCTGTTGGACAAGCTCCACTTAAAGAAATCCCAATCCCTCCGAGCTACACACTCTAGGGACTTAAACCTTGTCACCACAATAAACAGAACATGTTGGAGGGATAGATTCTTGTCCCAGAGACTTCCCATACTCTGGAACAAACTTCCTATCTATATCAAACAAAGCTCCTCATTAGCACTCTTCAAGAAAAATCTTGATGATTGGATGGGAAATAGGAAATTCACCTCTGTGGCTCTGCTTGACATGGACACAGGAAAATCGTTTTCTTGGGTGGCGAAAGCCAGGGTACCTTTTTTGCTAGGCTTATATAGGCCCTAAGGCCAATAGTTTAGTACCTACCTATGAACCTATATAGGAAATCTCCAAACTCTAGACCCCACGCAATTTGGCTTTGTGAAAAGGAGATCATGCCTGCTCAACCTGGTTGACTTCTTTGAATCAGTCACCAGGGCTATCGAGGAAGGTAAGGCAGTGCATACAGCCTACCTTGATCTGGCCAAGAGCTTTGATACCATTCCTCATGCAGGAATTATTGATAAACTAACCAAACTATGCATCAACACAAAGGGACTCTGGCTGACCAAGTTCGCAGACAACTGCAAACTGGGAGCCATTATTAACTTCCCCAAGTGATGCAGACATCCTACAGAAAGGCCTCACTGAGACCAGTGACTGGTGTTGAAACCATGGCCTTAAATTTAACACCAAAAAATGCATCATCATCCCCTTTGGTAAAAACTCAGTTCCCACTAATTACCACATTATTGGGAGCCCACTGAACACTGAAGGCATTATAAGAGATCTGGGGATGTAGGTTGACAGCAACCTCTCCTTCGACCACCACATTGCCACTGTGGGCAGAACATCCTTCTGTGTGGCACATCTCATTATTAAGGGTTTTGCATCCAGGAAGAAAGAGGTCATCATCTCTCTCTGCTCTTCCACCATTAGACCAATCATCGGGTATAATACCCCATTTGGCATGTACCTCACTAGACACCTGCAACAACTGGAGAGGCCACAGAAGTACCTCACAAAGAAGATCCTAGGTGTTAAATACATGTCCTACATGGACAGACTCAAAAGACTCCAGCTATTCTCTGTCTCATATCGCCTACTTAGAGGCAAACTCTGCTTGACTTACAAAGTCATGCCTGACCCAGCTCTGTTAGAAATGCTACATATAAAGAAATCTCAATCCCTCTGCACCCCACACTCCAGAGACCTTAACCCCATTACCACAATCAACAAAACATGTTGGAGGAACAGGTTCCTCACCCAGAGACTGCCCATGCTCTGGAATAGACTTCCCATATATGTCAAGCAGAGCACCTCACTGTCCCTCTTCCAAGAGAAATCTTGATGAGTGGATGGGAAATAGAAAGTACAACCCGGGAATCACTGCAGTGGCTCTGCTTGATAGAGGCACTGGGAACTAATGTCGGGCTACACAATGCCAGGGCACTTCTATGGGCTAGGCTTGTAAAGGCTCCAAGGCAATTAGCCTAGTACACCCCTATGAACCTATGAAAATAACACTCCTTAACATCCTGACAATGGAACAACTTGTGTTAGAGCTAATCAGAGATAGTTATGTTTTGCACACTGCTGTCTGCAACACCAGTACAAAAAACACTAAAACACAAGCTGTTTCAAGGACACCACAGCACAAAGTTGTTAGAGGAGCAAATAACCCACAAAGTGGTACTACAAAAAAAAACAGTTTATTGCATAAACAAAAAAAAAAAAAAAAACAGTTTAGTGCTCAAAACTTTGCATATATGCTTTTGTCCCGTACAAACCTATAAAGGACTGCATCAGAACTGAATCAGACTCCTCTTATAAATGCTTTTACACCCTATGTCACATATTAGAATTAGTTCATTCAATAATGTTTAAAAATTATTTAAAAAAATGAGTGTAATGACAAAACTACATTTAATAAAACAAACTTGCACTGGAATAAAACCTGTTGTTGAAAGCAATTATATAACCACTGTTAAAACGTGACATGAATGCATTATGTAGAAAATAAAAAAATAGGTCTGTACAACTGATGTACAAAATGGCAAACTACCTGAATCATTCAAATCAAATATGAATTATAAAAGTTACAAACTTGATACATCCAACAAACATATTAAGAACATCCAAACTACTGATTGTTAAAAATAATATACTAAATAGATAAATGAATATTCATTTTATAACAAACAATATATTATACTGTACAAATGATGTCATAATTTGGCAGCTGTTAACTTTAGGATGGGTGTAATAATAACTTTCTCATTGATGCCAGAAAACAAAGTTGAGTTAAGACACAACTGCCAGTATAACTGCTTGTATTCTGTGGTGGTCTCCCACGCTGCTTACTGACACAGGGGGCACCTGGACAGCTGTACAATAACATTTCAATGTGTAATTACATTAAGCTGGTAGTTTGCTAATAAGTAAAACACATTTAAAATATATATTAATTTAGATGCTTGACTGCAAGTATCTTATAGTAGAATAGCAGAAAGGAACCTCCATTTACATTCATGCATAATTCAGAGAAACATTACTAGCACCCTACTAATCTTTGATGCAGATGTTTTGTTTTTATTTACCTTCTTGCTTTGCTTCTGCTACTTAATTTACTTTACTTGTGAGCAGTATCTTATTTCCTAACTGCACCTGGCCTGTATGAGAGGAAAGTCATCATCAACAGCCCCAAAAACAGACAGACCACCGGAATCATCTGATTCCACTCACCCTGCCAGTGTATTAAAAAAAGAAAATCAGCAGTCCCCAAAACGCATTGCCACCTTAGTATCTGGTTAAACCCTGCCAAGTAGGCTGGGAGGTTGGCATAATGGTTAAGGTGCTTACCTTAGAAACACAAGGTGCAGGGTTTGATTCTGACATGGGGTAATTGACTAAGCTTAAAATGGCCCATAAGGGCAGTTAGCCTAGTACTAACCTATGAACCTAAGCCCAATGTTTTTGTGTGTAAGTTTATCTTCTTCTTCTTCTTCTTTCGGCTTTTCCCCGGTTAGGGGTCGCCACAGCAGATCACCTGTCCGCTCATAGTTGGCAGTGAAGTTTTACGGTGTCGAGTTGCCAGCCCAGCACCCAACTTTCCACAGAAGGCACACACATGCACACACTCACGCCTAAGAACAATTTAGAGTGTCCAATCATATAAAAAAAAGTCAACGGCCCTTAAATGTTTCACACATAGCATTAGTATCTGGTTGAACCTGCCAAGAAAAAAATAAAGTACTTACCCTGTTTTTCTACTCTCTCGCTCTCTGCCTCGCAACTAAAGCATGGGAATAAAGCATGAGAGTAATGGGACTAATCAGCAGCCAAGTCACATATACAGATTACGTGACAGACTACTGACTTTGCAGTCCTGTCAGCCACAGTCCTATGACACGAGCTGCCTCTAAAGTGATGTACCTGAAAGCTGGACATTTTTGCCTTTTTAGGCAATGCCTGCCAGAAGGAGGACACAACACTGAAAAGGAGGGTCTATATTACCTTGTCAAAATTTTACAAGTTCGAATGTCATATGGTCGACACCATATGATCGAACATTTAAAAGTTAGAATGTTTCAACTGAGATCTCCCTGCAATGTGGAATGGGAAGATTTCCTTTTTCTGCACTGTAGTGCAATCTCAGAGTTGGCATATTTAAGGAACGGGTTGTGTGGGGAGTGTAAACCGTTCAGGTAGGTTTTTTCTTTGGTTTATTTTTTTATTACATTTTCGAACTTTTAAAAGTTTGATCATATGGTGTCGACCATATGACGTTTGAACTTTTAAAAGTTCTGTTATGTAATATAGACACAAAAAGGATGACATGTCCTCTTTTTGCTGGACGTCTGGTAACCCTACACTATATATAATGCCAAACTTCATCAAGCTTTTACATTGAAACAAAGGCCTAGGCCTCCCTACAAGTATAATTACATATCCATCTTTCTGGAGTTAGTAATGATCCCAGCTACAAAAAGCTAAGCAAACAATCCAAAGTAAATTATCTGACACAATGGCAAGCTAACCTGCTAAGATCATAAAATTAAACTTCTCTGACATAAATTAAGTAATTTGTCAGGAAAAAAAATAAACATAAATAGGTGCTGACTTGGTGGGAACATGGGCGAAATTCTTGGCTAGGCTTATAAGGGCCTCCAGGCCAAAAGCCTACTATCATCCTATGAACCTAAGAAGTGAAACCACTTGCATTTTCAGCAGCGAAGCATGCTCTTCTCCCTCTGAAATTGTCTACATAATGGATCTTCAAATCTAGACAAATAACCTTAGTGAAACTTACAGCTTTGCTGAAATGCAACACCCAGTTCAAAACTACACAACTGATTACTTCTCTTTTAAGTAAGTTTCTCTCAAGAAATGCATTGCTTTAGTGGCAAACAGGGATGAAGCCCTAATTGCAACACAGTCAACTCACATTTCATCTGAGCACTGAAAGACTTATCAACTGGGGAGGTACGTACATGCCTCCTTGCCTCTCTCATGAGATAAGGAGCATGCTGGGAGTATGGATAACATCATGATTCCTGATGGAGCCTGTGGATCACTTACAGAAGTGACATCCCTCACACTGGTAGGGCGAGATTACTGAATTGTATGTCACAGTGGAGGCAAGGCATAGTTCTCTTGATTTGTCTATTGCACATTTCACCATATAATATAAAACCCAAGTACACTGCGGGAGCAGCAACAGACCATCCAATAGCCTTCACTGGAGAAAACACTGACAATTTTTCAGGCTCCTTCATTCTGACCTTCCAACCTTGTTGACCCAGCTACTTTTTGCGTGTGTGTGTGTGTGTGTGTGTGTGTGTGTGAGGTAGTAAGGACTGCCTGACAGCAGATATCTTCCTGCCACAAGGAACTCTGCTATACAGCCCCTCACTACTACACTACTGTAGCAGAAAGCAAAAAAAATAAATAAAAGAAAAAGGTTTCTCTCACAGACATCAGAGAAGTTAATTAAAACTATCCCCATCTCTTCTCATTGTGGGGTTATAGATTTGCCTTAAAAGGTTGAGGGCACGTAAACTGTTCATTAGTATCCCTGTGGAATACATTAGTAATAGTTTCCTAGCAACCTCTATTTTCCTTAACATTTGTAAGTCTTCATTTATTTTATCATCCCGAAGTCAGGTCTTAAAAACTCCTGATTCCTGCAGACCAGTAGCTCTTTTACCTCCTGTGTAAAAAAATCCCTGAGCAATCTGGATCTTTTCAACTTAAACAATTCTTAGAAGACTGTGGTCTGCTATCTGATACACATTATAGCATGGCTAAGGAGCACAGCCACACCACAGCCTTTCTCTCCTTCACAGACAGAGTCCACCATGACACAGATGTAACTCAGTTAACAGGATCCCTGTTTGGTGACCTAATGAAGGCTATTTACTCTCTCTTTCATTCTGATCTGCTTACTTAACGTGTTTGGAATCACAATTATTTATTTAAGAGCCGGCTGTCTGTTAAAACTTAGAGGACAAAGGTTACAGTCTTGTTCTCAGTCTTTACATGCAGAGTTCCTCAGGGGTCAGTATTGCCATATTATCTAGTTGCTATTTTAGTCTGTCTTCCCATAAGGAACATTATGCCCTATACAAATGCCGTTGCTATTTGGTTCTCTGATGGCTCTACCAAATCAAAACAAACTAAAGTTACTCATCTCCCTGTATTATTATTTCACTGGAACTCCAAAAAGGGACTTGGTATATGTTTTCCAGAATCTAAAACTTTGAACCCTAAGAAAAAAATCTCTAACCCATTTGCTCACACTTCTGGCTTCCACAAATAGTATTATTAAGAAGATCCCTCTTTTCAATTTTTTAGATCCATGTCTGGGTCACTTGTCACTTTCACCATCTACATTACAACGATAGCCGTTAGAGAACATTCTAAAAATCTGATATGAGATGCAAGGTTCTCTTATCAAGCAAGGAAGATTTGCCTCTGGGAGGGGTATATGGAATCACAATTTCAGGATGTGAGACAGTATCAGAGGCCTTTGAGAGACTAACTATACTGAGCCAACCAATTCTGCATTTATCGTACTGCAGATATATTCACTGAAATCAAGAAGACCAGGCTTTGGTCTATACTCTGACAAAACCAGGTCTGTGGAAGAAAGGTAATGGTTTGATATTGAATGGGACAGATTGCTTATGACCGCAACTCTCAAAAACTTTATTAAGGTGTGAGTTAAAGGTTATGGGTTTATAGTCTGATAAATCTGTAGCTGTTAATAAATCCTTACGGTATGGTAAGAAACTGCAACAGAAGATTTGCTGGCTTTTGTGGCATAAGATTCAATTATCGTATAATTAATAAGGATGGATACAGGACTGGGAAATGAATCTACTGTGATTTTAAGGTATTCCAATGAAACTTTATAGCTGAGGAACAGTGTTTCAGTCTCCAGAGTAATTTAAATCTAGGAATGATGACACTGTTAAGAAATGAAACTTTGAAGCTTCTGATATCATTTGCTATTTTAGCTGAGTTAGCAGCTGAAAAAAACAATGCACTGCATAACTCAAGAAGTGGTCACCAAATTCAATCACTGTTTCATGTTGGAATGCACTAGGTACTGAGGTAGGTCAAGACATACTTACAAGACTAAGAAGTTTTGAAATGTTATGCTAAAATATCTTTAGATGTTGATTGTATTGAGTTTATTTGAAAGCAATTCAATACTTATAAGTAGAGCTTTTACCTTACTTCATAGTATAATAACTTTGCATCTTATGGGCTGACATCTCCAACAGGATCACCTTCTTTTGAGTATAAAAAGTTGAGCTCCCTTAAACTCTGTCCAGATATTATGCATTTCATTACTGCACTATCCTAATCACCTTCCTCTGAGCCTTCTTCAGCAATGTAACCTTCAGACCTATGAAACTTTACAGCTGCTCTAAATGTGATTAGCCTGTGCCTGCTAATAGGTCAAAACCACCTTACTATCTGTGAATCCCACCCCCAAAACCTAGCCATCTGTAAAATTTAACTTGATTTGCAGCTACCCTTCAGTTTATGCCTGGAATTTTAAGAGTTCAGTAATGATAACTCAGAAGTCCTTTTCTATTTCTGAATCCTTTTTAATCTAACTCATCAGGCTGCACATTAACCCCTTGGACTACGTCTTACATACTCCAGTGGAGAAAGTAAAGTGGCCACCTTTTAGAACATACCTGCACTCTCCATAGGTCTCTCCTCACGCTTATTTCTTTTTCTGTCATCACCCCTCATAGTGTCATCTACAGAGAGATGAAGCCCATTTTTTGAAGCCTTACAATCCAAGATAAACACAAAATCTGTATTTTAGTAAAACAGTTATTTAGGTGTTCTGCACCCTCTGAAGATTATTTAGGGTAGGTAGGTAGTTAGGGTATTGTTTCAGTCCAAGAAAAAGCCCTGTGAGGAAAAAGCCCTGTGAGGCACCACTTGTCAATTTCTTGCCCTTGATAGCTACCCCCAACTGTTAACTTTTGCCCCCTTCTACATAACCACTTTTATACCCATCCACATGTTCTTAGCTTTTGCAGATTTGTCGCATAAATTTGATACAAGGGTGTCTCCTGAGGTTAGTGAGTCATGTGCAGTATAGAAACAGTTTCTCTCTCTCTCTCTCTCTTTTTTTTTTAAGTTGTATCTTATAATCCAAAAATGCCTCACAAAAAACTTTTCAATGAAGGCCTGGGGAGAAATGTTCCAGATGCATGTCTTTGTAATGTGGGAGGAAACTGGAGCACCCAGAGGAAACCCACACAAATGCAGGGAGGACATGAAGACTCAACACAGAAGGTACTCCAGCTGAGAATTGAACTGGAAAACCTCTTGTTGTGAGGTAACAATGCTACTGCTACACCACTGCGCCACCCATCACAAGGAAATCACATTGCTGGATAAGCCACATATTCAAAATTACAGGTAAAGAAACCAGGAGGTTTACAAGTAGTGTTCACATCACAACAGGAACATGTAGAGCATCTGCTATATACCTAAACAAACTGCATGAAAAATATTTATATATTTGAGCCCAAAAAGGGAAATTGTCTAGGCTTAAAATGGCCTACAAGTGCAGCTAGCCTAGCACTTAACTATGAACCTCTATTTATTTATTTATGTATTTATTTATTAATTTATTTTTATTGACATTTGATTAACAGTAAAGTACAACTGGATAGGTGCCCATTTTCAGCTAAAGCCTGGCGAGAAAAGCTTCAAAGTACTACAAAAACATACAATAATTTTACAATCTTAAAAAAAAATACAAAAACAACTATAGTTTAAATAAGAATACCAAATTAGACATAACGTGAAAGCACTGAGTAAGAACAGATACAACTTATATGACAATGATTTAATATTTAGAGAAATTTTAGCCAGTTTATACAGAAATTAAAGATAACCTAGTATAATATAAACAGGAATTGCAATATTATGTGAGAGAAAAACAGGGTTATGACATGTTTAGAAAGACAGTTAAGGGCTGAGAAACTGACTGAAGTAAGGACGTGAGTGAAGAGAGTAAGAAGGTGTAAGGTATGAACAGGTTGTTGTTGTTGTTGTGTCTTTCGGCTTATCCCAGTTAGGGGTCGCCACAGTGGAACTCCGGTCCGCTAATGTTTGGTAGTGGATTTTTACGTGTTGAGTTACCAGCCCTGACACACAACCTTCAACAGGTACATGTTCATATTTAGGATATAGATTATCCCTGGGTTGAGCAAGAGCAGAAACATATTTTGGCTAGGAAGTCTTTTAGAATGGTTTTAAAGGACTGGAGGGATGGTATTAAATTGATGGATAAAGGTAAGGATTTCAAGTCTTAACAACATGGTATGAGTACAGAATATGCTGAGCAGATTTGATAGTTTTGTGGACAGAGAGGAGTTTTTGGTCACGGAATTGTAATGCCAATTGGAAACATAGTTGTGTGGAATGGTATTTAGTGCTGGACAAGCAAATGGATGCTGGGTAATTTTATAGGTGGTAAGAAGCTGCGTATGTGCTGGTTGATGGACTAGTTCTAACCAAGTTAGACTTTTAATACTATACAGTGATAGATTCTGAAAGAGGTATTTGCTGCAAATGTAGCCACTTTATTATAACATTGTACAAGTTTTGACTTTTGTGATGCCTGGAGGTTAGTAAGGATGGTCAAACCATAATGTAGTGAGGGGAGGAGGCAAGTAGTGACAAGTGTTGTTTTAGTTGCATTGGTGAGGATGTTTTTGGCTCTGTAACGAATCCCTAGTCTTTGATGATTTTTTTTATGCAATTTTATATATGCAGGTCAAATTTAAGATTATCATCCACTGTCATCCCTAATCATTTTCTATGAAAAGTGACCTCAATGGCTGTATTATTAAGAGAGAGGATTTTAAATGTTGCTTTTCATGATAATGGGATTTGGGGAACAAAAGAAGTTTTTTTTTTTGGGGGGGGGGGCATAAGTTGTGAACTGCAAAGCCATATTTCAATTGCTATTAAAGCTTCCTCAGTATCTTTTTTGCAGATGTGCCAGGCTGTCAGATGTGCATATGAGTATGGAGTCATCTGTGTATTGTATTAGAAATATCTGTTGTATGGATGTGTGGAGTGCATTAGTGAAAATTGTAAAGGGGAGAACCAAGGATACAGCCTTGTGGTACACTGGTGATGACTGGGATGTATGGCGAGAGTGTGGAGTGCCACCTTCCTGACTGATACCTATTGGACAAGTAGCTTTTAAACCATAGGAGGGTGGACTGAGATAGACCTAGTGAGGTCATTTGAAGTAGACATTTGTTGTGACGAGCTGTGTTGAAGGCTTTAGACGAGTCTAGAAATAAGGCCAATTATTGAAAATTATTTGTTTACTTGCAGGACTGTCAATTTTATATATGTGAGACATTGCTCACTTCCAGTCGTTTTCTTCTCCCTGGTAACTCCCCATAATTGCATTTTCCATTGATAAAACACTATGATTAGAAAAGTAACAATTAGAATACTTGTCAGTGATATAACATATTAAAGTTTCTGGGTACCCTCTTACCAAAAACAAATTCTGCAACTGCTGAATCCTCTCATTAGTAAAATAACATCTGTAGTCAACATATTTAGCCTTCCACATTGACTCTCAATAGTATTTGTTTTTAGATTTCTAGGATGCATGTTATATTAATGTAAAAAAAATCCTGCTGATAATATTTTAATACTGATTTTCTGCACTGAAATAATCTTTAAAAGCAAACACTCGTGAAAAAATTTTTTGATGTTAAAAGTACCACATGAAAAGTTGATTCTAAAAATCTATACTGCTATAGAAAAAAATGTTAAAACTGTCATATTGTTCAGTCTTTCCCTTCCATGTCACAAATATATTGTCAATAAAATGACAGTAAATGTATGACAATTTAAATATGAAATTTTGAAAATAACTAATTCTTTTCCAAATAATACATAACAAGAATGGCATAATGGCACCCATAAAAACTTATCTAAGTTGCTGAAAAAATATTTTGAGCATAAAACAACTATTCATTAAAACTTGGTTAATATATTTGATCAACACTCTAATTTCTTTTCTAATCTTCTTGTAACAAACTTATTACCAGTTTGATACCAATATTATGGTGAATCACCATGTGTAAGGATTTAATGTCTGTCGTAAAAGAATGATTATCTTTATTGACTTGCTCGCTCTTAAATTTGTGAACAAAATGAAAGGAATGAAAAGGCATAATTGGGTGCATTGGACGATGAAACTGATTTTATATACCTTTGGTAACCCAGATATCACTTCATTTGTAGACTGTGAAACAGAAAAACTTCAATACAACAGGTGCCTAAATGAAAATAAAATAGTTATGTATTGACCTGAATAATGGCTTTTAAAATAATATTTTTAGGCATATATTTGACAATAAGTTAAACTCGTAGATAGATGTGTCCAGGACAGCTCCTCCATTATGTGATGCCATTATAAGTATTTAGGAATTCCAACTTAACACATTCAATAACTTGCATTGCTTTTGGCTAAAATATACATCACTGCATTTTTTGTAACATCTTAATATCTTGTTCACATATTGTTTTTCAACATACAGAGCTTCTTAAAGAAAGATGTACTAGTTATAAGCACAGTACCTCATTTATGGCAAACAGTTAGAAAATTCAACTTGTGAGGGTAGCAATGCAAATCCAAAAGTGTTCATACTATGTCTGTTCTCTTACAAGAGGTGAAAGACAGACCTCTTTTGAGTAACTTCAGTCCTTCATCTTTTAGAAGCCATAATCAGAACTCCAAAAGATGTGGACATCCTATAAAAGGGCCTCGCTGAGACAGATGCCTGGTGTCAAAGCCATGGCCTCAAGCTCAATGCCAAAAATTGCATTGTCATCCCTTTTGGTATAAACTCAGTACCCATGAACTACCACATAGGCGGTAGTCTACTTAACACTGAAAGTGTGATAAGAGACCTTGGGACACAGGTGGACAGTAGTCTCTCCTTTGATAATCACATTGCCACAGTAGTCAGGAAATCCTTCTACGTGGCACACCTCATCACAAAAGGTTTCTCATCCAGGAAAAAAGAGGTCATTGTTCCCCTGTACTCGTCACTCATTAGACCCATTATAGAGTACAATGCACCTTTTGGTATGTCCCTCACAAGACATCTACAACAACTGGAAAGGCCACAGAAATACCTCACAAAGAGGATTACCGGCCTCAAACAGATGCCCTATGCAGACCGTCTCAAAAAACTGCAGCATTACTCCGTTGCATATCGCCTACTCAGAGGCGATCTCTGCCTAACACACAAAGATATGTCAAACCCAGAGCTTTTAGACATGCTCCACTTAAAGAAATCCCAATCCCTACGAGCTACACGGTCTAGGGACCTAAACCTTGTCACCACAATAAACAGAGCATGCTGGAGGGATAGATTCCTGTCCCAGAAACTTCCCATACTCTGGAACAAACTACCTATCTATATCAAACAAAGCTTCTCATTAGCGCTTTTCAAGAAAAATCTTGATGATTGGATGGGAGATAGGAAATTCACCCCAGGGATCACTTCTGTGGCTCTGCTCGACAGTGACACAGGAAAATAATTTTCTTGGGTGGCGAAAGCCAGGGTACCTTTGGCTGGGTTTGTATAGGCCCTAGGGCCAATAGCCTAGTACCTACCTATGAACCTATGAATAATTATAAACTTTGAAATGAACAGACATTATTCCTGTCTGTTGGAATTTCCGTTCTTTTGATAACTTTCCTTCAAATTTATTGTTGAAAATTCCTGTGGCTGCTACTTGGTGCACTTTTCAGCCCATGCCCTTTTTTATTTATTCTTACATGCTCCTTCAATCACAGTTTATTTAATGACTTTATCATTTATGAAGTTTAACTAAGTATGAGTTTTTTCATTATTAGTTACCATAGCTACAGCTTTCTTCACTTTTGTAGGCTGAGTTAAAAGGATCTTTGTAATAATTTAGCAGATAATAAGTACGTCTTCTTATTACTTTATATATATTCTGAAACAGTTTCATGAGGATTGGGATTATTTAGAGGCATCTTTGTGACTCCCATACCCTCAAGAATGCATTTGTATTTCAAACTCTCTGAAAATCATGGATTCCCATTGTAATCAATTTAGAGAATGGGTGACCCCTACATCGGCAACCTAATTTGCGAATGAACGTTCTCCAGCAGAGCATTAATATGCAAATAATACCCTGTGAAAAATGAGTCCACCACTTCAAGGCAGTGTATTAAGCTGCCATGGAGCTCAGACTGAAAGAAAGTTAACAGTCCATTATTTTACACTTGCTAAGCAGTGCGTTTAATATTCAGCGAATATAAAATAAAAAAAAGAAAAACAAAAGCAGGATAAGTGTTTATGCCTGCGTGTATCTTTATGTCTGTGTGTGTGAGTTTATGCATGCATGAGAGTGTGATCAAGATTGATCGAGCCATTAATTTATACTCTCTTAACATACTTTTGCTGTTTAGTGAGTATAAAAGTAAAAGAAACATAAAAGGGAAAGAAAAGTTTGTGTGTTTTTGCATGTGTTTAGGTTTCTGTGTGTGTGTGTGTGTGTGTGTGTGTGTGTGTGTGTGTGTGTGTGTGTGTGTGTGTGTGTGTGTGTGTGTGTGTGTGTGAGTTTATGTATGCTCGCTTGAATGACAGCAAAAGTCTGTGTGTGTGTGTGTGTGTGTGTGTGTGTGTGTGTGTGTGTGTGTGTGTGTGTGTGTGTGTGTGCGTGTGTGCGTGTGTGTGCGTGTGTGTGTGTGCATGTGTGAAGTGTTACAGAGATCAGCAGTGGCAACAGAAGCATTAAAGAGGTTTGCATACCTCTTGACTTCTTAGCACAAGGTATCTGGATACAGCCTAAAATAAAGGCGATATTATTCTGATAAATTAAATAAAACAAATCCAGGAAGCCAAAAAGTCAGCAAAACCAAACCTTTATTAACAAGTAAAATGGTTGAGCTCTTTCTTCAGAAAAATAGACATCATCAGAACTGTATGTAACCGTTTGGATAATCGGTTTAAAAGAAATGCGTACAACAGCAGATCAAGTACACACACCCCACCTGAACTAATCATAAACCGTCAGACCAAACCTCTATTTAAAGATGTATTGTCTTGAAGCTACGCAACCCAAATAGAAAACAAAAAAGTTAAAACCAAAACATTATTGTGGTAACAAATGAAGAAATGAGAACATGCAAATAAATTCATAAAAATACCCATTGGACAAAATAAAATTAAAAACAATTGATCAATACTAAAAACTAGAAACTAAAGACAGGCAGCCCTTCTTTTTAATTTGCTTGCAATGGAAATGCTATTGTTCAAACCTGGGTGTCAGGCTGCATCAGGTTTTAATTGCCAAACCATTTCTCAGTGCAGCAACCTGTTTGACCAGTCTCCAATAAAGACACCTAACTAAACCTGTTCCAAGACTAAAAATTTTAAACTTTTGAAGTCTGGACAACTGGCCAGGGAACTCTTTGTTGTCTTTCATTTTAATGCTGTACGTATGTTGATAAATCTGTTTGTTCAAACTGTTTTTAGTTTTATCGACATAAAATGCTAAACAGCTCAAACAAGTGTCCAGGTATTCCACCCTATCTGAATGGCAATTAAATCTGACACCAGTGTTGGCCAGACTAAGCTTAGAAAGTGTCCTCTCATCTGAATCAGTGTTAATCAGATGGCACTGTCTACAATGACCACCTCAAAGTAAACTGTGGGCCATTGTTGACACTCAATGGTCTTTCAAAAAGTTTCTTCATATTGTACTTGTTCCTAAAACCAAACCTAGCACCGTCTGAAAAAAAATTCCTAGTATCATCATCCTGGGATCCTGTCCTTAAAATAAAATTTTCATCTAAATGTCTCAAATAAAGTGTAAAATAGTTAAAATAATCACATGGAAAGATGTATTTTTTCTCCCAGAAGGATATTACCAAATTTGCAAAAGTAGCAGCACATACTGTTCTCATAGTGACAACCTTCACCTGCTTGAAATTGTTCCCCTCAAGAAAATGAAGTCGTTAACTAAAATCACATCAGTGGATTGGTTCTAATATCACTGCTACTCAAAAAAACAAAACCAATAAGTACATCATAGACTAAATCTTTCCCTTCCTTTTGTGGGATATAAGTGAATAAATCAACCATATCTATAGTCAAAATCAAGGTATTAGGCCAGATTCAATAACACCTACATTAAGTGTACACTAAGTGTACACAAACTGCACACGATCTGTATTCAAGAACATTGCTACCACATTTGTTGCACTTTCTAGTCACTCAGCCAGAGTATACTAAGTGCACATGCAGTCTACACTTTGTGATAACCTTTATAAATCACCCTCTGTATTTAAAGCTGCAAGAAAATCAGTAGGACAAAATGAATTTATGTCTTACCATAAAGTTCCATCTGTGTTATTCATCTTCTTTCATTCATTACTGATGGGTTTGGTTCTGAGCCCTCCGAACTGAGTCGGCCTATTACCAAGCTTGCACCACCCAAAAAAACTCTCAAGCTAAGTCTCTACCTAGAATGCCCTACTCCCTGTTACTTCAGATTGAGTTTGCTATAGAAATGGAAGTAAAGCCAAGGCCACTTCTGCGCAACTATCCTAGGGCACCACTTAGACCCAAAGCATCCCCCAGTAGCCTTTGGAGGGGGAAGGAGGGTGGGAAGTGATGAATGAAAGAAGATGAACAACACAAATGGAAAATTATGGTAAGACATAACTTCTTTAGCTGATGTTGTTAATCTTATTTCCATTCATCACTGATGGGACAGACTCCAAAGCTACCTTGAGATCCATGGGTGGCCCTTATGGAAGAACATTCCTGAGTACCATTGAGCTGAAGGCAGCTCTCCCTCTGGAGATCAAGTCTAATTTGTAATGATTGGTAAAGGTATGAGGATTAGCCCAAGTAGCTGCTGCACAGATGTCATCCATGGAAGCCCTGGAATGGAAATCTACAGATGTTGCCATAGATCTAGTGGAGTCAGCTTTAACTTTTGGCATAAGTGCATTACTGAGGGAATAGATGAAACGTATGCAGTCCCATAGCCATTTTGATAAAGCAACCTTGGAAACAGCCTCTCCCATTCTGGGCCCAGACCAGGAGATGAAAAGCTGTTCAGAATTATGGAAAGGTTTGGTCCTGTCTAAATAAAATCTCAATTGTCTATGTACATCGAAAAAGTGAAGGCAGTACTCTCCTCTATTGGCAAAATTTTGAAATAACACTGGTAAATCTATGGTCTGGTTTATGGAGCATTCAGAAACAACTTTGGGGAGAAAGGATGGATTCGTCCGAAGTGATACTCTGTCTTTATGAAAGACCAGGTAGGGCCTCTTGTCTGCAGCTCTGAGACTCTTCTGGCAGACATGATGGCTACCAAGAACAAAGATTTACAAGACAAAAACTTTAGGTCACACTGAGCAGCAGGTTCAAAAGGTTTCTGAGTCAAAGACTGAAGGACTAGAGTGAGGTTCCATAGTTCCATTGGGTTGTCTGACATAAGGCCTGGTATAAGAAGTCCCCTTGAGGAAAGCATTGCAGATGCTTAGAGAGATAAGAGGGGTGCCATCTATACCATTGTCGAAATTGGAAATTGCCACTAGATGTACTGGTACAGTAGAGGCAGAGGCTCCATTATGAAAAAACCTAGCCAAGTATTGAAGCACTGCAGTAACCGGAGCCAAATATGGGTCTAGCATGTTATCCTTGGACCAGATGGAGAACCTTTTCCATTTATCCTGGTATAGCCTTCTGGTGGATGGTTTGTGAGAGGCCAGAATGATGTCTTGAACAGGCGAGGAGAGATTAGCTTGCCTGGCTACTAGCGGAAGTGGAGAAACCAAGCTGTCAGCTTGAGACTAGACAGGTTTGGGTGACTCAACCCTTGGGGGGGTGAGTAATCAGATATGGTAGAGGGTCCAGAATCCACTGTGGGTATACTAGGTGAGGCCAAAGGAAGGGGAACCAAACTTGTCAAGGCCAGAATGGGGCTATGAGGATCACCTTGCATCTCAACCGAAGAGCTTTCTTTAGAAATTGTGGGATCAGAGGGATGGCAGGATAAGCGTAAAGAAGTCCTGTGGGCCAATCGTGGATTAGAGTGTCTCTCGGTGACTCCCCTTCTGGGGGAAGTAGGGTGAAATAGCTGCTGCACTTGGTGTTTGATGGGGAGGTGAAAATATCGCAGCAGGGCTGGCCCCAGTGGCTGAAGATTGCTGACACAACCTCACGGTTGAGGGACCACTTGTGAGGAATGAGGATGCATCTGCTCAGCTTGTCCACAATCACGTTGGAGCTCCCCGGGATATGCATTGCTATTAGAAAGCGGTTGGAAGTTATCACCCACTGCCAAATTCTCATGACTTCTTGAAATAGGGGATAGGACTTGGTTCCTCCTTGCTTGTTGATATACTAGACTACTGACACATTGTCTGATTGAATTGCAATTGTCCCAGAAGGGAGTGCCGAATACAAAGCCTGCAACACTAACAGCACAGCTCTCAGTTCCAGAACATTGATATTCAGGTGGACCTCTGAGGTGGACCATGTGCCTTGGACAGTCTTTCTCAGGAAATGCCCCCTCCCCTCCACCCAATCAGGAAAGCATCCATGATCACAATGGCTGTGGGCTGAGGAGAGTGAAATGGACGACTCTAAAGTTCTATGTTTGGCCTCATCCACCAATGCAGGTCCTATTTTCAGGAGTTGGTTATTCAAATCTAGTAACTGAGGGGGTGATAGTTTGGAAACCACTGACACAGAAGGAGCCATTGCAGAATCCTCATGTGTAGCTTTGCTACAAGCACTATTGGGATTGATGCTGCCATAGAACCTAGGGCCTGAAGAACTTCCCTTGCAGAAACTGTTATTTGTGAGAGTATCACCCAGAGTTGAAGCCTCAATCGATGGAGTCTGTAAATTGGGAGTGATACCAGACAGGACCTAGTGTTGAACACTGCTCCAATGAACTCTATTTGTTGTATAGGGACAAGGTTTGATTTCTTCCAATGTATCATTATTCCCAACAATTTTGCCAGAGACAGAGTGTATAATGTAGTGTTGTTACCAGAAGATGTTCAGTGGTGGCGGTAAGGAGCCAGTCATCTAGATATGGAAACACCCGGAATCCTTTTAGTCTTAAGTGAGCTGTTACCACTGCCATGCATTTCATGAACACTCTGGGGGCTGTAGAGAGACCGAACGGCAGGGCACAGAATTGATAATTATTGGCTCCTAGCCAGAAGTGAAGCAGACTCCTGGAGTGTTTATCCATCTTGATGTGGTAATACGCATCCTTGAGATCTATAGAGCACATCCAATTGCCTTCTCTTAAAAAGGGGAGAATGGACTGAACCATGACCATCCGGAATTTGGTTTGGGTGACAGACTTGTTTAAGCTGCTGAGATCCAAAATCATCTCCAGTTCCCTGTCTTTTTTGGCACTAAAAAGAATCTTGAGAAAAATCCGGATCCATACTAGTCTGGTGGGACTGGTCGGATGACTCTTTTTTGAGACAGCTTTATAATCTCTGAAGCTGCTTCTTCTCTTTGACTGGGTGGAACCTCACAAAGTTTTCTTGGGAAATTTAGCTGACAAGAAAAGGGAATGGTGTACCCTCTGGTGATAATGCTCTGCACCCACCGAATGGTGGTGATGGATTGCCAGGCAGGTTGGTGCAGAGGGAAACAACTCCCGACTGCTTTCAGAGGTAAGCAATCGGGCTGCTCCTCAGGAGCACTGATAAGGCTGTCCAGAGAAGGAATCCCTGGAGCCATGATTATGCGGACAACCTCTGCCTCTATAGGGGCATCTTCCGGAATTGTTACCCCCCGCCTCTGGGATTATATCATCACCACGTGCATCATGGAAGGGACCCTTAGATTTCTTATGCCACATCTTTCCTCTCCTCTGATTCCTGGAGAAGGTACATTGAGGGTTGGAAAACCATAGGCCTATGGCAGACAGCGTCTTTTCATCTTGCTCGTACCTGGCTAGCATGTCCTTCACTTTGGAGCCAAAAAGGGATGAAGCTTTGATGGGAGCATTCAGAAAGGAAGACTTGAAGGAGTCTGCGAGGTCACAAATGCGCATCCAGGCATGATACCTTATAACAATGCCTGAACCCACTGCTCTAGCCACCCCTTCAGTTGCATGTGACAGCAATCTCATGGATGAATTGGATATTTATTCCAGAGTTGCAAGACAGCTTTCCTGCGAGTTTGGAGTTCAAGTCCCTCTGGAGCCCTTGCTTCCCAAATCTGTCCACTGCCTGGGACTCCCTGTTGGGCGGGTGGACAGCGGGACTTTCCTCACCCAAGTCCTTTTTCATGGCCACTGCCACCACCATATAATCAACTGGTAACTCTTTGGACCAATGCGGGTTCTTCTTGGGAGGGGAAAGAATTTTGTCTGATCTCCGAGGGATTCCCTCATGGAATCAGGGTTCTTCCAAGTGTGCTGCACAATAAGGTGGACAAGCTCGTCGGCAGGTGGGGTCACCCAAGAGGTAGATGGATGGGCGCGAAAAGCCTGCAGTAACACAGACTCCTCAGATGAAGGGTTGAGGGCTTTCAGTCACCTCTCTGCTTTAACATATCCAGGATGTCTACAAAGGAGACATCATCAGGAGGTGACCATGGGGACCCTTCACCATCATTGTAATCCGTGCTTTCCATTAAGGACTCCTCGGGTGAGTCCACGTGCTTCCTCTTGCATGTCTTCTTTCGAGGGGGCTCCTCAGTGCGGGTCTCTGAGGAGGACTCGGAAGAGTGGGTACCCTGAACAGGGGTGTCCTGTGGCTTCTCTGTCTGGTGTCCCGGGGGGGATGGTCTGTGACAGCTGTAGCTCAGGGGATGAAAACTGGGGTTCCAACATCAAAAGACTGCTGTCAGAAGCAAGAGCCCTCTCCATCATGTTCATAGGTTCATAGATTAGTACTAAGCTAACTGCCCTTGCAAGCCATTTTAAGCCTCGCCAATTATCCCTTGTGAGACTCAAACCCTGCACCTTGTGTTTGCAAGGCAAACACCTTAACCATTAGGCCACCCTCCCAACCCAATGTGGAAAGCAGGCCCGCCCACCCGAAGAGGGATGGGAGCCCAGAACCGAGGAAGACAACCTTGGGACTGGGGTCACACCCTGCTCTGATGAACCCACCCCCATGGATGGAGCCTCATGCAGGATTGGTGCAGATGCAACTTTCGACACAGAGGATAGAACCGAGGAGGGAGGTGGCTCTGTACCCCAGGCTGACACGCCCATCCCCCAATCCCCAGCTTGAGGAAGGACCAGTTGAGTGGGAACTGAGGACCAAAGGGACAAACTCAGAGCTGAAATGAGATGCATGGTAGGTGCTGAGGTGATGGGTTCTAAGAAGGATGTCGGAGCAGAAGGCTTTGGAACCGAGATGGTTGAAGTAGGAGTGTAAGATGGAGTCCGTGGATAAGGTAACCCAAGTCCTGCAGGTAGATGGGTCTCAGAAAGTGAGGGAAGCCCCCTGGCTAACAACAGCTGGTCTACATCATGTTCCGAAAGGCTCCTGGTGGATCTAGGGGATACTCCAGATGGAGAGTCAGGATGTTCAAGGAATGGGCTATATGCTTGACCCAGAAATGGATCTACAGAGGGGGAGTATTGGGCCCATGGTACAATGTCTGTAGGCACCAAAGTCTCTAGTTTCGAGACCGGAAGTAAAGGGGTCAAATCCAGCGAGGTCGGTACAACGCTCAGTACCGAAGAGGCACTCAGAGTCGAAATGGTCGGTTCCAAAATGGAAACTAATGGCATAGTCGAAGGTGTGGCCTGATCTGAAGTGGCTACAGGTGCCAAAGTCAAAATAGGTGTAGTAAGGTCTATGATCGGTGCCGGAGCCAAAACAGGTGTCGGTATTGAAGGTTTTGAAATAGTTGGAGCCGAGGAAGACAGAGCTGAAAAGACAGATTTATGCTCCGATGATAACTTAGGGACCTTTAATTTCTCAGACTTGCTTTGATCACCCAGTGGTGAAGAAGGAACAGAGTGGGATCTCTTTTTGTCCTTAGAAAGATGGGTTGAGACCTCATTCGCAGAAATGGCCTCTGAGAAGGGAGACTTGAGTAATCCTTTCAGAATGAGTTTATTTCTGCACTCATTTAGAGTGTGTTGGCTGAAACCAATTCAACAGAAATCTATTCTCCATTAAATGCCAAAATAACACCCCTTTAGAAATTGTTCCCAGTACCAAGCTACTCGGCATTACCATTAATGAAAACCTAAAATTCAACTTCGCAATCAAGAAAACCCATAAAAAAATTGGTCTCCTCTACAGACACAACCACTACCTCAGCCCCTCCACCCAACAAACCCCTGCATCTACCTTCCTTCTCCCCTCTCTTATGTATGGTGCTCCCCTATTCTCCAACCTACAGCTTGGCATGCATTCCAAACTTGAAACCTGCTACTATTCTAAAAACTCATCCCATCACTGCCACTCTCTACACACCCTCAACTGGCTAAAACTCCCCAACCACTTACAACAGCCCACAAACTCATCTTCAAACCTACAGAATGCCCTTCTATCACCAAATCTCTAATACCCTAAACACCCAGCCGTTCCCTGAGATCCAAAAGCCAAAACTTCCTACAAGTGCACGAACTCTTACATCCCCCTGGCCAACTATTACTTTCTTACACCATAGCAAAACTATGGAACTCTCTACCCGCCCCCCCCCCCCACTACACAACATACCAAACCATAACAACTTCAAATCCATCCTGCTTTCTCATCTGTCCTCCAAATGGGAATGCCCTTCTCATGCTCCTACCTAAACACCCCCTACTATTAAATCCTCACCCCTCTTTAAAAAGATATAGGACCAGTACACTATCCCATAGTACTACATCCAATTCTCTTGTTTGTATTATATCCATTCTCTCTCTCAGTTGTATTCTAAACTCAATCAAGCTAGAAATTTTTGAATTCTATTATGGATTATAACTACTCAAATGCTATTTCAGGCTAATCAACTATATTCTATATGCACGATAATCCACTCAAATTATTTTAAATCAACCAGTAACCCCCATACATCCTTTATTTAAAATGTATAAAGATTTCAAACTGAACCCTGACAAAGAAACTACCACATAGTATGAGTTATTTTTGCCAAAGCTGATCAAATGTCATAATTTGTATCTGTATATCCTTCTTAAAAATGTTATGCATGCAAGCCTCTGGCTTATTATATATATATTTTCAAAACGATATTGTCTCAAAACTAATGTAACATCTATTTTTTATTGTAAAGTTGTGACTTTTTCTCTAATTTTTGTACTATGTATTGGAGCTTTTCTTCTCGGGTCTCCACTGGAAACGGGCCACAAGCCCAGTTGGACTAACCCGGTTAACAAATATCAATAAATAAAATAAATAAATTATAGAGCATTCAGTCCTGAACCATTATCACTGCACATGTAGAGTTTGTATGTTTTCCTTGTATCTACATGAGTTTTCTCAACATACTCCAGTTTCCTGTCAAATAAATCCTGGTTGATTGGCTCATCTAAATTATCCACGTGTTTTGTATTTATCTTTGTGGCTTGGATCATGGTAGAAAGTGGTCTAAATCATCATCTCTTTTGGTCACCACTGCATTCACCTTCATGTGATCAATATAAAGTTTGTGCCTGGTGTTCAAGCCAAGGGCAATATCTGATAAACACGGATACACAAAAGACAAACAGGACCTGCCTAGCGCTTAACTCTGCTCCACTCCATTGCTTACTGGCTGTTTCACTGGTTATTTTCCTCTCAGCAGGTACCATCTACTTCCAGTGAGTCAGAAAATGGCTGCTTCATTGGTTATTTTCCTCAAAGCAGGTACCATCTACTTCCAGTGAGTCAGAAAATGGCTGCTTCATTGGTTATTTTCCTCTCAGCAGGTACAATCTACTTACAGTGAGTCAGAAAATGTTTCTATCTGCTTTACCATTCTGAGGACCCACCCCTAACATTTAATTTCTACAATAATCTCTTGTAAGGGATAGCATGACAACGAACAACTTGTTGAAGTGCATGTGTTCTACAGTGACTAGTGTCTGCTTAACAATACATGGGCAGGGCTGCATATGAATCATGCAGACTGACAAGACTCCGCATTTAATATACACTATGCAATGACACCTCAGGGAAGAAAGTTTGGGATTGAAAAGTTATGTTAGGGTTTAATGCCTCAGTCTGAGAATTTACAGTTTATTTCAGGTAGGAAAAATGAAAACAATTTAATAATTACATTATGACTGACATTTAGCATAGTGTTTATTTATTTTTATATTTTTATTTTTATTACAGTTGGTGACCGGGGAGGTCCACTGGGCCCGAGAGCCCGTTTTCAGTGGAGGCCCAGGGAGAAAAGCTCCACAGTAAAATGTTACATCCCAATGAAAATACAAATAAAAATACAAAAACTTAAAATACAAACAAAAAAAAAAAACATTTTTTTTTTTATTTATTTTTTTTATTACATTCAAAATAGGTGGCAATTCCACAGACATCTGGGAAAAGAATTCAATATTGGGGTAATTCATAGTTAAGTAACTAGGATGTAAAAATGAGTATTCTCCTGGAGGATGAGTGGCATTAAGTATAAGGTCGGGAGTAAATATATTTGATGCATTAATAATGAAGGATGGAATGGGGAAGTTAGTAAGGTATGACGTTTAGCCGGGAGAGATGGAAGATGAGAGCTTGTGAGGAAAAGAATGAAGAGTGGAGTTACATTTTCTTTGAGTTAGTAGGTAGCAGTGGAATTGTGTTTTGAAGGAGTGTAGGTTATCGCATGTCCTCAGAGTAGAGGGCAGGGCGTTCCATTTCTCTGCTAGGGAAAAGGAGGGTAGAAGTTGACCAGCTGGGTGCTTGGGTTTGTGGATGGAAATAAGGTTTTGGTAAGAAGATCTCAGTGGTCTGGGGGGGATATATGGTTGAAGAATATTGGATAGTGCGGGGCAGCTTGTAGGTTGGAATATTAGTTTGTGGACAGAGACAATTTGGAGGTAGTCTAGTTGATTAGGGAGTTCAAGCTAATTTAAAGTTTGTAAGGAGGTGCAGTGATGAGAGCGGGAATTTGCCTTGGTGGCGAATTTAGAGATTTTATTGTAGCATACTTCCAGTTTAGAGGTTAGGGTGGAAGATAGATTAGTAAGCAGAGGAGCCCCATATAGAAGAGATGGGAGGAGATATGTAGTGGCCAAGGTCTGTCTAGTAGAGGGGGAGAAGAATTGATTGTTTCTGTACAGTAGGCTGAGTTTTATGTGTGTTTTCTTGATGTTAAGTTGGCTGTGGGTGTTGAATTTTAAGTGTTCATCAATGGTGACCCCTAGGAGTTTGGCGGAGGGAACAATGTCAATGATGGAGTTGTTTAGGCTAGTAATTTTAAATGAGTTTTTTTCTGTGGGGTGGGGGTGGATTTGGAGTGAGTAAATAGAAGAATCTTAGTTTTGTTAGCGTTAAGTGAGAGGTGGTTTTGGTGCATCCATTTTTCAGTGGTTGAGAAGGCGGTTTGAGTTAGAGACTTGAGATCTGTAAGGTTGGAGGCATAGCAGATCAAAGTTGAGTCGTCTGTGTATTGGACAATTTTGGTATTGGGAATGGCTTTATGGAAATCGTTAATGAAGATGTTAAATAGCAGTGGGCCAAGTATGGACCCTTGGGGAACTCCTGTGGGGGTGGGAAGGAAGCTGGAGGAGGCTTGTCCCCATTTCATGGCTTGGGACCTGTATGAGAGGTAGCTGGAAAACCAGGATAGAGTTTTTGGGGAGATGTTGCGGTTAGATAGATGTTTGTATGTGCGTACGCCTCTGTAGGTATGTGGGGGGGGGTCTACTTCAGAAGACTGAAAAAAACAAAACACTGAATCTTAAAATACTGAAAATTCAAAATACTGAATGATGGAATTTGCCTCTTGCCCACTGTTGTGTTATCTTGGAGTTGGTATATATAATTAGCAGGGGGTATGGGGGGTGCAGCCCCCCACATGAGAGGTAGAGGGGGGCTTGCCCCCTGCACTAAAAATGTTTTCAGTATTTTGTGTTTTCAGTATTTTAGGATTCAGTCATTTGTTTTTTCAGTTATCTGAAGTAGAACCGTGTGCGTATACGTGCATTAGTCCATCTCTGAAAGGGTAAAAAGGGTCAGTGGGTAAGTCAAAAATTAAGGAACCCATGTTTGGGAATACTTTTTTTGTCTGATTGATAGAGCTGGAAATATTTATTACAGTATTTAATGCATTTTATGTACTTTTACATACTCTTTGTATCATTTTTCTGATGAAGTGAGCATTTCTTCATAAAACTGTCAGCATGATGATTTTTCATTAACATCCTCTCAAGCCAGAAGCTACTACATTTCCGAGTGGATGTATGTGATGCATTACTGTGCCTTCTGTAAAAATATGGTATCTGTGAAATGCTGAACACAGTAGGAGTCTCTCTGATGTCATATGTCATTACATAATGCATTCCAGAGTGTCTACTCATGAGTCTGTCCTACACCACTTACATGGATGAGTCGTTGTTTATTCCTTGTGCACAGGACCAGTGCTAACATTTCCAAGTTTTGCCTTGGGGTCCTGCCCACTGACTGCTACAGCCCATTGATACCCCCTTTCACCAACACCTTTTCCCACTCCCTTCAGCCTAACACTCCACCGTCTCTCACTTCTCTCCATCAACACTATCTCTTCATTTCATACCACTTCCCCTTTCCCAGTAAAAGACAAATTTCCTTAGTTTAGGTGTCACTCACATAAGCAAACGTCTCCTTCAAACAGCATACTCAGAAACTAGATTTTATTGACATACATAGGCATTAACCTTTGGTCGTGGCGTTTTGCAAACGTCTGTACAACATCAAGTTATCCCATTGCTCAGAGATCATATATACATTCTCAACCACAATTCTTATCAATTAAGACAATATAAATAATGTAATGGTTTGTTCTGTTATTGTTCAAACCAGTGCCTTGTACACACCTCATTCTCCACTTCAGTCTTTCCAACCCAACATTTAGAAAACCACAAGTGCCGTTTTGCATGAAAAAACAAGCAACATATTTTTTGAGCTATGATACAAACTCGGAATTGCCTAGACATAGTAAGGCCTTGCTGAATCCAATTATGATGGCTGCCAAAAAAGCACTTACTAGAAAATGGAAATCAAAGTCTAAACCAACTTTACTGGAAGTAGTGATGATAGCAACAGAGATAAAACAACTGGAACTGGGATCTTTAGAAGAGGGTAGGAGCAAATTACATAGGAAAAAAGGGGGACTGTGGGATCAATACATGCAGAGGAGGAATAAGGTTCAAAAGAAGGCAGGATCTGAATGAGCTATGTAATGGTTGATTAATAATGACCGGATACGTTAAAAGTGATGTACAATGTTTGCTGGGTGACTGCAGTGGTGCAGTGGTTAGCATTGCCACCTCAAAGTTAGAGGTTCGCTGGTTCAATTCTCAGCTGGGGTGCCTTCTGTGTGGAGTCTCCATGTTCTACCTGCAGTCATGTGGGTTTCCTTCCACATTGCAAAGACATGCTGCAGGTGTACTGAACACTCACTGGCCCTGTGTGTGCCTTCTGTGGAAGGTTGGGTGCTAGGCTGGCAACTTGACACTGTAAAACTCCAGTGTCAATTGTTTTGCAGACTGTTGTTCCACTGTGGTGACACCTAATGGGCAACGGAAGAAGATGTATAATGTTTAAAGCTCCAGTTGTGTTGGCACTGTTTAGAATGTATAACGTTTGCAACTGAAATTGTGTCGCTATGGTATATTGTCATTTATATAAATGTAACATGGCCTATGTCATACATGATAATTTAATAAAGATGACGTTTCTTGTTAAGAAAAAAAAATCAAGAAAAATCTTAATAACACTGAACAAAATGTTCTTTTCTCATACTCGCACATACTCATAAGCAATCCAGTCACTAAATGACTGGACTAAATGACTACTAATCTGAATAAAAATGAATTCTCCATCCTGGTCCAAAATAAAACCATCATAGAGGTTGTCCCATACACAAAAATGCTAGGCATAACCATAGATGAAAATCTAACATTCGACCTGCACATCCACAGTAACATTAAAAACACACCAAAAACTTAGCATGCTCTATAGGCACAAACAATTCCTTAAACAGTCCACCAAACAAACCCTTACCTCTACCTTTCTACTTCCCTAGTATATGGTGCCCCTCTTCTTACCAACATTAATTTCTCTTTGAAATCAAAACTGGAAATATCCTACAATAAAATTGCTAAATTCACAACCAGTGCACAGTACTCATCCCACTACTGTTCCTCACTACACCTTCTAGACTAGCTTGAACTTCCTGTCTACCTGTCCTATCTACAATTAATCGCAGCACACAAAAGCATATTTAAACCATCAGACTGTCCTGCCCTTACAAATCTACTTACCCACTTCCACCCAAGCAGATACCTCAGATCTGAAAACCAGCTCCTCTTGAAAGTGAAGAAACCAAACTTATCTGCTGGCCAGATGCTTTACTCTTTTACTATTGCCAAACTGTGGAATACGCTATCATCATCAATCAGGGCCATTAGTAATCTAACCACTTTCAAAAAAAAATCTGAAACAACATCTTTCCTCCTTGTGGCTATACTCTTGCACCATTACTACACCTCTTAAAACCTGACTCCATCTTTCTACCCTTTTCTCACCAATAACTACTTGCCTGTCTGTGTCTACTTTCTACCTGTAAATTACTATCTAAATTGTTTAGTTTCTCAACAACTTCTTTAAACCATCTTTATGGAATACCTACTGAACTCAATACTGAACTGACAAGATTAGATAACGAAACTTATTTTACATTTTTTATGCATACTTATGTAATGTGTTCTAGGCTACTGACAAGCTAATTTACTTTTGTTAACTAATACTTGGCACCTATAATTAATTCTCCATATTTGTTGCTCTTAATCCTATATTGTACTGCTATTGTTCTATTGTATCTAAACGCTACAAAGAATCATGTCTTCTTTGCTGCTTTACTACTGTATTGTATTAGTGTCATTGTGGAGCTTTTCTTCCTGGGCTTCCACTGAAAATGGGCTCATCTTGGCCTAGTGGACCTTCCCGATAAAAAGATGCAAATAAATAAATAAATAAATAATAAAATAAATGTATTAGACTGATGATCTTGGCAAAGTGCGATTTCAGTGTATGAAGAAAAAATATAATATATTAGCATTAATGTTAAACAAAAAGAATGTAGCAAACTAGGATGGAATATCTTAACCCTCCCTCTCAAAAAATGTTGTGCATCATTAGTAAAAATACAGCCTAGCATGCTAATGTTAAAATGTATTCTTAGATAGTAGATGAAATATATATTGTTACCCTACTGGAGAACAAACATTCTCCAACAGGGTGCAAACTAAAACTAGTCTGCCACTTCACAGAAAAAAGCCATTATGCTGTTTAATGACTGTAAAATAAGAAAAAGTAAATAAAAATAAATCAATAAAATAATAGCAATCAGCTAGCAAAAGTAACTGCAGTAACATTTAGAAGGACTTACAGTTTTACCTTTCCCTCTAAAGCAAGGCTTAAAAAGCCACATGTAGCAAGGTAGAAAAAATAAAAAAAGAAAAGTTAATGCAATAAGCAAGAGGCTTTCCATCAATACATTCTGTAGGAACTATAACACCAGTAACAAAGGAGTATCAGTGGTACATCAGGTAGCACACATACACTGGGTGCAGAAAGCTGTAGCTTCTATTCCCACTCTATGTGCCTCAGGTTAGTATGAACCTAGTACCGAGAAGCATGTTACCTTTACCAAGAATGATGCCCCAATACCAATAAATAATGACTGATTTTTAACAATTGTCTGATTTTTCAGGTGTCATTCTAAGGGATCCAATATTTGTTAACATGGGAAGACATGGTTTATGGACCATGTTGCTTTCCCAGGGATGGTCTGCAACTGCCCCTCTAGGCTTTCGAATACTAGCTAAAAATTTATCCTTCCCCACAGAGCCTTTTTTTGTCAATGCTAAATTGACAAACCTACCAAGATAAAGACGCAACAGGAATTCCGGCAGGTAGCAGATGAACTAAGCAAGACAGCTGAATCCAAAAATAAAATACGAACATTTAATGAAAAAATCAATCATATAAGCGCTTTCGTCTCTGTTCATTCAGAGACTTCATCAGACCCGGGTCTGAATGAACAGAGACAAAAGCACTTATATGACTGATTTTTTTCATTAACTGTTCATATTTTATTTTTGGATTCAGCTGTCTTGCTTAGTTCACCTGCTACCTGCTGGAATTCCTGTTGTGTCTTTTGATTTGTGAATCCATTTCTCTAAACTTACCAACATAGTAAAATCGGCCCAATTGAACTCCATGGTGTTATTGCTCAACAACAGGAGCCTAAACGAAAAGCTAAACTCCCTCCAAGCTCTCCTCACCTGAGAGAATATAGACATATGTGCAGTTACTGAGACATGGTTTAAAGCTGTAGAGAGTACCCTGGCAGTGCAAGGTTTCACTGCCTTCCAGACTTTTAGACCATTATCTGCACAAACAGGGAATAATGGTTGAGGTGTCTTGATATACCTCAGTAACAAGCATACCTCTAGGTTAGTTAAACAGGATACTCTGGAATTTCTCCACATACAGGTCACCATATATAAAATCTCATACCATATCCTAGCAAGCTACAGGTCACCCTCTATGTCCCATGAAACTCATAGCACATACTTAAACCTACTGGAGACACTCACCATCCAGCCTAACACCTTACTTTTGGGGGGGCTTTAATTATGCTTCTATAGGCTGGGAATCCTGCACTTCTCCAAACCGGCAGGCTCAAGGATTCCTTGACTTTATAAATATAAACACTCTTAACCAGTTAGAGCATATACCCACTATGGGTTCCAACATACTGGATCTCATACTCACAAATATAGAAGAATGCTGCACTACCCCAATGTCACATCCTCCCTGGTAAGGTCTGACCATAAAGCTGTCTCCTTCAAAATCAAAAGTAACTCAGTAACCCCAGTAAGCCAGGTAACAGTTAGGAACTATTCCAAGGCAAACTATTTTTTATTAAGTGATAGTTTGTCAAAATTCATTGCCCCTCCAAATCCAGAAAACACAGCAGCCTGTGCAGGAATGTCCACAGAAATTCTGTACAACCATTTCAATGACTGCATAGAGGCTGCTTTACCTACAAGAAGTAAGCCCAAAATTAACTCCAAAAACAAACCACCCTGGTGGCATACCAGATTAAACAAGTTATAAAACAAAAGGAAAAGAATCATGGCTAAAACCAGGAAGTGTAACTCCCATAAAGATAAGAACTCTCTCAGCAAAATAAACAAGTAGCTAAGAGGGCTAATTAAGTCTAATAATTCCAATTTTGAGGTCAAGATAGTCTTCCATGCAAAAGACAACCTTAAGGTCTTCTTCAGCTGCGTCAGAAACCTCAAAGGCAGCACACAACAGTGTGTTGAACTGGTGGTGAATGGTGCCACATTCACTGAGCTGGATGATATAGTAAATCTGCGGGCTGATAAATTCAGTACCAACCTTACCCCACTCACCCCCAGCTACATCCCACAAAATACCTTCAAACATAAACCCTCCAACTATAAATAAACTGAATGTCTTGGCTGCACTCACTATGGCCAAGAACACAGCCTCAATGGGCCCTGATAATATTCCAGGATGCCTCCTGAATAGTCTAAAACATGACCTATCAGGGCCACTGGAGTTACTATTTAACTATGGTCTTAAAACAGGCTTCATGCTTATTAGAATAGACAACTGCAACAGTCATCCCTCTTCATAAGGGTGGACCATCAACAGATCCTGGAAACTACATACCTATTAGTCTGACTAGTCTTATATGCAAAGCTGTGGAAAGAATTCGTGTTGGAATGATCAACAAAGACATAGGAGACTTTCAGACACTGGATCAATCCCAGTTTGGCTTTGTCAAAGGAAGGTCATGCCTACTAAACCTGCAGAACTTCTTTGAGAAGGTCACCAAGGCAATGGACCAGGGCAAACATTGACCTGGCTATGGCATTTGATACAATACCCCACTCTGACATTGTTAACACATTAACAGAATTAGGCATAAAACCCTATATAACACACTGGATAGCCATCAGGCTCACAGACACGACCAAGGAAATTAGAATTGGTGAGACCACCCCCCTCAAAGAGGCCAGTCACCAGAGGCTGGCCAAGTCTGCAGATGATTGCAAGCTGGGAGCAGTTGTAGAATTCCCCCGAGACACTAATATATTTCAAGAGGGACTGGTATAGACAAATGACTGGTGCCAAAGCCATGGCTTAAAATGCAATGCAAAGAAAAGTGTTATAGTACTTTTTGGGAAGTCAGCCACCCCCAGGAAACTACATCATCAATAAAACATCCCTAACAGTTGGCCCACTTGTCAAGGATCTGGGAACACATGTAGACAGTAACCTAGCCTTTGACCAATGTCTATCCAAGGTAGTAAGGAAATTCTTCTATATTACTCAACTTTTAAGTAAGAGCATGGCATCTAGGTCCAGGGAAGCCATTATACCACTGTACCTGGAACTCATCAGACCCATCAGTGAGTATAATGCCCCTTCAGTATGTACCTAACAAGACACATGCAACAACTGTAATGACTGCACAGGTGCCTTACAAAAAGAACACTGGGCATAAACAAAATGTCCTGTGCAGATCACCTCAAAGCCTTGTCTCTATACTCAGTGATCTATGGACTCCTGAAAGGTAATTTGTACCTGGCCTTCAAGGCATCCCTGGGCCCCGATCTGCTGAACCTTTTGCATATCCGCAAAACAAACAGCATCAGAACTACTAGATCTAAACACCTAAATTTTGCTTGCAACATAAGCAGGACATGTTGGAGAAACATATGTATCCCAGGAATTCTCTTTCTTTGGAACAGGCTCCCCATCCATGTCAAAGTCCCTCCCTGATGCTATTTAAGTGTAACTTGGACTACTGGATGGAAAAACTATACATACCTGAGTTGGGGGCTGCTGGCTGAAAGCTTATTGTGGGTTTTCCTCATTGTTCTGTAGGCCTTGATGTTGTAAAATTTGCTTTTCTGATTCTAAATAAGCCCATTGTTTGCTTGGGTTTCTGCTCAGTTCCTCAGAGCTGTTTTGGTTTGCCTACTTCACCTGAGAGTTACATAGAATCTGCTGCATCTAAAGCCATCCACTGTTAAAGAATGAAAAAAAAATACCATTTTGCACTTCTGCTGATTATTTTTACTGTATTTCATAAGAATCCTGTATTATTTGTAACATTTCTTGCACTTTAGTAGTGTGTCAAAGCTAAACTGTTTCCATTGCTGCTGTAGTACTTAATTACACTGTGTTTGCTAGTTTTACAGTACTCTAGAATCTAGATTATGTGGATTCCCTGTACTTGATCTCTAAAACCAGCATCTTAACATTGAGAGAGTTTTCTGACTGCAGTCCGGTGGCAGAAGTGTGCTGTAGCAAACCTAGCTGAATTGGGAGCTGCTGGCTAAAAGCTTATTGTGTTTTCCTGATTGGTCTGTAGGCCTTGTGGTTGTAAAACTTGATTTTCTGACACTATATAAGCTCAGTGTTTGTGACAGTCTGCTCTCAGTGCAGCAGTGGCTAGCAGTGCCTTGTATAGACACAAACACTTTCAAGTTAAAATTTCCCATAGAATAACTACCTTTGCAACTATTTTCAGTCTCTAGGAGCATCTGAGTTGTGCACAGAGCAGCATTGCCTTGTTGGATAGCTGCAGTTCACAGTGAGTATAAAACCTATTCTTCATCCATGTACCATCATCCCAGTCTAGTTAAATCTACCCACTCTTCTTCCTGGTTAAACCCATAGAAAAAGCCTGAAACCATAGATAGGCACTTCCTGCTATTTCTGTAGCCAGCCTAGTGAACATGGGCATCCTGAAGGAATGTAGCAACTGTCTCTTGTATATAGACAACCACTTAATCCTGAAAGAAACAAACACAGTAGGTAAGAGATGTAGTTACACTTTGAAAATTTAGACATGACTCTCATATCCTGGCAAATCAAATGACAAACAGGTTGTTAGCATACGCATATCATTTTCCTCACTAAATAAGGTCTCAACACATAAATCCACATATGCGGAGGTACTCACAAGTAATTTACCAAAACCTCAGAGGCCTCCTGTACACTGCCATCAGAAACCACATGGAAACAAAACAAAGTCAACACCAACCACTACACATAAAAATACAAATCACAGTGTTTCCATGGGCAAACCCCTAAGGTGAAGCACCACACATTCAAGCATCTTCATCATAGGAGTCACCAATATGAGACACACAGATGCCCCCTCACCAGGTTGGATAAAGACAGAGTTACTGTCAGCTGCCTGTCATGTGGTCAGAATTCATCAGATCATACAGGCACTAAGGTCATGCAACCACAAGTAGCAGTATGACTCAATCAGTCCATGTGGGGGTAAATGGCCTGAGATGTACCTCCCTGGACTATATGAAAAGAGACATGATGGACCTCTCTGAATATGAGTCACAGGCAAGTATGAGCTTTACACTGACCAAGAACTATGATACAATACAAACAGAAAATGATTGACTTCAATAACTGGCTTAGCTACCATTGTCATTTCAAGGGGATCAATGTATTTGCCTGCCTGGGACGACATGATTGACATACCACACTGCTTTGCCACAGATGGCATGCACCTGTTGCTGCTAGGCTTTCAAATACTGGCCAAGGCATTACCCATCCCCATAGTGCCTTTCCTTAGGCACTACCAAACCAACAGACCTACCAACATCACACATTCTTCTAATGCCAAGCTTGAATGTGTGGTGTTTCACCTTAGGGGTTTGCCAATGGAAACACTGTGATTTGTACTTTTATGTGTAGTGGTTGGTACAGATGGCATGCACCTATTGCTGCTAGGCTTTCGAATACTGGCCAAGGCATTACCCATCCCCATAGTGCCTTTCCTTAGGCACTACCAAACCAACATACCTACCAACATCACACATTCTTCTAATGCCAAGCTAAAGGTACTACTGCTCAATACTAGGAGTCTTAACAAGAAACTGCATTACTTGAAAGCTCTCCTCAGCCTGGAGAATGCTGACATCTGTGTAGTTACAGAGTCATGGTTCAAAGCTACAGAGAGCACCCTGGCAGTGCAAGGTTGCAATGCCTATTACACATTCAGACCACCCCCAGAAGAAGAAAAACTGAAATGATCAGGTATTTCCATTTACATTAAAAACAACTGCACTTCAAGATTGTTTGAGCTACTCCACTTCCAGCTAAACACAGGCAAAATCCCACCATATCATTCCTAGCTAGAGGTGCCCAATCATGAGCCATGAAAACCATTCCTCATACCTGAAGTTACTAAAATCACTTACCATTCAGCCCAACACACTACTCATGGGTGATTCTAACTACCCCTCCATAAACTGGAAAATATACACAACTGCTAACATACAGGTTCAAAGATTCCTGGACTTTGTCAGTCCAAATACTCTGAAACAGCAGGTCTACACTCCCACTAGGGGGTTAAATAACATTGACAAAGTACTGGCAAACATGGGGGAGCATTGCACCCCTCCTACCCCACCATAGTCTCCTCATTGGTAAGATCTGATCATAAATCGGTCTCCTTTGAAATAAATGTAATGGTAGAACCTCCATTACATTCTAAAACCTTACAAAATTTTTCCAAGCCAAATTTTCTTCTATTAAGTGATAACACAATTAATTTTAAAGCTCCACTAACCCCATAAACATGGAGCCTTATGAAGAAATATACACACATGTCCCGTACAGCCACTTAAGCAACTGCATAGAAATGGCAATTTCTGAAAGAACTAAACCAGGTCTAGTCAGGAAAAACAAATCACTCTGGTGGACTCCTGGCATAAATAGACTATACAAAAGAAGAAAGAAATTCCTGTCTAGAAATAAGGGGGATGTGGAGAACAGAGAAAAAAAAATCCCTCATTAGTCTCAAGAAGAAAATTGGGAATCTACTCAAATCTTCAAAAGCTAAATATGAGACTAAAATAGCCTTCCAAGCAAAGGATAACGACAAAGCATTTTTTAGTTATATACAAAATCTTAGGGAAAGACTCAACAATTTGCTAAGTTGGCTGTAGATGGGACTACCTTTACTCAGCCAGAAGAAATAACATACCTGCTGATCGATAAATTCAGCTCATAATTTACCCCTTCATCACCTCCATTCACTCCCCCAGAAATACCTCCTACCATTCCTTCGGCTGTTATCACAAAAGAACAGGTTGTCACTGCTTTCTCTAAAGCTAGAAACACTGGATCAATGGGCCCTGATGCAATCCTACGGTGTCTATTAAATAGCTTGCAACATGACCTAGCAGACCTACTCAGATCTCTATTTAACCACAGTCTGAAGACAAGCTATGTCCTAGTAGAGTGGAGGACACCAACAGTCATCCCTCTATACAAGGGGGGGACCATCAGCAGACACACAAAACTACCAAGCCATAAGACTAGCCTCATATGCAAAGCTATGGAAAGGATAACCATGGAGCAGATTAACAATAACATAGGAAATCTCCAGACTCTAGACCAGACTCAGTTTGACTTCCTAAAAGGCAGGTCCTGCCTGCTCAATCAGGTGGACTTCTTTGAAAAAGCAGCAAGGTCATGGATTAGGGTAAGTCAGTTTATACCACCTACTTTGACCTGGCCAAGTGATTTGACACAATATCCCACTCAGGCATTATAGATAAACTCTAGAGATTGGGTATAAACCTCTACATCATCAGATGGATAGCCAAGTGGATCATTGATAGGATGGCTCCCAATTACTCTGTTGTAGACGTAGGTTGTGGAATGTGTCTTTAACTGAAAAGCGTGAAAAGGCAAAATAGCGAAGTGGCTTTTCAGTGAATTCTTTCCCTGGGAAAAAAATTGTTTTGCCGCTTTCGCTACTTTGCCTTTTCGGCACTGTAGTGCGATCTTGTAGTTGGTATATTTAAGCAGGGGGGTGTGGGGGTAGAAGCCCCCCCACATTATGTAATGTTTTTACAGTTTTTTTGGGGTTTTTTGTTTTGGAACAGCGATGTTTTTCCCTTGGAAAAAAATCGCTGTTCTGAGGTTTTGACATTGTAAGCTTTCGCTTACATGGGGTCAATTATGTGTCATTCGCTCTTCTGAGCATGCAATATCATAATATAGACCCGATAGGACATGTTATTAGAGTGGGTGGATTCATATCCAGCAAGAGGCCAGTTACCAATGGAGTACCACAGAGCTCAGTGTTGGGCCCCCTTCTTGTTGGGGATATACTTCTCAGATGTTAAGGTAAATGTAGATGGCCACTGGCTGCCAAAGTTTGCGGGGCAAGCATTGACTTCCCAGGCCATGCTGATGTCCTGCAGAAAGGACTGATGCAGACTATTGATTAGTGTCAGAGCAATGGCCTCAATTTAACTGCAAAGTGTATAATAATACCATTTGAGAAATCAAATACCCCTGCAAATTACAACATTGATAGAACCCCACTAACTGTGGACCACATGGTAAGAGATCTCGGTACTCAGCTAGACAGTAATCTGAACTTTGATTACCATGTGACCACAGTGATGAGGAAAATTTTCTATGTAGCTCAACTTATAAATGAGGGCACGGCATCCAGATCTAAGGATGTCATAGCACCACCGTACTTGGCCCTCATCAGACCAATAATGAGTACACTGCACCATTTAGCATGCACCTTGACAGGCACCTACAACAGTTTGAGCATCCTCATAGGTTTCTCACTCAAAAAATACAGGGTATAACCAAAATGTCATATGCAGGCCAATTACAAGCCCTATCATTGTATTCAGTTTCCTACCGATTAATGAGGGGTCCTCTACACTTGACATACAAGGCAGTCTTTGACCCAGCCCTGATGAAAATGTTGCATATTCACAAAACCAGCTGCATGAAGGTTACCCACCCCAAAGATCTAAACCTGATCTCTGACATGAATAGATCATGCTATAAAGAAATGCACCCCACAGATTACCCCTCTTTTGGAATAGGCTTCCTATTCACTTGAAGCATAGCCCTCCCCTGACCATCTTCAAGTGTAATCTGGACCAATGGATGGAAAATTGTAAATTCCCTCCAGGGATGGCACCCATATCCCTTATGGACAGATGCAGTCTATAAAAATTGTCAAAACCCGATTTGCTGACCTTAGTTATCTTTCCTCTAGGGATAGAACATTGGGTAAAATCTGGGTAAAACTGGCTAGACTTGTAAGGGTTCTTGAGCCTTTGGCTTGGTACTCTTCTATGAACCTAAGAACCTATGAAAATTCCCCCCTGGTATGGCACCCATGTTTCTGATGGACAGAGGCAGTCAGTAATACATGTTGTAACCAACAATCACTCCTTATTTAAGCATCTAAAGCATTTAACTTGTGGAACACATTTGGGTTGCACAGCTAGACTTATAACAGCCCTAGTGGTCATTAGCCTAGTATACACTGCAGTGCAGCTAAGAGGGAAGCTGCACTCCTGTGTGTCATCCTTCGGATAACATGTTAACCTGAGACCCCATCTGCCTGAGTTGGTAGTAGCTGAGGTGGATGCAAAAGATCCAATGGCACCTATTAAAAAGAGTTGGGGTCCTTTATTTAACATACTTATTTACAACAATCATACAATATTTACAATATTTACACTATATATATTATTCACAATATCTTAAGTGCTTCACCTTTCTACTTATTATACATTCTATTAGACCCCCACTCTATTTCCACAACCAAAACCTTATCTTCTCAAAAATTTTTCCCAAATCTCACCTTTCATTAACATTATTTCCTTTAACCTTTGATTCCACAGAACCCATATAACCATAAACATTTTTATCTGTTTTACATACATACTCCTTAGATTTATTACCATAACATCCATATTTAACTGTGTCCATATTTATGTCTCCTATACTCTTTATATCCTTAAAATAATGTAGTTCTATTATTTTTTCCATACTTTTACAATTTTAAAAATACATGTTCAGTTTTCTCCACTTATTTACAATAATTACATACTCTAGCTTCTTTTCTTTTATACATCATACTTGCTTTAACTGGTAGTTTCTTTTTTATTCCCAGTCTCCAGAAAAAAAATCCTCACATTCTAACATATACTTACGTATTTTCATTCTTGACTTTATTGCGTTAACTTTTTCTTCTTCCAGATCTTTCTAAGGATGCACATAGTAATTGTTTTCCATCACATTTTTATACCATTCATTTCTATTTTCTTCAATATTATTTACATTTATTTTCCAACATAATATCTTTTCCTGATAAATTTTAAAGTCTTCATTTATATTTTGATTTTTTCTTTTAAATCTCTGCAATGCTCCCCATCCTCTTTCTTATTTCGACTTAATATTTTGTTTAGTAAACTTTCTTTATCTTCCTTCATACATTTCAGGACCCTACATAAATTCAAAGAGGCAGCTTAAACAACTGGATTAATCAAACCGAAACCTCCTGCTTCTTTATTAACATATAATGTACCTCTTTTAACTGGGTTACCCCTTGAACCCCAAATAACTGCAAAATTATTGTATAGCATTCCTTTTCATATGTTAATGGTAAACCAAAAAACACTTACCAGATACGTTTTTGCCATTAATATTGAATTTGTCAAATGTAGCTTTTTTAAAAAGATAATTTAAAGGATCTCCAAAATATACATGTTTCTTATCACTTCTGTCAACTTTCTCCACTGCGCGTCTATTATGCTTTGCACCTGAAACATACCCCTAAAACTGCTCTCATGAAGATTAAACTCAATTCCTGCTTTCTCTCCATTGTATCCCAATCCTTTACTTCTTTCTCTGTTTAAACACAATCCTACTATATTTAGACTCTTATTCAAACTATCTAATACTTTCTCCATTCCTTTCACAATTTTGGACACAATTATAATGGCATCCATGTATGATAGCATACTGTGTATTTCAATAGCTCCTGGTTTATTTAACATACATATTTCAATCCTTGGTTCATGTGATCTACTATTACAGTCAATACTAATGTAAATATTATACTGCTCAATGGGCATCCTTGTCTTATTGTAGTTTTATGATTATATCCTTACTTACCTGTCCATCTACTAAAACATGTATTGTATTAGACTTATAAAAGGTAACATACACATGTACTATCTTCTCACTTATATTGAAAATTTGAAAAAATTGCCATAATTTAGCTTTTTGCATAGTATCAAATGTCTCATCATAATTTTTTTTTTATTTTCCTTTCTATGTGTGTTATCATCCACTAACTCTCTAATTATTATTAATAATTCCTAACAACCTTCACCTCTTACTCTATATATCATGTCATCTCTGACCTTGTTAATTGTATTCTCCATTGTTTTCTGAGTTATCTTAAAATTTTTGAAGCCTGTACTGCTCATTAAAACTGCTCTCCAGTTCTTAATATCATGACTGTCTTTCTTCCATATACATTTCATTACCCCTCTAAATAATTCTTTTTACTTGTACCCTTCTCTTCACCATTCATTTAACATCCTTATAAAAACATTTCTTCTGCCATGGTTCCACATATTTATACATTTGATATTCTATATCATCAGGTCCTGCTGCTGATTTCATGTTAACTATTCCTAACATTCTATCAATTCTTCCAAACATATTTCTCTTTGTATCTGCTCATTATATTGCTGTGAAAATACTTTTGATTCCCATCTCTCCATTGTGGAAGAGCATTTCTCTTGAAACATCTAGATCCTTTACATATTCTGTCACCACTTCAATTATGTTGTCTGTTCTGCTTTGTATCTATTTTATCGTTTAGTTCTCTTATTATTGTGTAATCTTCTTTAACATATTTAAATATGACGCTATCTCCTCCTCCTTTCCTTGCAAAAAATACTTCTGATCTTATAACACATACTTAATTTATGCTTGATTTGATTCATACGGTTCCTTTTCTTTAGAATACTCCCTGTCATTCTTTTCCAGTTTAGAAAACAATTCTCCACTTTTTTTCTTATAATTTTCCTTGTTTTTTTTCTTACCTATAACTCCCATTGTATATAACATTTCCTATATTTTTCTTTAAAGGTTATCCACCATTTTGACCAATACAGATAAAATCTTCTCATATCCATATGATCTTTCCAAAATTCCTTCATTAATAAAACTCCTTTCTCATCCCTCGTTTATTCTTTTTAACCCTTCTCCTAGCTTTCTATATCCATCCTATTATTTTATTGCTATCCAGATAGCCAGATGATCTGAAAATTCTGTATCTAATACACATTCCTTCAATATTTCTATTCCTTGAGATGGCAAAAAGTAAGCTAGTTCTGTTTTGTACTCTCCTCTTTTATAAGTACATCCATTACATTTTCATAAATATAATTTACCATATATTATTTCTAATGCTTTATTTATACCACTTCCCAAACTTTTTCTATTTCTCAAGTCACAATTAAAATCACCTACTACTATAATGTCCATATTTATAGCTACATAATTTAAAATGTTCCAGAAGATATTTTCTCTGTCCTTTTTATTAACATAAGCATACATTGCTATTATCCTTTATACCTGCTCTCTCCACCTTATATCCAAAACTGTTACTCTTCCCATCTCTACCATAGTCACACCTAATATTTTTATTGTTTTCTTCAATAATATTCCAATTCCAGAACATATATCTTTACCTAGATGCCATACAATATTGCCTCCTCATAATTGCACAGTTTTAAATCTTTCCATTATGGTCAAACAATTTATACCTTCTAAAATTATACAGATATATATCAAGCTTCTTATACAATTCTAAACCTCCTATCCTTCTTGTAAAACTTTTCAAAGTATTTACATATACTGCTACTACTTTACACTAATTTTTTTGAAAGTCATTTATAATAAGTTTAGTGCAAGTTTATTTCATTCTACTTATCTTATTATCCCTTCCTCTTAATTCTTTTATAATATTTCCTAAAAATGTTCTTTTCCTTTCTCTATTGCCTATTGATTTTTTTACCTTTCACTGTAGTCCAGTTAATATCATCCTCACTGCTTATTTCTGAATTTTCTTCTCTTTTTATTTTTCCTTCACCTCCTTGTCTTCTTGTTTTTGTTCTCCAGTTTTTCTTTTATAACATTTTCCAAATGTCACCCTCTTGTACCAATTCTTGTCATATATTACACACTTCCTCTCCCCATCATTTCTCCCTTCTTTATAATTCATCCACAAATGATCTATTTTATCACCTATATAACATTTCAATTCACATTTTTGTACATCATGTCCAGTTTCACCACATATATAACATTTTCATTTCTCACAGTCATTAATTAAATGATCTGACTTTCCATGATAAAAACATGTCTTAGGTTGACCCCAGTACCTTATAATACATTTCCCCTTCAATATTTATCATACTTGGAATATGCATGTGACTCCCCTGCACTGGCCCAGTAATCAAGAAGCCTCAATCCTCACCACTAGCACCAGTGAGCGATGCGCACATTGGAAGGATGACAAGTACACAGTAAAGTACAATTTCCCTTAACAGCACACAGAGATCACAGTCAGTCTGGGGTTGATTTCTCCCTCTCTCTCAAGATGCCTAGTAAGACTCCCCATTCACACAGCTATAGGGTTAAGATCTCAACTGAGCGGTCAAGCCAAAACCTCCAGAACCCTCTCTGTCCAACCAGTGCTTTGTGTCCCTGCCCAAGTAGCTGACACACAAACTTTGAGATCTGATTTATATACAAACACACATACACTCCTGGGAAAGGCTGGCACAGGTTTACTAGCTATGCCCCCTTCTGCCCAGACTAAAAGGTAGTTATCACTACCACCACCTACTACTATAAGGCCCTTACAAAGGGTGATCAATTCTACTGTGTAATGTTACTATTATCCAAATGGTAAATGTAACCAAGACTTGCAAGGCTATTTAAGAGTGGCCTGTATAGTGTCACCAAATGCATATGCAAGTACTCTAAGAGCTTAAATAGCTCTAAACAAACCAACCACAATTAAAAGTTTAAATATATTTAATAATAAATAATACAAGAATAAGACAATACTCAGTAACAGACACAGTCACTTCAGTGTTCAGAATCACAGGGAATATTTTAAAACAACATTACAGGACAGTCTCAAATAAATACAGAAAATATCTAAACTAATCTTTACTATATTCCTAACTATCGCTAAAAGAAATACTATACCTAAATAACTTACTTACAGAGCAAGGCAAACGTAGATGAGAAGTGCTGAATGGATGTTTTCAGATCCAAGACAAGATACAAAATGCACAATCTCTGAGAGAGTTCCCAAATTACATATCAGAACATTACTGCTGGGTCAGCTGGATGACATCACTATTTGTCACCTGCCTCCAGTTCCCAGGCTAAACAGATGCCAACAGAATTTAACATTTCTCTGCGAAAAATACTTATCTCTCAAAAGTTTGCCTAGAACTGAATGTCGTAAAACAATTAGCACTTTTACATTTGGAACCTAGTAATTATTTCTGTTTCCAGGCAATAGGAAAACCTCTAGCTTTAGACATTGTGTCTTCTTGCTGCACTGAAACTAACTTTTTGCAGCACATCGTAAAACAATTTTGAAGTTTTGCAAGTTAACTCCGTGTGTTCCAACTTCTGCTATTAATATAGTTTATATACATTTCTGTTCCTTTCCAGTAGGGTACACTGTGGTTACATTCTTGAAGCTCAGTATATAACATACAGTTCAGCACACACTTCTGCACCAGTAGTTTAATATCCACATAACATATAGTTCTCTTACATTTGTAAGACAAGCCCATGGATCATATTAATATTCACAAGTGACGTATAATTATTTACAAAATTCCTGCTAGCTGGGCTGGCAGCACTTCACTTTGTCACAATGCACAGTTGCATCATTTTTCATTTTCAACACATTACACTCCCAATTCCCAGTCCATAAACCTCTGTTGTCACAAACTTTAGTTACATCCATAATATCTTGATATGTTTTAAACAAATGTCTCTTTAAGTCTCTCTTTCAACATAAGTTCTGCATTGAATATGAACTTTCTTCTTAGTCTCTCTATTAAATGCTTTCGAAACATAAGAATTCTAAGGATGACAGTCTTTTTTCTTTTTTTATTCCACTAGAAATCTTCCTGTCCAGTTTCATAAATAATGTCACAAAATATTTCTTTATTTATATGAATAAATGTCCTTATCTCCTGTGGTTTTATACTCAGAAAAGAGATAATATTGTCTCATATGTTATACCTATCCATCTCATCTTGTTTTACTAAAAATTTTTACCGTGAAGGATTTTTTTCTTATCTCTGGTTGTCATCCTGCACTGCTAGTTTTCTGCTTCTTATTTCTTACCATGTCCAGTTTGTCCACATAAGTTGTGCTCATAGTAACAGTCTCTCCTGCCTTCCTTTGTTGTACCGGCTACTGGATCTTGATGTCTGTCCATTACTTCTTCCCATGATAGATCTCTCCCACTCTCTGGATTACTTTCTGAAAGTAAACCCTTCAATACTCCATCCTGCAAACCTCCTGACTGGAGGGCTGGAACAATGCACTCCTCTCTTGTATGGATGCTCTTGCCTTTCGCATATTAAATAATACATCTTCCAACTTCACAGCTTTTGTAAAAGTAGCATCTCCTTCATCGATAGACACTCTCCAGCATTTGCAATTAAGTCAACTTACTTCCTGGACTTCTCTGGGTGCATGGTGCAATCCCATTTTTCACCACCATTCACAATCCTGGATTCTACCATACTGTCTCCTTGCTTCTCCAGTCCACCACACTGCCTGGAACAAAAGTAGTAAGTGCACAGAGGAAACGCATCCTCTCAGCAACTCCAGACAAAATATCAGAAGTTCTCTGATGCCCTGGCCAAATTTCCCTTAGTAGTATAACTACCATCTTGGGTCTCCCCTGAAAGGAGGCCTCTAGCCTAGTAGGATGAACCCAATCAACAAAAGATAAATAAAAAATAAGAAATATGAGCAATAATTTCTGGCTTTATTAACCAACTATAATCCTCAGTGATTTACCAGAAGGAAAGCATAAGACACAGACCAAGTTTATGAGGCACAATCATAGACAGCTGAGATGATGGGCAAAGGTGGGTTGCAGTGCCTTGCTTTTTGTGATTTTTTTTGTTTTTGTTATTAATGTAATCACTAAGCGACATCTGACATGTGTGTGTGTTGTCAGTTTGTCTGTCTGTCTATCCACCGTCATGTATGAGTGACTTTCAATGTGTGGTTGTGTGATACAACTTACATTTTCTATGTAAAATACTTTCTCGAATAACATTTATATATGATACAGCAACTTTAAAACATTAAGAGGAGGAATATTTTACATCAAAAATATAAAAAAATGCATATACTAATAAAAAAAATGAAACAATTTAACTGATATCCCATTATGTAAGCACAATAATCCCTCCAGGGTGGGCATTATCAAGGAAGTAACAGACCGTCTACCCCTTTATCCAGTAATGCCCAGTCGTTCAAGCTTTATTGTTTAAAGTAGTTCTGTTTTAATGTATCACTAAACAACTTGAAAGCACTATTTTATTTAATCCTGTTTTTTTCCAGGATAATATATTTGCATTAACTAACCTCATCTTTTTATAAATAAAGAAGAAATAAGGCATTTAGTGTGCTGTCCACAAGAAGACAACTGACTAAATAAATATTCCTAACATTTTTGATAAAACAGTAGTTCCCAGACCATATATCTTACTCTGTAGCATGGCTGGCTTTATTTTAGTCATATATTAACAGATTAAACCAACTAGTGACAAGTATGTGCTTAAGGATGAAACAGGGGCATTGTCTGGTTAATTGTAGGTAAATGGAGACTGATGGAATCAAACCCCTGAGTACAAGGTGGAGTTTATTAGCAACTCATTGCCTTAACCTGCTGCTCTAAACTGCAAGACTTCAGACTTTAAATCCTTGATGTAATTTCAACAGGTAATACTCGCTAGTAGAAGTAAGAGAGCTACATGGTAATTACAGAAATAACTGGTTCATCCAGAGGGAGAGTGAAGGAATCGAATGCCCCACTCTGAGAAACCAAATTTAGGGGTCTTAGCAGGATTAACAATATTTTATAGCTACAACAGAGGTTAAAGGTCTGGGGAAACTTCAAACAAATTAACAGAGTTAGATAATCTAACAGGTCCAACTGGGAAATGAATATAACATTTACAGAGCCAAGATTTAATAATTTCACACTTCATACCTCTAAACTACTATGATTTAGGCAAAGTGATATGATTTTGGTTCCCGCATTTAGACTTGTTTATGAGTACATACTTTATTAAATACATAAACTAAGCTTATACAACAATTCACTGCTACTAACTACATGAGGCCTTGTATATAAAGACATTCTATTGTAAAACATAAGGAAAATTCTCCTCTTTCAGACCCTCTGCTATGGTTTATTTTTAAATATCTGTGCTATAATTTTTAATGTTTGGGGTTGAGAGACATGTCCCTTTGTAGAGCTAGCTTGAACAGGGCCCAGGGGTGCTGATAGTGATAGTTTTTTTGGAGCACAAAGAGATACTTTGGCAGTTGATGCTAAATTATTTGGAAAAGCCAGGTTTAAATGATTACTGTTCACTCAGTGGTACTTTAAAATTGTGAGCATAAATAGTTTAATTTGAATTAATTTTATATTATTTATTAAATTTGTATTACTATTTTTATTTTTTTAAAGACTTTTGATCTGATATACATATAAATACATAAAGTATAAAATAGTATGTACGTTTGATTTAATTGTTCAACAGAGTGCGTTGTATATAAAAACACTTACTGGCACTTTTCTTTGGTTAACCGGAGGGACTTGTGGATAGGCTGCTATTTGTTTCACTAATTATAAATTGTTTATTGCAACTTGAATTGTTAATCTGATGAAGCCCCACAAATCCAAGAGGTGAAAGCGTTTAGTCTGTTTTATTTTTTTATTTTTTTTTCCAATAAAGTTATTTATGCCGTTTGCGTCTTGACTTATTAATTGTATGAAGTTGACATCTGTCAAGTTTTCTTTGGCTACTAGCTTGAACAGGGCCTCCCTGTCAAGACTGGGGATTGGGAGTTGGCATAATGGTTAAGGTGCTTACCTCATAAACACTAGGCACAGAATTTGATTTTCACCTTTGAGGAAAATTGTCTAGGCCTTAAAATGGTCCACAATGGCAGCTAGCCTAGTATCTCTCTATGAACCTGTGAATCTCAAAGAAAGTCAATAGATTCCTGCAAAAGTGATTCAGGACATCCACAGCAGGAATAAAAATATCAGAAGGCCATAATAGGAGTAACATAATCTAGACACCCATGTGGATAATTAGAGTCAGGAGGACCCAGTAAGACTAGCAGAGTCAAAGGTTCCCCCAAGAAGAGCTAACAGAGTCAGGGGATCTATAGTACAGTTAATGGAATCATTCTACGTCATAATTATTAGATTCAGATCTATGCAGCAGCTTTAAGGTAGAGAATATTGATTCCATCAGAATTACATGAGCTGAGGGTTACCAACACAGTAAAAGAGCCAAAGGACACACAATAGATTTATTTAAAACAGGAGACTTTGTTTCTTGCTGCACAGCTATCCAGTGTACTTGAATCTGTCCTTTGGCTGTGTGCATTTATTTTTCAGTATAAAGAAAAAGAAGTTGAAAGTTTAAGAAATCAGACTAACACTAATCATTGTGATTGTTTATCCCATCAGAGTCATAGCTACCTACCTGGTGTAATAACTACACGGTCTACTTTGTAAGGTTGTGTTGTTTTCACAAACATTTTAAAAAATACATATAAATAAGACAAGCTATGGTCAACTGAAGCATCCTTAAGACAGAGTCCTGGTGATCCCATAATTTGCTCAAGGCTAAAACCAACTATGTTTGTGTATGCTGTAGCTAGTATACATGTTATTTCTGTAAGGCAGATGACACTTCTTCAGCTCGAAGGCAGCACATAACAGTGTGCTTGTAATTGAAGCCACTTCCATGGAACTGGGAGATATAGCAAATCTGCTGGCAGGCAAATTCAGCTCTAACTTTACACCTGCCCCACACTCACCTCCAGCAACCCCAGGAAATACCATCAACCATAATTCCTCCAGCAATTAACAGGGAAAAGGTTCTAGCTACACTTTCTAAGGCCAAGAACACAGCTTCAATGGGCCCCAATAATATCCCAGGATGCTTCGTAAATAGCCTGAAATATGACCTATCAGGTCCACTGGAGTCACTTTTTAACTATAGCTTCCAAAGAGGGTTTGTGCCATATGAATGGCGGACTGCAACGTTCATCCTTTTGCACAAGGGTGGACCATCAATGGACCATAAGAACTACATACAGAGACAATGCAGAGCACACTCACTCACCACCTAAGGGCCTAAAACCTTCCTCATACGCACATACATATAGTAATATTGATGCCAGGCCACGGTCACAACCTTTACCTCCCCATGTATTAGCTGCATACTGCTTGTATCAGACAGAGTCAGCCCAGAACTAAAACTGTTGTTACTGCTGGATTTACATGGTAAGTATTTAACCTGTAATGTATTGTGCCATAACATAAATGACTGGCATTTCCTTGCATTTTGTTGCTTCGTAGTGTAAACAAGTAAAAGGTGGGAGATTTGTACAGAAATGGCCTTAACATGTGACAGCAGAGACTTATTTGACTTATATATGTCCATTATTAAGTAAGGCCTCATGCATCAAAGATTCACACAGTCATACCTCTCAAAAGTAGTGATGGTCACTGCATGCCCTCAGTTTAGCACTTTACATTTGCACTGGAAAATGAGTCTAAAATGTAAAGCCATGGAAAGAATTATCATTAACAATAACATAGGAAAAGTTCTGTCACTGGACCCAACCCAGTTTGATTTCAAGTGCAGGTCATGCCTACTGAATCTGGTGGACGTCTTTGAGAAGGTCACTAAGGCAATGGATGAGGGCAAAATGGTGCAAACTGCCCATTTTGGCCTGGCTAAGGCATTTAATACAACATCCCACTCAGGCATTGTAAACAAACTTATGGAATTAGGTATATACCCCTATGTAACACATTGGATAACTAGCTAACTCACAGATAGGTTACAGAAAGTTTGGAATGGATAGACTACCTTCTTAAAGAGGCAGGTCACTAGCAGAATCCCACAGGTTTCTCTGCTGGGTCAACTCCTCTTTGGCATCTACTTTTCAAAAGTCAAGACCAATGTTAAGGACCTCTGGTTGACCAAGTGTCTAGATGATTGCAAACTGGGAGCAGTCACAGAATCTTCCCAAGTTACTAACATCTTACAGGAAGGTCTAATACAGATAAATGACTTGTGTCAAAGCCATTGCTTAAAACTCAGTGCCAAGAAATGCATAATAGAACCTTTTGAAAAGTCAGCCAACATGGGTAATTACCTGATAAAACACACCTAAGAGTAGGCCTGGTAGTTAGGGATTTGGGGACATACATAGATAGTAATCTGGAGTTCGACCAACATGTATCTGAGCTAATAAGGAAATCATTCTGTGTTGCTCACCTTATAATTAAGTGCATAGAATCTACGTTCAGTGAGGTCATCATGCCACTGTATTTGGTCCTCATCAGACCTAGCATTGGGTATAACACTTTCATTGGTATGTATCTGGCCAGGCACATACAGCAACTGGAATGTCCACTGAAGTTACTCACAAAAAGATGCGGTAAGCACAATGTCCTATGCAGATCACCTCAGAGACCTATCTCGTATGGACTGCCAAGAGACGATCTATGCCTGGCATACAAGGAGTTGCCTGGATCTTTTACATATCTGCAGAACAAACAGCATCAGAACTATGGAATTTAAGGATCTAAAGTTTGCATACAACATAAATAGGGCATAATGGAGGGACAGGTATGTATCTCAGAGAATACCTATTCTCTAGAACAGACTTACTATCCATGTGAAACACAGCCCTTACTGAACCCTACTCAAGCATAACCTGGACCAGTGGATGCAGCAGCGGCCTTAGGTCAACTGGTGCCCTAGGAAAAAGGACTCCACGGCGCCCCCCACCACACTACCTGGTGCCCCCATCCTGGTCTACCTACATCAAATAAATACTAGAAAAGTGCCCCTGCTAGACCGGCGCCCTAGGCGGCTGCCTAGTTGGCCTATGCCTAAGGCCAGCTATGAGTGGATGGTCTCACACCTATGTCTCTGTTGGACAGAGGTAGACATTAAATCCTGCCCTAGCTGACCTATACCCTTTGTAACAATCTCTAAGGCACAACAAGCTCATGGGCTTCATCTGGGTTACATTGCTAAGCTTATAAAGGCCTCAGTGAGCATTAGCCTAGTATACACCTATGAAGCCATGAATTTATGAATGTTCTGGGATGGACAGGACTTAATTCCCTGGATCTCTGAGCACTGTACCCACTCTGTAATTGTCCTTGATAGGTACCTGTTGAAATTCCAAGGAATGTAGCTCTGAACTTTGAAACAGAAGAATCTATAGGGATATATCCCAATTCTGAGGTTGAGGTACCTCTTTGTATCCCATCTACTTCAAGAAAGTGCATGTATAGATATATATATATATATATATATATATATATATATATATATATATATATATATATATATATATTTATATATATATATATATATATATATATATATATATATATATATATATATATATATATATATATATATATATATATAGACATAGATATATATGGCTTTACTTTCAAAACATCATTGAACATCATATACTCAAGATGATATCATCACTGATGTGAAACATTAAACATGGGGCAGTGTATGAAAACTGAAGAAGATTATGATATAGTGAGGACTGGGGAATTTGCCCTTTTTCCCACTTTAGTACAATCTTGGAGTTGGCATATATAATTTCAGGGTTGAAGGCAGTGCAGGGGAGCTTGCCCCATGCAAAAACATAGTGTTTGTTGTTTATTTTTTCAGTGTTTCAGAATATCGATCATATGGTCTCAATCATATGATATTTGAAATAGATCCACGTGTCCACGTGTGTGTGTGTGCGCGCGTGTGTGTGTGTGTGTTTGTGTGTCTGTGTGTGTGTGTGTGTGTGTGTGTGTGTGTGTGTGTGTGTGTGTGTGTGTGTGTGTATATATATATATATATGAGTCGACTTTGTTTCACTGACAACACACTTCACTGAAACTCATTTCATTGAAAGTTCATTTCACTGAAAATCAGTTGCCTGAGCAAAATTCGCTGAAAGCTCAATTCACTGAAAACTCATTTGACTGAAACTCATTTCATTGAAATGTATATACCCTATTCCCCACTGTGGTGTGATCCTGGAGTTAATATATATATAGTAAGGGAGGTGTGGGGGACACATCCCCCCCACCTATTTTAAACATTGGAAACCACAGACATGGATAATTACAAGTTGAATAAATAACTCTTTCTAGAAGATAATATATAACCAAACTATGTGGGGGTCTATGCCCCCCCCACACACCCTTACTATATATACCAACTCCAGGATCGCAGTTCAATGGGGAACAGGGCACATACCTTTCAAAAGAATGAGTTCCATTATAGAGTACAATGCCCCATTTGGTATGTACCTCACAAGACATCTGCAACAGCTGTAAAGGCCACAGAAATACCTCACTAAAAGAATCATAGGCCTAAAGCAGATGCCGTATGCTGACCGTCTAAAAAAACTCCAGCTATACCCTGTGGCATATCGTCTACTCAGAGGCGATCTCTGCTTAATATACAAGGCCATGTTAGACCCTGAGCTGTTGGACATGCTCCACTTAAAGAAATCGCAAGCCCTCAGAGCCACACACTCCAGGGATCGAAACCTTGTCATCACAATGAACAAAACATGCTGGAGGGATAGGTTCCTGACCCAGAGACTCCCCATACTCTGGAATAGACTGCCCATACATGTCAAGCAGAGCGCCTCCTTGGACCTCTTCAAAAGGAACCTTGACGATTGGATGGGAGATAGGAAATTCACCCCGGGGATCTCATCAGTCGCCCTGCTAGACGGGGGTCCAGGAATGTAAATATTTTGGGAAGAAATATCCAGGGAATTGTTATGGCTAGGCTTGTATATGCCCTAGGGCCGATAGCCTAGTACCAACCTATGAACCTATGAAACTATGAGTTTTCAGTGCTCAGGCAACTGATTTTCAGTGAAATGAGCTTTCAACTAAATGAGTTTCAGTGAAGTGTGTTTTCAGTGAAATGAAGTAGACCCATATATAAATATATATATATATATATATATATATATATATATATATATATATATATATATATATATAAAAAAAAATATATATATATATATATATATATATATATATATATATATATATATATATATATATTTATATATAGGTCTACTTTTTCTTATCGAAAGCTCATCCTTTCAAAAAGGAAAAGTACGACCCTATTTACGTGAAAGTGCACTTTCATGACTAACGGTTCACCGTACCGGTAATATTAACAAAAGAAAAAAAGAAAAAAACACTGCAGCACCGAAGCATGCTACAGTGGGGATAAGAGAATATACAGGTTTCCCTACTGTAGTGCAATGTTGTAGTATATATGAAGTAGATGAAGTAGTGGGGTGTGCCCACATGGGCAGTGCAGGGGGGCTTGCCCCCCCCCCGTAAAAATGCCTTATTAGTGTTTTTTTTGTTGTTGTTGTTGATATTGTGGTTCAGTGAACTAGTAGTTGTGAATGTGCACTTTCGTTTAAGTGCACTTTCGCGTACATGGGGTCTTACTTTTTCTTTTCGAAAGCATGAGCTTTCAATAAGAAAAAGTAGACCCATATATATATATATATATATATATATATATATATATATATGTGTGTGTGTGTGTGTGTGTGTGTGTGTGTGTGTGTCCATGTAATACAAGTGACAGGCAACCTTTAATATTCATCACTTTATTGGTGGAACAAATAGTTTTAAAACTCACCTTGTTTTTGTAGTGACAGTGGGGACATCATTGGTTAGACAGTTTCATTACCAAAAACTTGGATCCACGAGCAAATATAAACTCTCCAATTTGGAAGTGGCAACGTGATTGTCCACTAGAGGTAAAATAATAATTGGGCTCACTGGAGAAGCTTGCCACCCACTAAAAATGTCCTGCTGGTCACAATGCATTCTATAGCTTGTCAACACCACTAATCTCCTCTCCTGCTGAACCCAAATCTCCAAGTACAGCCTGGTTGTAGAGGGCAAAAATGAATAAGGGCTTCTTCTTCCATTATATTTTGGTACAGAATTAATTTATCATGCACAATAACAAAGCTGTGAGGAAATAGCAGATATCTAGTGAAAAATGTGCAGTTAAATGTTTCCCTCTGAAGAAAGCTTTCACTTTTATATGTACCAGTGATGTAACTGCAGTGAGACGCACTCTCCATCTGAAAGAAGTGCTGTTTTTTAAACAAACCTGCATTGAAATGGTGTGTCTGTGCCAGACTTCTTTACACTAAATGGCAGTACTTTCATAATGGAATATACTGGCAAACATTTATTGTTTTTTTTCCTCACATGGCAGCATTTTCTACAACATTCTTTAGCTCATCAGGTTCTTTTGGATTTTCATGTTTTGGTTCGGTCACTTACATTTTATCATGTTTCTGTTGCTCTGTGCACCTTTCAGTGTTTATTGCTCTGATCTTTCCTCAATGATTCTGTTTCAGAGGCACATAGGAGAACAAAGCAGAAAGGGGAAAGGCAGACAGCAGTAAAGAAACAAACTGAGGTATGCACCACGCTTTTCAGATGGAATAAAATGTCATGCAAGAAACATAACATTATTTTATTAATTTTTATTAATTCATTTGTTTACTAGGCAAGTGTGCTAATCAATGTGAAAACATTTTACCCATTACTTAGATAATAAGAGGCAAAAATCTAGAGTAACACACACAAAATTATTCTTAATAGCCATTAGTAGCAAAATATGCAGCGTAGAATGCATTGATAATAATATACTTAATACATATGTAGTGCACAATACAATGTAGAAGGAAGTGTACAGTGGCAAACTTGTAGGATGTCATTATGATACTGAATTCCTGAGTAAAGCATGCAATAGGATATCTTCATAGCATAGTGCCATCTGTATAGCAGGTTATCTCGTGGAGCAAAGGCTTTTAAAAGTGGTGTCTTTCATACACTTCAAAATGCAATGGCCCTCAGAAGTGTGTACATATATGTGTGTGTGTGTGTGTGTGTGTGTGTGTGTGTGTGTGTGTGTGTGTGTGTGTGTGTGTATGTGCAAGTATGCTCGTATGTGTGTGTGTGTGTGTGTGTGTGTGTGTGTGTGTGTGTGTATGTGTGTGTGTGTGTGTGTGTGTATGTGTAAGTATGCTCGTGTGTGTGTGTATGTGCAAGTATGCGTGTGTGTGTGTGTGTGTGTGTGTGTGTGTGTGTGTGTATGTGCAAGTATGCTCGTATGTGTGTGTGTGTGTGTGTGTGTGTGTGTGTGTGTGTGTGTGTGTGTGTGTGTGTGTGTATGTGGTCTCTATATTACTTAATCGAAATACGCATTCATCAAATACGTATTCATTGAACACTAATCAGTAAAATTCATTTCAGCGAACCCCAGACTTTTTACCAGGGTTAGGAACCACTCACCCACCAGCACTCCAGAACTAAATCAAAGACACCCAAGTGGGGGACTTTGCCCCCACACCCCAAATGTGGGGGGCTGCACCCCCCATCCGATCGCACTACACTGGGGAAAAGTTGCAGTGATCGCCAAGTGCTTCCTAACTCTGGGAAAAACTCCAGGGTTCCCTGAAATGAATTTTGCTGATTAGTGTTCAGTGAATACTTATTCAACAAATATGTATTTTGATTAAATGATATAAATCCGTGTGTGTGTGTGTGTGTGTGTGTGTGTGTGTGTGTGTGTGTGTGTGTGTGTGTGTGTGTGTGTGTGTGTGTGTGTGTGTGTGTGTGTGTGTGTGTGTGTGTGTGTGTGTCTGTGCACGAATGTGCGTGTGTGTATATACGTGTGTGTGTGTGTGTGTGTGTGTGTGTCCATGTAATACAAGTGAATTCATATATATATATATATATATATATATATATATATATATATATATATATATATATATGGGTTCCATACACTAGATCAAATTTTCACTAATTCGAAATAGTGCACGAACGGGTGTTGTACTGAAATTCCATGCAGTACTCACGGACCTTAGGGTTAGGGCACGGGTCATAGTAAGGGGATAGCCTGAGGCCTATCCCCTTACTATGACCCGTGCCCTAACCCTAAGGTCCGTGACGAATGCAGCGCAGTGAAGGACATAGCAATGTCCTCCACTATGGTGCAATAGTCACGAACCTTAGAGTTAGGGCATGGGTTAGGGTAAGGGGATAGCTTTACTAACTATCCCCTTGCCCTAACCCTAAGGTCCGTGACTATCGCACCATAGTGGAGGACATAGCTTTTTTTTTTACTTCCTCCTCTGTGCTGCGGTGTTTTCAGTGAAGTGCGCTTATGCAAAAGTTCACTTTCGTTAAAGTGAACTTTCGCAGAAGTGAGGCTTCCTATTACAAGTTCGAAGTAGTGAACTTTCGTTCTTGTAATAGGAATCCATGTATATATATATATATATATATATATATATATATATATATATATATATATATATATATATATATATATATGTGTGTGTGTGTGTGTGTGTGTGTGTGAGTCCATGTAATACAAGTGACAGGCAACCTTTAATATCCATCACTTTATTGGTGGAACAAATAGTTTTAAAACTCACCTTGTTTTTGCAGTGACAGTGGGGACATCATTGGTTAGACAGTTTCATTACCAAAAACTTGGATCCACGAACAAATATAAACTCTCCAATTTGGAAGTGGCAACGTGATTGTCCACTAGACGTAAAATAATAATTGGGCTCACTGGAGAAGCTTGCCACCCACTAAAAATGTCCTGCTGGTCACAATGCATTCTATAGCTTGTCAACACCACTAATGTCCTCTCCTGCTGAACCCAAATCTCCAAGTACAGCCTGGTTGTAGAGGGCAAAAATGAATAAGGGCTTCTTCTGCCAATATATTTTGGTACAGAATTAATTTATCATGCACAATAACAAAGCTGTGAGGAAATAGCAGATATCTAGTGAAAAATGTGCAGTTAAATGTTTCCCTCTGAAGAAAGCTTTCACTTTTATATGTACCAGTGATGTAACTGCAGTGAGACGCACTCCCCATCTGAAAGAAGTGCTGTTTTTTAAACAAACCTGCATTGAAATGGTGTGTCTGTGCCAGACTTCTTTACATTAAATGGCAGTACTTTCATAATGGAATATACTGGCAAACATTTATTGTTTTTTTTCCTCAAATGGCAGCATTTTCTACGACATTCTTTAGCTCATCAGGTTCTTTTGGATTTTCATGTTTTGGTTCAGTCACTTACATTTTATCATGTTTCTGTTGCTCTGTGCACCTTTCAGTGTTTATTGCTCTTATCTTTCCTCAATGATTCTGTTTCAGAGGCACATAGGAGAACAAAGCAGAAAGGGGAAAGGCAGACAGCAGTAAAGAAACAAACTGAGGTATGCACCACGCTTTTCAGATGGAATAAAATGTCACGCAAGAAACATAACATTATTTTATTAATTTTATTAATTCATTTGTTTACTAGGCAAGTGTGCTAATCAATGTGAAAACATTTTACCCATTACTTAGATAATAAGAGGCAAAAATCTAGAGTAACACACACAAAATTATTCTTAATAGCCATTAGTAGCAAAATATGCAGCGTAGAATGCATTGATAATAATATACTTAATGCATATGTAGTGCACAATACAATGTAGAAGGAAGTGTACAGTGGCAAACTTGTAGGATGTCATTATGATACTGAATTCCTGGGCAAAGCATGCAATAGGATATCTTCATAGCATAGTGCCATCTGTATAGCAGGTTATCTCGTAGAGCAAAGGCTTTTAAAAGTGGTGTCTTTCATACACTTCAAAATGCAA